>NC_044394.1:92008711-92340009 GCF_006542625.1 Nomascus leucogenys | reverse complement strand
CGCCACTGCACTCTAGTAAGACCCTGTCTCACTAAAAAATAAAAATAAAAGAAAGACTCTTCCCTATCATGGCCTTCCTACTGCTCCAGTTGCTCATGACCATTCTCAGAGCAGAGGCCAGAACTAGTCAAACAAGCAAAGAGAAGCTGCCAGAAGAGGCAAAAGCTCTGGGCTCCAAGTGGGCAGCTGTGGTGGGCCTCTGCTTAGCTCCTGGGTGTGGCACCCCCATAGCAGGTGCTCACAAAGCACTGAGCGATCAGTCTGCCCCTTAAAAGAAGCCTTTGTTTAGATGTCAGAAGTTCTCACCTACAGCGTCCCCGGATAACATGAGCCCAGGAGTTCCAGGCTGCAGTGAGCTATGACTGCACCACTGGCACTTCCAGCCTGGGTACCAGAGCAAGACCCTATCTCTAAAACAACAAAACAAAATAAAAAAGGTATCTCAAAATATTATTCTGATAGCACGCCCAGTTTTATTTACTAAGCATTTACAAATAGTTGTGAAGTGGATTTAGAAAACAGTTATAAGACAAAAATCACAGTATCAAACGAAACCCCCACGTGAGAAATGTCCTCTGCTGGGGACCCACTGGCCACTCTGGCAACAGCACTCAAGAAGTTTAACTTATTCTACTTTTCCTTTCCAGGTAAATAACCTGTTAAGTACCAGAGACCATTCATTCGTTTACTCATTTATACAGGGTTTCACTCTGCAATCACCGCTCGCTGCAGCCTCAACCTCCTGGGCTCAAGCAATTCTCCCACATCCGCCTCCTGAGTACCTGGGACTACAGGTGTGCACCACCACGCCCAGCTAATTTTTTTTACTTTATGTACAGACAGGGTCCTACTATGTTCCTTAGACTGGTCTCGAACTCCTGTCCTCAACTGATCCTCCTGCCTCAGTCTCCCAAAGTACTGGGCATGAGCCACCGCACCCGGCCCAGAGACCACTTTTAAAGCTGACCAAGTCCTTGGTAATACTGCTCTGGCCGCACTCCGCACCTGTCCTCTCCTGCCAGCAGGGTCCTTTGCTGTTTCCCGTATCAACAGCAACACTGCCCTTCTGCCCGGTGTGGCAGCTCACACCTGTAATCCCAGTAATTCAAGGTTGGGAGGCTGAGGCAGGAAGATTGCTTGAGCCCAGGAGTACTACACCAACCTGAGCAGGACAGTGAGACCCTGTCTGTATAAAATAAAATAAAAAAAAAACTGGGGACAGGCATGGTGGCTCATGCCTGTAATCCCAGCACTTTGGGAGGCCAGAGATGGGTGGATCACCTGAGTTCAGGAGTTTGAGACCAGCCTGGCCAACATGGTGAAATCCCATCTCTACTAACAATACAGAAAGAATTAGCTGGGCCTGGTGGTGCGCACCTGTAATCCCAGCTACTCAGGAGGCTGAGGCAGGAGAATTGCCTCAACCCAGGAGGCGGAGGTTGCGGTGAGCTGACATCGCACCATTGCACTCCAGCCTGGGCAACAAGAACAAAACTGTCTCAAAAAAAAAAGAAATAAGAAAAAAAAATTTCGTGGAGGGAGGCTGAGGCAAGTGGATCACTTGAGGCCAGGAATTCAAGACCAGACTGGCCAACGTGGTGAAACCCTGTTTCTACCAAAAAATACAAACATAGCCAGGTGTGGTTGTGCACGCCTGTAATCCCAGCTACTAGGGTGGCTGAGGCAAGAGAATCACTTGAACCGGGAAGGTGGGGGTTGCAGTGAGCTGAGATTGTGTCACTGCACTCCAGCCTGGGCAACCGACTGAGACTCCATCTCAAAAAAAAAAAAAAAAATTTAATTAGCTGGATGCAGTGATTTGTGCCTCTAGTCCCTACTACTCAGGAGGCTGAGGTAGAGGATCCCTCGAGCTCAGAAGGAAGGAAGTTCGAGGCAGCAGTGAGCCATGATCGCACCACTGCACTCCAGCCTGGGCAACAAAGACTCCATCTATTTAAAAAAAAATCACCCTTCCTACCTCTTGAAACAGGTACAGTGCAGTTCATAGTGTGTTAAGTATGAAAAAAACATGTATCCATTTTCCTTTGAGTGTCATATCTGATTGTCACACAAGTATCAATTTGTAATACACAGATACAAGTTAATACATTTAAAAATTTGGCCGGGCGTGGTGACTCACACCTGTAATCCCAGCACTTTGGGAGGCTGAGGCAGGAGGTCAGGAGTTCGAGACCAGCCTTGGCCAACATAGTTAAACCCCGTCTCTACTAAAAATACAAAAATTAGCCGGGCGTGATGGCAGGTGCCTGTAATCCCAGCTACTTGGGAAGCTGAGGCACGAGAATCACTTGAATCCAGGAGACGGAGGTTGCAGTGAGCCAAGATCGCACCACTGCACTCCAGCCTGGGCGATACGGCACGACTCTGCCTCAAAAAAAAAAAAAAAAAAAAACGGTAAATCATTAGTTATTTAAAATCTACAACTATTTTAAAATTCTAACTCCAAAAACCTGTCTATTTCAGGCCTACTTGTGCTTATAACACACCCTTTATCCCTGTCCCTGCACGCCCCTGAGGTTGGTCCACTGACACCTACGCTAAAAAGTGAATCCATCAGCAGAACCAGAGAAGACGGAGCTGCCCACACAGGAATGTGCTTGGTCTCAAACACCCTCCAATGCTGGGAGGGCCTACTCCAAGGACAATGAAGAAGCAGCCACACACCACACACACCCACTGTGGACCCCTCTATCTGAGAAAGACCACACTCCAAGCTATGCCACTGTCAGCCCCTGAAGGTGCCACTCCATTTCAAGCCAACACAGTATTAACACATAAAAAGGCTTTTCTGTTCAACAAGCCCAGGTGTGATGCACTGGGAAAAAAAAAAATAATAAATGCTCACTTACTGATATGGGACCTCAGCTGTCAACCTTGCTAGTGGGCATAAAACAATTAGAGAATTCAAGACAGAATAAAGTGCTAACTTGATAACTATTTGCTCCCTCCCTAGATGGCACTAAGAGACAGACAAAGGGAAAGGATCTGAGCAGGAACCTTCACGGCTGGTCTTACAGGAGAGGCAGCTGCAGAGTAGCATCCGGTGAGCAGGCGTGTGGGAGGAAGGAAAGGGTTACGCCCGAGGGTGGGTGCTGGACTAGAGTGTGCCAACTCCAGGAGAAAAGACGGGCATGAGTAGACAAACCACCCCCACGCATCCAGGCCAGTGGGATGGCTACACTGGGGAAAGGGGGTATAGACATGGGATCACTGGAAAGGCTTCAAACAGATGAGGTGCAGAAGGACGCATACCCACAAACAACAATTGTGTAGGAAGAATGGACATAAGATAGGGAAGTTAAAGTCATTAACACCAAAATCCTTACTGCCAATTCTCCAAATCATTCAAGCAGTTGAGCCCATTCTGAAAGGTAACTCTTTTTCTTTTCTTTTTTCTTTTTTTGAGACAGAGTTTCGCTCTTGTTGCCCAGGCTGGACTGCGATGGCACGATCTCGGCTCACCACAACCTCCGCCTCCCAGGTTCAAGCAATTATCCTGCCTCAGCCTCCCAGGTAGCCGGGATTACAGGCATCCGCCACCACACTCGGCTAATCTTTGTATTTTTAGTAGACAGGTTTTCACCATATTGGCCAGGCTGGTCTTGAACTCCCGACCTCAGGTGATCCGCCTGCCTCAGCCTCCCAAAGTGCTGAGATTACAGGCGTTAGCCACCGCGTCCAACAAGCTCTTTCAATTATCAATATACATATATTTTTTGAGATGGAGTCTCGCTGTGCCACCCAGGCTGTAGTGCAGTGGCACGATCCCAGCTCACTGCAACCTCCACCTCCCAGGTTTAAGAGATTCTCCTGCCTCTGCCTCTTGAGTAGCTGGGATTACAGGTGCCTGCCACCATGCCCAGCTAATTTTTTGTATTTTTAACGGAGACAGGGTTTCACCATGTTGGCCAGCCTGGTCTCGAACTCCTGACCTCAGGTGATCCAGTCACCTCAGCCTCCCAAAGTGTTGAGATTACAGGCGTGAGCCACCACGCCCGGCCCATTTACATATATTTTTTAATTTATATATATATATATTTATATATATATATATATATATATATATATATATATATTTGTTTTTTTTTTGGAAACAAGGTCTCACTCTGTTACCCAGACTGGAGTGCAGTGAGTGCAGTGGCATGATCATGGCTCACTACAGCCTTCACCTCCTGGGTTCAAGCAATCCTCCCACCTCAGCCTCCAAAGTAGCTGGAATCACAGGCATGTGCCACTACACAGAGCTAATTGTTTCATTTTTTTGTAGAGACAGAGTCCATCTATGTTGTCCAGGCTGGTCTCGAACTCCTGTCCTCAACTGATCCTCCTGCATCAGCTTCCCAAAGTGCTGAGACTGCAGGCCTGAGCCACCACACCTGGCCACCTTACAGTTTTAAAAGCTTCAATACTTTTCTATTTCTCCCTCCCATTCTCATATCACATTTTCTACCTCAAAAAGAAATCCCATCACCTCTCAGTCTTAAACATTCCAAAAGTGTTTTCTCTTTCCAGCAGAAGATAAACCAGAAGAGGAAGAATCAAAATTCTGAAGGACTCTTCATCATTACTCTTCTAACTGCTTTGGAGGGAGATCTGGCCGGGGCAACCCACACTGGGCTGAGTGGCTGTGAGCTGTGGGTATGGTGTGGGGTACAAGTCCCTTCCCTGGGCTGGGCCTCAGTGTTGTCCAAGGGTGAGCCCCAGGCCTGCCCTGGGGCCAGAGGTGACAGTGAGGGGCTTGAGGAAGGGCCCGGCTGGAAAGATGCATCCTAAGTTTGGTGGGGTTCTTTTTCAATCCCTATAAAACACGGTGCAGAGCATTTTGCTCTTCTACACCATACATGATACACAGAAAAACGCCATGCGGCTCCTGTGGGGACTGTGTCCACCAGCAGAGGACAAGGGCATTCTTCCGTCTGCAACAACGAGGGCAACTGCGAGGACGGTAATTTTTCCTTTGACAAAATGAACTTAATGTTGTTTTAATTGGAGACAGGATCTTGGTCTGTCACCCAGGTTGGAGCGCAACAGCACGAGCATGGCTCACCACAGCCTCAACTTCCCGGGCTCAAGTGATCCTCCCATCTTAGCCTCCCCAAGTGGCTAGGACTGGAGGAATGCACGACCACACCTAATTTTTAAATTTTTTGTAGAGACAGGGGTCTCACCATGTTGGCCAGGCTGGTCTCAAACTCCTGGCCTCCAGCAATCCTCCCACCTCCCACCCGGCCTATGTCTTTTTTTTCTTTTTTCAGATGGAGTCTTGCTCAGTTGCCCAGGCTGGAGTGCAATGGCACAATCTCGGCTCACTGCAACCTCTGCCTCCTGGGTTCAAATGATTCTCCTGTCTCAGCCTCCCAAGTAGCTGGGATTACAGGCACCGACCATCATGCCCAGCTAATTTTTGTATTTTTGTAGAGACAGGGTTTCACCATGTTAGCCAAGCTAGTCTCAAACTCCTGACCTCAAGCAATCCGCCTGCCTCAGCCTCCAGAAGTGCTGGGATTACAGGCGAGAGCCACCGCGCCCAGCCACGGATAATTTTTTTTTTTTTTTGAGACAGAGTCTCCATCGCCAGGCTGGAGTGCAGTGGTGCCATCTCAGCTCACTACAACCTCCACCTCCCACGTTCAGGCAGTTCTCCTGTCTCAGCCTCCAGAGTAGCTAGGATTACAGGTGTGTGCCACCACGCCCGGCTAATTTTTTTATTTTCAGTAAAGATGGGGTTTCACCATGTTGGCCAGGATGGTCTCAACCTCTTGACCTCGCGACCTGCCTGCCTTGGCCTCCCAAAGTGTTGGCAAACACGCATGAGCCACCGTGTGCCCGGCCTTTTTTTTTTTTTTTGAGACGGAGTCTCACTCTCTCACTCTTGTCGCCCAGGCCGGAGTGCAGTGGCGTGACCTCAGCTCACTGCAACTTCCACTTCCTAGGTTCAGGCAATTCTCATGCCTAAGCCTCCCAAATAGCTGATTACAGGCACACACCACCATGCCCGGTTAATTTTGTGTATTTTTAGTAGAGATGGGGTGTCACCATGCTGGCCAGGCTGGTCTCGGACTCCTGACCTCATGATCCACCCGCCTCAGCCTCCCAAAGTGCTGGGATTTCAGGCGTGAGCCACCGTGCCTGCCTGGCAATGGATAATTTTTCACATCCACTTTTACGGTCTAAATGTTCTACAAGAAGTATTATTTCACAATATCTTTAAATTTAATAATATTTTAAAGTAAACTTTAATCATTTAAGAAAGACTATAAACATCATATACCAATTCAGTCAACAAGCATCTGAATGTCCCAGGAATAACTTTCCTTACATCAGAGCAGCAGCTCCAGCCCAGCGTCCCACTCACTGGTCAGCTGGAGGCTAGCCCCCACCAACTGCCCAGTAGCTGAGTGGATCCAGCAGCAAGAACCTTCTACAACCAGCCGCTAAGCTTTATATTCTATTCTTTTCCTAAACAATGTTTTCTAACCTTAAGTGCCTACCAGAAGCTGCTGAAAACCTCATTCAAAATCTATTCTGTGTGTCTGTTCTAACCTGTCTGGAGTTTGACTGACCTTCTGTTTTGCCTAAGTCAGATCCAAGGCCAAAAAAAGCTCAAAAACATTTCAAACCCATTTAACTGTCAGATGCCTGGGGCAAAAGATTACAGTCCCAACATACAACAGACTGCCTAAGGCGAAAACCTGGGTGTGTTTCTGGGAAATCAGGACATTCAGAGGCCTCAGTGTGTGCTGGAAAATTCAGAAAGCTACACAGATGCCCAGGGCAAAATGCCCACTCTGCGAAGATCTCCTCAGGCCTCGAGCTTACTTTCACTCTGGGCTGGTCCCTAGGCCAAGGGCAAGCCGATCAAGAGTTCAAGGAGGGCCCAGGCACAGAGCCAGTTCGCAAAGACTGGAAGAGTTCCTGACATTCAAGGAAATCTTTGTCACAACACCAACTAAACACAAGCTGAGGAACAAGGACTTCAGTGACTACATAACGAAGGAAGATCTTCTGCAATAATAATAGCTTGGGAAAGTCATTAAATAAAAGGGTCCCTATATCCTTCGGCAAGCAAAAAACCCCACCAAACCCAAGGAAAGGAGAAGAATCTGATTTCCAGAGCTACTGCGTTATAATCATCACAGGTCCAGTTTGCAACAACAAAAATCACAAGGCACACAAAGAAACCGGAAAGTATGACTCAGTCAAAGAAATAAAAACTGACAAACTATTCTGGGGAGGGCCAGACGCTGGATTTACTAGACAAAGACTTTGAAACAAATGCCTTAAATATGCTCAAAAACTTAAATAAAAACACAGGCCAGGCACCGTAGCTCACGCCTGTAATCCCAGCACTTGGGGAGGCCGAGATGGGCAGATGACCTGAGGTTAGGAGTTTGAGACCAGCCTGGCCAACACGGTGAAACCCCATCTCTACTAAAAATACAAAAAAATGCCAGGCACGGTGGTTCACACCTATAATCCCAGCACTTTGAGAGGCTGAGACGGGAGGATCATCTGAGATTGGGAGTTTGAAGCCGGCCTGACCAACATGGAGAAACCCCGGCTCCACTAAAAATACAAAATTACCTGGGCATGGTGGCGCATGCCTGTAATCCCAGCTACTCGGGAGGCTGAGGCAGGAGAATCGCTTGAACCAGCAGAGGTTTCTGTGAGCCCAGATCGCGCCACTGCACTCCAGCCTGGGCAACAAAAGTAAAACTCCGTCTCAAAAAAAAACAAAAACACACAACTAAAAGAAATAAGGAAAACAACGTGTGTGTGAACCAAACAGGACTATTGACAGAGACAGAAAGTATAAAAAGGAATAAAACAGAAATCCTGGAGCTTTTAAAGGTACAATGACAAACATGAAAAGCTCATGCTAGCAGTTCAATAGCACATCTGAGCAGGCACAAGAACGAATCAGGAAACTTGAAGATGGGAAGATTGAGATTCTGCTCCAGCAAGTCTCCTCAGAAAGGAGAAAGAACAAAGAAGACCAGCAGAGCCTAAAGGACCTGTGAAATGTCAGCTCACCAACCAGCACACACAGTATGGGAGTTTGAAATGGGCAGAAAGAATGTCTGAGGCCGGGCGCGGTGGCTCACGCTTGTAATCCCAGCACTTTGGGAGGCCGAGGCGGGCGGATCACAAGCTCAGGAGATCGAGACCACGGTGAAACCCCGTCTCTACTAAAAATACAAAAAAAATTAGCCGGGCCTGGTGGCGGGCGCCTGTAGTCCCAGCTACTCGGGAGGCTGAGGCAGGAGAATGGCGTGAACCCGGGAGGCAGAGCTTGCAGTGAGCCGAGATTGCGCCACTGCACTCCAGCCTGGGCGACAGAGCGAGACTCCGTCTCAAAAAACAAACAAACAAACAAACAAACAAAACAAACAAACAAACAAAAAAAGAATGTTTGAAAAAATAATGGCCAAAACCTTTCCGAGTTTAATGAAAGACAAGAATTTTACAAATCCAAGAAGCTCAACAAACTCCAAGTAGGATAAACTCACAGGATGCAAAATGAAACATATTTTAATCAAAGTGTTGTAAAGCCAAAAGACAAAAAATAGAGAATCTTGACAGCAGCAAGAGAGAAGCGACTGGATAACTGTTAACAGCTGACTTCTCATCAGAAATCATGAAGGCCAAGGCCGGGCATGGTGGCTCACGCCTGTAATCCCAGCACTTTAGGAGGCTGAGGCAGGTGGATAAGCTGAGGTCAGCAGTTTGAGACCAGCCTAACCAACATGTGGAAACCCCAACTGTACAAAAAATAAAAAATCAGCCAGGTGTGGTGGCAGGCGCCTGTAATCCCAGCTACTCCCAAGGCTGAAGCAGGAGAATCGCTTAAATCTGGGAGGTGGAGGTTGCAGTGAGCCAAGATGGTGCCACTGCACTCCAGCTGGGCAACAGAGCAAGAACCTGCCTCAAAAAAATGTGTGTTTTTCAGCACTCAATAATTAACAGGTAGATTTGTGTCAACAAGAAAATGCATAGCCTGAAAAACAACTTTTAAGAGAGAACAATATAAAGATCCATGGAAAATAAAATATTACTTTTGGGGACATGTTTCAACGAGTTCCATCTGTAAGAGAAGACAGGAACAGGAGTGAATGCTGAGCCACCCAGTCACTAAAGTCAAATCTGGATGGGCTGAAGTGTGTGGTGAGAAGGATGAGAGCTAGAGACCATCTCATTTGCGATAAGGGTGTGCTCCAGTAGCGCAATCCCAGCAGGGTCTCCTCCAGAGCTCTGCTAAAGTTCTCAGCAAGAAGGAGCCTGGCCCCTCCTCTAGCCCGAGGCATGAAGACCCAAGAGCCAGGTGTGTGCACATGCTCTGCAGGAGAAGCAGAGAGCAGTACCCGGTGCAAAGACGCAGGAACAACGAGCCACCAACTTCCTGGTCTGACTTGTTCCTGTATTAGAGCCGCAACAATTATCAAGCAGTGCGACAAGTCACGTGCCCTGACACACGTTATTAGAACGTTTTTATTCAATTACAAGAAATTTTGTCCATGTGCAGCCAGGCTTCCACAGGTTACCCCTCTACATATCAGCCATCTTTTCTTTTTTTTTCGAGACGAGGTTTTGCTCTGTTGCCCAGACTCGAGTGCAATAGTGCAATCACAGTTCACAGCAGCCTCAACCTCCGAGGGTCAAGCGATCCTCCCACCTCAGCCTCCCATGTAGCTAGGACTAGAGGCCCTCGCCACAACATCTGGCTATTTTTCTTTTTCTTTTTTCTTTTTTTTTTTTTTTTGAGACAGGGTCTTACTCAGTTGGGACTACAAGTGTGTGCCACCATGCCCGGCTATCTTATCCACCTATCCACCTGAGACAGGATCTCCCCTTCTGTTGCCTGGGCTGGAGTGCACTGGTGTGATCTCGGCTCCCTGTAGCCTCCACCTCTTGGGCGCAAGTGATCCTCCAACCTCAGTCTCCCGAGTAGCTGGGACTACAGCTGCGCGCCACCACGCCCAGCTAACCTACAGCTGCGCCAGGCCCGGCTAACCTACAGCTGCACACCACCAAGCCCAGCTAACCTACAGCTGCACGCCACCATGCCCGGCTAACCTACAGCTGCACGCCACCATGCCCGGCTAACCTACAGCTGCGCGCCAGCTAACCTACAGCTGCGCGCCACCATGCCCGGCTAACAAAATTCATGTAGTTTCAAGTCAATGATGGGCCGCATATATGAGGGTCCCGTTAAGATTATGATGGAGCTGAAAAATTCCTATTCCTCACCGTCGTGATGTCATAGTGCAATGAATTACTCATGAGTCTGGGGTGATGCTGGTGTCAACGAACCTACTACGCGAACAGCTGTATGAAAGTACAGCACATACGATCACGTACAATATGTAATACTTGATAACAATAAATGTTACTGGTTATGTATTTACTGCACTATACTTTTTTTTTTTTTTGAGACAGAGTCTCACTCCGTCACCCAGGCTGGAGCACAGTGGCATGGTCTCGGCTCACTACAACCTCTGCCTCCCGGGTTCAAGCAATTCTCCTGCCTCAGCCTCCCGAGTAGCTGGGATTACAGGTGTGTGCTGCCATGCCTGGCTAACTTTTTGCATTTTTAGTAGAGACAGGGTTTCACCATGTTGGCCAGGCTGGTCTCAAACTCCTGACCTCAGGTGATCCACCCACCTCAGCCTCCCAAAGTGCTGGGATTACAGGCGTGAGCCACAATGCCCAGCAGCCCTATACTTTTTTATTGTTAATTTAGAGTATACTGCTTCTACTTATTTTTAAAAAGTTAACTATACAATAGCCCCAGATAGGTCCTTCAGGAAGTATCCAGAAGAAGGCATTATTATCACCGGAGGTGACAGCTCCAGGCACGTTACTGCCCCTAAGAACTTTGGAGTGGGACAAGATGTGGAGGTAGAAGACAGTGATACTGCTGGTCCTGACCCTATGTTGGGCTAGGCTAGTGTATGTTTCAGTCTTAGTTTTTAAACAAAAAAAAGTTTAAGAAGAAAAAAATAATAATTTTACGAACAGAAAAAAGCTTATCAAGTAAGAATATAAAAATATTTTTGTGGTCAGGCACGGTGGCTCACACCTGTAATCCCAGCCCTTTGGGAGGCCAAAGCAGGCGGATCACCTGAGGTCAGGAGTTCGAGACCAGCCTGGTCAACATGGCAAAACCCCATCTCTACTAAAAATACAAAAATTAGCCAGGCAACGTGGCTACTCAGGAGGCTGAGGCAGGAGAATCACTTGAACCCAGGAGGCAGAGGTTGCAGTGAGCCGCAATCACACCACTGCACTCCAGCTTGGGCCACACAGTGAGACACAGTCTCAGAAAAACACAACAAAAAATATTTTGTATGTCTGTACAATGCGTGTTTTAAACTAAGTATTAGTTTATAAAGTAAAAATAGTTATAGTATGTTAAGGCTAATAAATGATTTAAAATTTTTTTCTTTTACCTGACAAGAAAACTCTTTAAATACATTTAGGCCAGGTGCAGTGGCTCACACCTGTAATTTCAGCACTTTGGGAGGCCGAGGCGGACGGATTACCTGAGGTCAGGAGTTCAAGACCAGCCTGGCCAACATGGTGAAACCCCGTATCTACTAAAAATGCAAAAATTAGTTGGGCGTGGTCTCAGTTGCTGGTAATCCCAGCTACTCGGAAAGCTGAGGCAGGAGAATTACCTGAACCCAGAAGGTGGAGGTTGCAGTGAGCCGAGATCGCGCCATTGCACTGCAGACTAGGCGACAAGAGCGAAACTCCATCTCAAAAAAATAAATAAGCCGGGCGCAGTGGCTCACGCCTATAATCCCAGCACTTAGGGGGGCCAAGGCGGTCGTTTGCCTGAGCTCAGGAGTTCGACACCAGCCTGGACAACATGGTGAAACCTCATCTCTACTAAAATAAAATAATTAGCTGGGCGTGGCGGCGTGGGCCTGTAATCCCAGCTACTCGGGAAGCTGAGGCAGGAGAACTGCTTGAACCTGGGAGGCAGAGGTTGCGGAGAGCCGAGATCACGCCATTGCACTGCAGCGTGGGCGACAAGAGCGAAATTCCTTCTCAAATAAAGTATAGCCTAAATGTCCAGTGTTTATGAAGTTGACAGTGGTGTACAGTCACCTCCTAGGCCTTCACATTCACTCACCATTTACTCACTGACTCACCCAGTCCTGCAAGCTCTGCTGACACTAAGTGCCCTAGAGAGCTGTACCTTTATCTTTTGTACCTTATTTTTACTGTGCCTTTTCTATGCTTTAATGTTTAGATACACAAACACCATGTTACAGCATTCAGCACAGTCACATGTTGCTTAAGTTTGTGCAGCATGTGGCTGTAGGAGCAACAGGATATACACACAGCCTGGGTGTGTAGCAGGCTGTGTCATCTAGGTTTGTACAAGTACGCTCTATGATGTTCGCACAACAATGAAATCACCTAACAATGCATTTCTCAGAATGGTTTCCACCGTTAAGTGATGCATGACTGTACAAGGCCAAAAAAGTCACTTTGGGGAGTCTACCATCAACAAAAACAAAAAAAAGTGGGAGCAACTGTGGAATCACAAGTGAATTTAATCTGACTTACATTTATAACTGTTTCACATGGTTTCCTATGGTACAGTATTCACCCAATCCAAACTCAGAAGCCTACATCCAACCAATTCAGCAATAAACATTTGAGTCCTATCAAATACTCAGAATTCCTGGAGGAGGTCACCCAGGGGTCAAAGGCTACAACTCCAGGAAGTGTACGACGTAAAGATGAACCAGCCCAGCCCACAGAACACTTACATGCAGTTCACTCAAGTGTACAGGATTTGAGTTGTTTAATTACGTGTGGACAAGTCCAGGGGGAATCTTGGCAAAGTGGGAACAGGTCTCAAGGAGGACCCAGAACAGAGAGTTTATATTTAAACCACATCTTCCACCCAGCTCAAATGGCTATAAAAATGATGTTCATTATCCTAACATCCTCCAACAGCTCAGAAATGGCAAAAACACAGAATTTTTAAAACATTCTCTATACACTCAAAATGCTATTGTATTCTGAAAAATACAAGACCAAAAAAGCCACTTTGAAAACACAACAGTAGACCAGGTGCAGTGGCTCACGCCCGTGATCCCAACACTTTGGGAGGCCAAGACAGGGGAATCACTTGCAGTCAGGAGTTTGAGACCAGCCTGGCCCACATGGTGAAACCCCGTTTCTACTAAAAATACAAAAATTAGCAGGGCTTGGTGGTGGGCGCCTGTAATCTCAGCTACTTGGGAGACTGAGGCAGAAGAACTGCTTGAACCCAGGAGGAGGAGGTTGCAGTGAGCTCAGATGGCGCTACTGCACTCCAGCCTGGGTGACAGAGCGAGACTCTGTCTCAAAAAAAAAACAACAAAAAAAGAAAACATAACAGTAGTTTTAAATTTCCTTATTTCGGGTTTTCTCTTTTTTTTGAGATGGAGTTTCGCTCCTGTTGCCCAGGCTGGAGTGCAACAGCGCCATCTCAACTCACCGCAACCTCTGCCTCCTGGGTTCAAGTGATTCTCCTGCCTTAGCCTCCCGAGTAGCTGGGATTGCAGGCACGCGCCACTACACCCAGCTAATTTTGTATTTTTAGTAGACACGAGGTTTCTCCATGTTGGTCAGGCTGGTCTCAAACTCCCAACCTCAGGAGATTCGCCTGCCTCGGCCACCCGAAGTGCTGTGAAGACAGGCGTGACCCAACGTGCCCGGCCTATTTCAGGTTTTCTATATTCCATCTGTTCAAATAAAAGTCAAAAGATGAATTTTCTTACTGCCAATTATTAATGACTAAACACCATTAAAAACAGCACCTTGAGAGCCGTCTTTCCCAGCGTGGCTGTGCTAACACTGACGTCACATCATCAGTTCATTTTCCAGTGGAACCAGGAACACAAAAAACTGGAACAACTCAGCTACAGCTCATTGTCTTTTTTTTTTTTTTTTTTTTTGAGACGGAGTCTCACTCTGTCGCCCAGGCTGGAGTGCAGTGGCGCGCTCTCGGCTCACTGCAAGCTCCGCCTCCCGGGTTCACGCCATTCTCCTGCCTCAGCCTCCCGAGTAGCTGGGACTACAGGCGCCCGCCAACATGCCCGGCTAATTTTTTTTTGTATTTTTAGTAGAGGCGGGGTTTCACCGTGTTAGCCAAGATGGTCTCAATCTCCTGAGCTCGTGATCCGCCCGCCTCGGCCTCCCAAAGTGCTGGGATTACAGGCTTGAGCCACCGCGCCCGGCCAGCTCATTGTCTTTTTTCCCACTAAAGATAAACGTTCTCAGAAGATCTGTATCAATGTAACGAAGGTATTCCTAGTTCTCAGAATATCTGTATTAGCCTAATTAAGTCAACAAATACGACTAAGAGAACACATTACAAACGTAACAATGTTAGGCTACTACCGCCTTGAGGGACCTAGTTGGATCTTCTTACAACCAGGGATAGCAAGACAGAACTGCATTCCGAGAGTGGCCTTTCAAAGCTGCAAAGGGAGGAGTTATCTAGTGACTCTGCAATGAGTCTCAACCCTCAGGCTCTGTTTTAGAAAAGGAACTTTCAGGTGGGGCGCCAAAGGCTCACCTGAGGTCAGGAGTTCGGTCAAATGTTTATCTCTGGCCAACATGGTGAAACCCTGTCTACTAAAAATACAAAAATTAGCTGGCGTGGTGGCACGTGCCTGTAATTCTAGCTACTCAGGAGGCTGAGGCAGGAGAATCGCCTGAACCCGGGAGGTGGACACTGCAGTGAGCCGAGATCGCACCACTGCACTTCAGCCTGGGCAACAGAGCAAGACCCTGTCTCAAAAAAAAAAAAAAAAGCGCTTTCAAGTATAATTTGAACAGATGCTTTGGTAGCATAAAGGTTTTAAGCAGGAATCATCTGTAAAAAAAATTATCGAAACTTACCACCAATAGGACCAAGAGTCATAATCAACTTTTATTTTTTTATTTTTATTTTTTTTGAGAAGGAGTCTCGCTCTGTCGCCCAGGCTGGAGTGCAGTGGTGCAATCTTGGCTCACTGCAAGCTCCGCCTCCCGGGTTCACGCCATTCTCCTGCCTCAGCCTCTCTGAGTAGGTGGGACTACAGGAGCCCGCCAACACGCCCGGCTAATTTTTTTGTAGTTTTAGTAGAGACGGGGTTTCACCGTGGTCTCGATCTCCTGACCTCGTGATCCGCCCGCCTCGGCCTCCCAAAGTGCTGGGATTACAAGCGTGAGCCACCGCGCCCGGCATAATCAACTTTTATTATATTATCAACTGCTAGGTTGCTATGCAACAGGCGGCTCTCCCCTCCTCTGTCCTGTGCATTGTAAGATTTTCTAGCAGCATCCCTGGCCTCTGTCCACTAGATACCAGTAGCACCAGTCCTCCCAGTCTATGCCAACCAAATGAGTCTCCAGACACTGTCATACGTCCCAGGGAGGGGAAGGAGGCAGACTCACCCTGGTGTCGTACTCCAATGCCCTTCACAGGACAAAGAACACAAGCATTCCATCTCAAATGACAAACTGCAGCAAAAACCAAATACTGTCTAGAAATCTATGGAATTCTCAGCAGAGCACCTTCTCTGTTCCTGACAAATCAGCAGAGACGTTTGAAGGCCAACATGTAATCTAAGCTGACCGGCACGAGGAAAGCAGCGCCGCAGGGGCTGTGGCTCTGCCACGAGGTACTTCCTGGTCTCCCTGCCACCACTTCCTAGGTGCAGCTGTAACACCTTGTTCCACGCTCAAAGCCCGCTTCACATTGTAGAGATGGTAATGTGTGCCTTAAACATGCCCTCCTGTACTGCATTTTAGCAGCGAATTCAAAAATTCCTCATGAAAAAGTGTGGAGGTTGATTTACTATGACTGTCATTATTTCAGATATTATAAATTGCTCCAAAAACCAAACATAAAAGAAAACAAGAGCACCACAAAAATGTTAAACAGATAAGAATACTACCCAAATGCCAACTGCTTTCATTAAAAGCTTCCTTAATTTAGAAACCCTCTTTTCTTCATTTTCCAAAAAAACCTTTCTCTTCAACAAAGCAAGAATAGTTACATTTTCACAATGGAAAAATCTGCTGTTACTATACCAGCCTCATCTCCTGGCATATTTCCACCAATCATGCCTGGAGCTGTGCTGTACTTCAGCAACCGCAGGTCTAAATGGGACCTGCCAGTAAATGGGATCCACGCCTGACTACAATCACTTCACTATTAATAAATCATCAGCACTTGAAAACAGGTATAGGCCAGGTAGGACGGCTCGCGCCTGTAATCCCAGCACTTTGGCAGACTGAGGTGGGGGGACCGCTTGAGGACAGGAATTTGCGACCGGCCTGGGCAACACAGCAAGACCCCAGGTCCAAAAAAAATAAATTAGCCCTGAATGGCCATGCAGGCCTGTACTCTCAGCTACACAGGAGACTGAGGTGGGAGGATCGCTTGAGTCCAGGAGTTCAAGGCTGCAGTGAGCTATGATGGCGCCACTGTACTCCAGCCTGGGTGACAGAGTGAGACTCTAAATAATAAAATAAAAGGAACACAGAGTTTTACCACTGGAAGAAGTACTAAACACTAGGTGAGGCAGAAGTAAGTTGGTTACTGGGTTTTTAACTTAAAGTAACAATTATGCTAAAATAGCTGCACTGTGTTCTGTGTCTACAAATCAGTGATAACAATGTATCTCAATTTGCCAAATGAATATTTTGGGTTTCGAGACAGAGTCTTGCTATGTCGCCCAGGCTGGAGTACAGTGGCACCATCTCGGCTCACCACAACCTTCACCCTGTGGGTTCAAGTGATTATCCTGCCTCAGCCTCCTGAGTTGCTGGGATTACAGGCACCCACCACCACGCCCAGTTAATTTTTGTATTTTTAGTAGAGTCGGAGTTTCACCATATTGGCCAGGCTGATCTCGAACTCCTGACCTCAGGTGATCCACCTGTCTCGGCTTCCCAAAGTGCTGGGATTACAGGCAAGAGCCACCGGGTCCAGCCAAAATTTCTTTAAAAGCTATCTCAGGCCGGGCGCGGTGGCTCACGCTTGTAATCCCAGCACTTTGGGAGGCCGAGGCGGGCGGATCACGAGGTCAGGAGATCGAGACCACGGTGAAACCCTGTCTCTACTAAAAATACAAAAAATTAGCCGGGCGTGGTGGCGGGCGCCTGTAGTCCCAGCTACTTGGAGAGGCTGAGGCAGGAGAATGGCGTGAACCCGGGAGGCGGAGCTTGCAGTGAGCCGAGATCGCGCCACTGCACTCCAGCCTGGGCGACAGAGCGAGACTCCGTCTCAAAAAAAAAAAAAAAAAAAAAAAAGCTATCTCTACTAAAAATACAAAAATTAGCCGGCATGGTGGTGCACGCCTGTAATCCCAGCTCCTCGGGAGGCTGAGGCAGGAGAATCGCTTGAACCCAGGAGGCAGAGCTTAAATACACAGTAGTTATTAAAGGAAACTGATTTGTACACTGAACACTTTTCAAAGTGCAAAGCGGCATTTGCCCTCTGCTATGAACCTCCCTTTATTTATGCCAACACATGCCAACTCCTGTGTCCCAGGCTCAGCTCCACTTACAAGCTTGTCAGGAGTTTCAGGTCGCAAAACCAAGGCATTTCAGCCATCCTTGCAGCCCTTCAATACGGAAACACGCAAGACTTTCCTAGTAGCTCCGTTCTGACCCGCTCTGCTCAGCTCTTCAAACAAGACAATCTTGTTTTCTTTTCCACTGGGAGCTGTCCTCCTTCACACATCATCTGCTGTCTACTCGGCCAAAGAGCTGACCATGCCTCAACTCCGTTTCTTTTTTTTTTTTTGAGACGGAGTCTTGCTCTGTCACCCAGGCTGGAGTGCAGTGGCGCGATCTCAGCTCACTGCAAGCTCCACCTCCTGGGTTCACGCCATTCTCCTGCCTCAGCCTCCCGAGTAGCTGGGACTACAGGTGCCTGCCACCACGCCCAGCTAATTTTTTGTATTTTTAGTAGAGATGAGGTTTCACCATGTTAACCAGGATGGTCTCAATCTCCTGACCTCATGATCCGCCGCCTCGGCCTCCCAAAGTGCTGGGATCACAGGTGTGAGCCACCGCGCCTGGCCTCAACTCTCACTTCTTGGTGGTTCCTTCAGCCACTTCACCTTAGTGATGAGGTTTCCGCTCTTCCTAACCCTAATCTCAACTCTGCTCTCCTTACAAGGCCCCCACTTTACATGCACTCCTTCTACCTCCACTCCCTCCTTACTCTCCAGCCCTATGTCCAGCCTCCTTCCTTATCCTGGAGACAACAGCTCTCTCAAAAGCTGCCCAAGACTTCCTGATTGCCAAGCCATGTCCCTTGGCCATCTCCTTCCCAGGACCCCCTCCTTCTTACTTATTCTTTCTGGTACTGGGATTCTCCAGGAAGCTCAGTACTGCCCATCCGCATTCTGAGTAGGACAGAATCACTGTGAGTTCCCTCAATTCATTTATTGGAGTCTCCACCTGGAAAGCTCCAGAAGCCACTGACTGTCGGCTCACCTCTCTCCAGTCTTCACCTTGGAAGATAGTGTCTCTGATTTAACGAGCAAGTCTTCAAATGTGACATTACCAAACACAATCTGCCACATAAGAAAGTGTGGGCCGGGCGCGGTGGCTCACGCCTGTCATCTCAGCACTTTGGGGAGGCCGAGGTGGGCGGATCACGAGGTCAAGAGATCGAGACCACGGTGAAACCCTGTCTCTACTAAAAATACAAAAAAAAAAAAAATTAGCCGGGCGCAGTGGAGGGCGCCTATGGTCCCAGCTACTCGGGAGGCTGAGGCAGGAGAATGTGCGTGAATCCGGGAGGCGGAGCTTGCAGTGAGCTTAGATTGTGCCACTGCACTCCAGCCTGGGTGAAGGAGCAAGACTCCATCTCAAAAAAAAAAAAAAAAAGAAAGAAAGAAAGTGTGGGATTCATGCTACATAAGAAAGAAAGTATGGAAATCCATGCCACATAAGAAAGTATGGAATTCATGCCACATAAGAAAGTAAGTGTGGAATTCATGCCACATAAGAAAGTAAGTGTGGAATTCATGCCAGATATGAAAGAAAGTGTGGGATTCATGACACATAAGAAAGAAAGTGTGGAATTACCACTAGGTAGAACTGATAGAGTTCATTTGGCATAGCACAGGGGTCACTTTTCTAAAAAAACAGAGTTTTAGTTTAGCACATTAAATAGTTGTAGGCAATAGTAAATTCAACCTGTTCTATCTATATTTGACTATTAGATATTCTGGGATCTTACTGATCAGAATGTGTCAAATTCATTTGACATTTTCAAAGCATAAACAACTGTTAAAGAGTTGCCTATTTTTATTCATAAATTATACTTAGTTTGTTACCATGGCAACAAAAATAGCAACAACAAACCCAAACTGTCCTGTCCAATTGATCTTCCTAAAAAGCACTTTACTAATCACAGGCTCCAGACCAGGCCCTTGGACAAATAAGAACCTTGTCCTCGACCAGGCGCAGTAGCTCACGCCTGTAATCCCAGAACTTTGGGAGGCCGAGGCGGGCAGATGACCCGAGGTCAGGAGTTCTGACCAGCCTGGCCAACATGGGGAAACCCCGTTTCTACTAAAAACACAAAAAAATTAGCTGGGCATGGTGGCACGTACCTGTAGTCCCAGCTACTTGGGAGGCTGAGACAGAAGAATTGCTTGAACCCAGGAGGCGGACGCTGCAGTGAGCCGAGATTGCGCCACTGCACTCCTGCCTGGGCAACAAAGCGAGATTCCGTCTCAAAAAATAGATAAATAAATAAAATACAAATACAAAAATCAGCTGGGCATGGTGGCGAGCATCTGTAATCCCAGCTACTCGGGAGGCTGAGCCAGGATAATCACTTGAACCCGGGAGGCGGAAGTTGCAGTGAGCCAAGATTGCGCCACTGCACCCCAGCCTGGGCGACAGAGCAAGACCGATTTAAAAAAAAAAAACCTTGTCCTCAAATAGGGCATTTCAGTCTATCACTAGCAAAGTAAAAACACTCCCCACCAGACCCAGGCAGACCTCACGCTCCAGCTGCTCCAAAATCTACCCCAAAGTCTCTTCCAGCCTGAATTGCAGGTTCGCCAGAGCCAGGCTACAGGGCCAGCCACACGTGGGAGGCAACCTCCACTGGCTCACCTCCAAGAGCCCTGCCAGGTGGGGCCCAGACACCCCCGTGGAGCCTACCCTCCAGGCTCCCAGGAACACCTGTGCCTCCAGTCAGTCAGAGGCTCTGAGAGAGGAGAACGCTGCCTTTCTTTACACACAGCCCTGCATCCTGCGTATCCAAAAATCAAGGACTTGAAGAAGCCATTTGTTTTCCAGAAAACCACACACCCTGAGAATCTTGTACACACTGAGCCCCCACCCAACTACACTGGGCTCGAGGCTCCCCAGCCACTGTGGAAACAGTACTTGGATCCACATCTTAGTCCAATTATTAAAATACAGCAGACAAGGACAGGATCATAGTCCTCATCTTTCTCTCTTCCCCCACATTAATACATTATTTAGTATTTCAATGAAATGAGCCAAATTTTAAACCTACACTACCTATGTACTCTTGCAAATTTTCTGATAATTTTTAATATAAATTCAAAAATTCATTTGGAAGTTGGAATTGGAATAAAATCATTGTGGTTCAAATAAGAGACCAACGACCGGTTGTTACATTATTTTCTAACTCCACAGTGATGTTGAATTTAGTAGACAAATCTGAAATAAGCATTAATAATATTTCAGCCTTAGGACGGGCGCAGTGGCTCACGCCTGTAATCCCAACACTTTGGGAGGCGGAGGTGGGACGGATCACCTGAGCTCAGGAGTTTGAGACCAGCCTGGCCAACATGGTGAAACCCTGTTGCTACAAAAAACACAAAGCCAGGCGTGGTGGTGGGCTCCTGTAATTCCACCTACTCGGGAGGCTGAGGCAGGAGAATGGCTTGAATCCAAGAGGCCAAGGTTGCAGTGAGCCAAGATCACGCCACTGTACTCCAGCCTGGGCAACAGAGTGAGACTCGTAATAATACTTTGGCCTTTACATAATTACTCTAAGTTATGTGTGCTTTTAAGCTTATACATTTACTTTGATTTTTAAACTTAAAAATAACTTGTATCATCAACCTGAACACTGAGCTTAAATTCAGAAAAAAAGATTTTAGGGCCAGGTGTGGTGGCTCACACCTGTAATCCCAGCACTTTGGGAGGTGGAGGCAAGCAGATCACCTGAGGTCAGGAGTTCAAGACCAGCCTGACCAACATGGATTAACCCTGTCTACTAAAAATACAAAATTAACTGGGTGTGGTGGTGTGGTGCACACCTGTAATCCCAGGTACTCAGGAGGCTGAAGCAGGAGAATCGCTTGAGCCCGGAGGCAGAGGTTGCAGTGAGCCGAGATCATACCATTGCACTCCAGCCTGGGCAACAAGAGCAAAAAACTCTGTCTAAAAAAAAAAAAAAGATTTTAAACAATTTATCTGCATTTCACTGGTACCAATTCTTTATGATTTATTCCATTAATCTGTGTTACTGCCCTACACCAAAAATTTGGAAATGATACCTTACAAAAAAAGAAGTGCTGAAATATCCTCTAGGTTAATAATTTAATTTACACTGTACAAATGCTAAACTCCCTTCTGTGAAAAAAGCCACTCATCCCCTTGTGTACTCAGTACCAGTAGAGATTCCCAAGCCCATGAGAAGTCCAGGATACATGTTCGCCTCCGTGGCCACAAGACTCTTCCCTGAGCACAAGTGGGAGGCCCAGCCTCCATCTCACTGCCCTTCTTACTCATCTCTACTGCAAGACTCATTCCTACTGTTCAAAAGATCTGCATTCAGCCGGGCGCAGTGGCTCACAGCTGTAATCCCAGCACTTTGGGAGGCCAAGGTGGGTGGATCATGAGGTCAGGAGATCAAGACCATCCTGGCCAACATGGTAAAACCCCGTCCTACTAAAAACACAAAAATTAACTGGGTGTAGTGGCGTGTGCCTGTAATCCCAGCTACTCAGGAGGCTGAGGCACAAGAATTGCTTGAACCAGGGAGGCGGAGGCCGCAGCAAGCCAAGATCGCGCGCGCCATTGTACTCCAGCCTGGCAACAGAGCGAGACTCGGTCTCAAAAAAATAAGGTCTGAATTCCGGCCCTCACTGAAAGGTCAACTTATCTCCATGTTTATCATGTTAGCATGTGCAAAATTCAGTTCAATACAAATGGTTCTGCCTGAATGGTGAGGAGAATTTTCTTTAAAAACTCAAAATCGGGCCAGACGCGGTGGCTCATGCCTGTAATCCCAGTACTTTGGGAGGCCGAGGCAGGTGGATCATGAGGTCAGGAGATCCAGACCATCCTGGCTAGCATGGCGAAACCCCGTCTCTACTAAAAATACAAAAAAAATTAGCTGGGCGTAGTGGCGGGCGCCTGTAGTCCCAGCTACTCCAGAGGCTGAGGCAGGAGAATGGTGTGAACCCGGGAGGCATAGCTTGCAGTGAGCCGAGATTGTGCCACGGCACTCCAGCCTGCGGGACAGAGCAAGACTCCATCTCAGAAAAAAAAAAAAAAAATTCCAAAAAACTCAAAATCTTGGCCAGGTGTGTGGGAGGAGTGGTGAGATCATAGCTCACCCCTGTAATCCTAGCCTGGAATGCAGTGGTGCAATCATAGCTCACAGCAACTTCAAACTCCTGAGCGCTGGAGCAGGAGGATCGCTTGTGCCCAGGAGTCTGAGGCTGCAGCGAGCTGTCATCATACCACTACACTCCAGGCAACAGAGACTCTGAAATGAATTTGTTTTGAATTTATATTAAAAATTATCAGAAAATTTGCAAGAGTACATAAGTAGTGTAGCTTTAAAATTTGGCTCATTTCATTGAAATACTAAATAATGTATTAATGTGGGGGAAGAGAGAAAGAGGAGGACTATGATCCTGCCCTTGTCTGCTGTATTTTAATAATTGGACTAAAATGTGGATCCAAGTACTGTTTCCACAGTGGCTGGGGAGCCTCGAGCCCAGAGTGGTTGGGTGGGGGCTCAGTGTGTACAAGATTCTCAAAAGCAAAAACAAACAAACAAAAACTCAAGATCCCCACAGGAGACGCATAACTTCCTTTGTTGTGACACAGTATTTTGTAAAAAAAAGTCAGATTAAAGGGTAGCCATCAGGACCCTCCCATGGATTTCATACCGTCTACAGTATAAACACCCATAAACAGCATTTTCATTTGAAAATTTCTTTTTTTTTTTTTTTTTGAGACGGAGTCTTCCTCTGTCCCCCAGGCTGGAGAGCAGTGGCGCGATCTCGGCTGGCTGCAAGCTCCACCTCCAGGGTTCACAGCCTCCCGAGTAGCTGGGACTACAGGCGCCCGCCACCACGCCCGGCTAATTTTTTTTTGTATTTTAAGTAGAGACGGGGTTTCACCGTGTTAGCCAGAACGATCTCGACCCTTGACCTCGTGATCCGCCCGTCTCGGCCTTTTCCCAAAGTGCTGGGATTGCAGGCGTTGAGCCACCGCGCACGGCCTGAAGATAACATTCTTTAAAATGCTACTACCGGCCGGGCGCGGTGGCTCACGCCTGTAATCCCAGCACTTTGGGAGGCCGAGGCGGGCGGATCACAAGGTCAGGAGATCGAGACCATCCTGGCTAACACGGTGAAACCCCGACTCTACTAAAAATACAAAAAATTAGCCAGGCGAGGTGGCGGGCGCCTGTAGTCCCAGCTACGCGGGAGGCTGAGGCAGGAGAATGGCGTGAACCCCGGGGCGTGGAGCTTGCAGTGAGCCGAGATCGCGCCACTGCACTCCAGCCTGGGTGAAAGAGCGAGACTCCGTCTCAAAAAAAAAAAAAAAAAAAAAAAAGAAAAAAAAAAGAAAAAAAAATATGCTACTACCAAAGTTTAAGGAATATATCTGGTGCACCTTTCCATGCTAAGAAACAGAACAGCGCATGCGCACACGCAAGTTAAGAAAAAAAGCAACAGCTCTTACCAACATCTCCAACAACTGAAAGCGTTAAAAATTCCAATTTGTAGGCCGGGTACGGTGGCTCACGCTTGTAATCCCAGCACTTTGGGAGGCCGAGGCGGGTGGATCACGAGGTCAGGAGTTCAATACCAGCCTGGCCAAGATGGTGAAACCCCGTCTCTACTAAAAATACAAAAAATCAGCCGGGCGCGGTGGCAGGCGCCTGTAATCCCAGCTACTCGGGAGGCTGAGGCAGGAGAACCGCTTGAACTCAGAGGGCAGAGATTGCAGTGAGCCAAGATCGCGCCACTGCACTCCAGCCTGGGCGACAGAGTGAGACTCCGTCTCAAAAAACAAAAAACAAAAAATTCCAGTTTGTGTGGACAAAGGCTGTACTTGCAATGATCTAGAAGCGAGCCCCTGAGGAATAATTAGCATTTCCTAGACAGCAAGTTTGTGTTTCAAGCAGAGTAAATGATAACTTCATAAAACCACAGGACCAAGCTAAATCGTTTTGTAGCAGGATAGACAGTTTCCTATGAGGCTGACTTAAGACTCTACATGACCTTATAATAATTCCTAATCAACTGTCTTTTTGTAGAAGTTATGTGAAAAGTATCTAGTTTTCCCTAAATTTTAAGGTTCAGAGCACAGATTGAAAATCCATCATGCTTGAAGAGTTTTCCAATTTGGGCTACTGAAAACACGGCAGGGAAAAAGGAGTCCTTCCTGCTTAAAACACTGCACTCTTGAAATAGCTCACTACTGAAAACCAGTAAACAACACAACAACAAAAAAAAACAACAGACAACCCTTCATCGGTTAAGAGACACAGATTTTAGTTCGGGGCAGTTCCTCCCACCGCACACCGTTTTAACATTTCTGTTCAGCGCGACCTCGCTGCAGGTTAGGAACAGCACATGTGAACTCCCTGCACGCACAGAACCCAGAAACCTTGACCCGCGCGCGCAACCGCCCGCAGCCCCGGCTCCAGGAAGGGGGAAAGACGGGGGAGCTGCACCTGCCAGGAGGGGGACCGGGAGGACGGGGGTCGGGGCCAGGGGCTGTCGAGGGTTGGGATCCAGCCGGGGCCTGGGTCCCGCTGGTGGTCCCGGCCGTGGGACGGAGTCGGGCCCCCGCTCGTGGGTGGTCCCGGGCCTGGGCGCGCGTCCCGTCCCGTCCTGCCAGGCGCTGCAGGCCGCAGACCCCGCCCGCCCCGCCCCGAGGCCACTCACACGCGCGGCAGCTGCAGCGGCGGCGCCCCGCGCCTCTGGAACACGCCGTCCACGAATACGCCGTTCTTGCCCAGGCAGCGCAGGTAGAAGTCGCCGCCGGCGTCGGGCCTGGGCTGCGCGGGCGGCAGCTCCGGAGCGGCCCCGCCATGGCCGCCGCCGCCGCCCGGGGGCGTGAAGATCTCGAGGTGGCGCCGGGAGATGAAGCTCGAGTGGCCCATGCTCACGTCCACCGAGCCCTGCGACGAGTTGCGGCCGATGGTCACCGAGCGCTTCTTCATCAGATACTCGAACTCGCGGCCCTCCAGGCGCGCCACGGCCCAGCCGCCCGGCGGGGACCCGCCGCCCCCGGCCCCGCCGCCCCCGGCCCCGCCGCCCGCGGGTGGCGTGCCCGCGCCCGAGAGCGCCGCCGCGGCCGCCGCCATGGGCCTGCGTGAGGGCCCCCGGGCCGCTCCGCGCGGGCGCCGGTGGCGCGGGCCGAGGCCCAGGCCGCGCGGGTCGTCGGCCGCCGCGCACCGGAGCTGAGGGAGGGGGCCGAGCCGAGGCCGCCGGCCGGCGAGCGAGCGAGCGGCGGCGAGGGGCGGGAGCACGCGCGGCCGCGCCACCGAGCCGGCACGCCGGGCCCGCCCCCCGCTGACGGACGGCTACGCCGGCCAATGGCGGCGGCGCACGGCAGTGGGGCTACCGAGGCAGGCCAATGGCAAGACACGTCGTACCAAGCTGCCGGCACGTCCGGCGGCGACGCCCGACGCAGTCCCGACTCCGGGCGCCGCGGAAAACCCGGGGCGGACGACCGGGAGCCCGCGCGGGATCGGGGCTGGCGCGGGAGGCGGCGCGGGCGCGGGAGCTCGGGGGTCTGAGCCCGGCCTGGCAGTGCCTTACACGCGGCGGGCGGGACCAGGCCCAAGGTCACAGCGGGCGCCAGGCAAGCGGCGGCCCCCAACCCGGCGTGGACGCCGGGGTGCGGATAGGCGGCGGCCCGTGCGCCCAGGCCCGGCCGCCGAGCGGCCTTTTCCCCGCGAGGTGCGGGAACATCTCAGAGGGGCCGCGGGGCGCGTGGCCTCAGACCCAGGGGACCCGGTGACACGTCCGTTTTTAACCAGCAGCTCCAGGACTGGATGTCGTTATCTTTCCTGGCTAGCGGGTCATGTCATTGTGTCAAAACTGTCCTGCAAAATACGCAGAAGTTCTGAATCACATTTACTTAACTGTCGTCAGCACACAGTTTAAAAATATACACGAGGCCGGGCGCGGTGGCTCACGCCTGTAATCCCAGCACTTTGGGAGGCCGAGGCGAGCGGATCACCTGAGGTCAGGAGTTCTAGGCCAGCCTAGCCAACATGGTGAAATCCCAGCTCTACTAAAAATACAAAAACAAAAAAATTAGCCGGGCGTGGTGGTGCACACCTGTAGTCCTAGCTCCTCAGGAGGCTGAGGCAGGAGAATTGCTTAAACCTGGGAGGTAGAGGTTGCAGTGAGCCGAGATCGCGCCACTGCACTTCAGTCTGGGCAACAAGAGTGAAACTACGTCTCATATGTATATATATGAACTATAAATATATGAGCTCTCTCGCTCTATATATATATATGAACTCTCTCTCATGAACGAATAGTTAATAACCAATCTGATACTAAGTTTTTAAAAAACAGAATTTCGCCACGGTTTAAAAAATTACGAGATCCCATCTAAGTCAAGATGATCAATAGTCCAGATGTTTACTAATCAATGAAACTCCTAACATTAAGAAGAAAAAATCCTGTGGCCCGGCGCGGTGGCTCACACCTGTAATCCCAGCGCTTTGGGAAGCCGAGGCGGGTGGATCACAAGGTCAGGAGTTCAAGACCAGCCTGACCAATATAGTAAAAGCCCGTCTCTACTAAAAATACAAAAATTAGCCAGGCATGGTGGGGTGCGCCTGCAGTCCCAGCTACTTGGGAGGCTGAGGCAGAAGAATCGCTTGAACCCGGGAGGCGGAGGTTGTGGTGAGCAGACATCACGCCACTGCAACTCCAGCCTGGGTGACAGAGCAAGACTCCGTCTCAAAAAAAAAAAAAAAAGGGAAAAGAAAGAAAAAATCCTGTAAATGTATCTCACGGGTACTTAACCGTTGTGGAGACGTTCAAGGTTCAGGATCGTGAAAAGTCTACAACCTCTTAAACAGGAAGAATTCCATGGGAAGTCAGCGTCAGCCCTAGAAACCATGGCTTAGGCTCCAAGCGCGCATCTTCGCAAAACTGAAATAGCAACAAATGGTACCAATTTAGTCTCTGCTGGGGAGGGACTGCCCCCGAATTGTCTTACTTCTTTGAACATGGTGGTTCCTGCAGGGTGTGTGAGGAGAAGATCCTATTACAGCCTATATATACAGGTTATAGCAAACACCCCAGGGTTCCTCTATTTGCTGCTTGTTAAATAGCGAAGAACAATTAGAAGAGAGAAATGATATAATTTAGGTACAGAGGCCTGGCACGGTGGCTCATGCCTGTAATCCCAACACCTTGGGAGGTCGAGGTGGGTGGCTCACTTGAGGTTAGAAGTTCAAGACCAGCCTGGCCAACATGGTGAATCCACATATCTACTAAAAATACAAATATTAGCTGGGTGTGGGGGCGCGTGCCTATAATCCCAGCTACTTGAGAGGCTGAGGCAGGAGAATCGCTTAACCGTGAGAGGCGGAAGTTGCAGTAAGCAAGCCGAGATTGCACCACTGCCTTCCAGCCTGGGTGACAAAGCCATACTCTGTCTCAAAAATAATCATCATCATCATAATGTAGGTACAAAAGGAGTTTAGTGTGAGTAGAAAGACTTGAGACTGGACTTAAATGGAGCAGGATAAAGTAGAAATCCTGAACAGGAACCACCAAATGGGGGCCCCAGACAGGAGACGTTAGGGTCAGTTCATGCATTTTTATTCGTTCAATGTGTAAAAACTTTTTCTAAAAGAAATGGAAATTAATGTGTCCCTCTGAATGTAACATTTACATGTCTTTTTTTTTTTTTTTTTTTTTTTGAGTGGAGTTTTGCCCTTGTTGCCCAGGCTGGAGTGCAATGGCACAATCTCAGCACACTGCAATTCCCACCTCCCAGATTCAAGTGATTCTCCTGCCTCAGCCTCCCAAGTAGCTGGGATTACAGGCGCTCACCACCACGCCTGGCTAATTTTGTATTTTTAGTAGACGAGGTTTCACCATGTTGGCCAGGATTGTCTCGATCTATTGACCTCATGATCCGCCCGCCTGGGCCTCCCAAAGTGCTGGGATTATAGGCATGAGCCAGCATGCCTGGCCTACATTTACATGTCTTAATTGCCATATATGTGTTTGTAATTATAGTACAAATTCCTACGGGTGCAAAGTGTTCTGGCAGGATTTCCTAGACAGAAAAAAAAATTATTTCATTAAATATTCGCTTATGTATTAGAAGGATTTTTTTTCTTTTCTTTTCTTTTTTTTGAGACAGTCTCACCCTGTTGCCCAGGCTGGAGTCCAGTGGCCCAATCTCTGCTCACTGTAACCTCCGCCTCCTGGGTTCAAGCAATTCTCCTGCCTCAGCCTCCCAAGTAGCTGGGATTACAGGTGTGTGCCACCACACCCAGCTAATTTTTATATTTTTAGTAGAGACAGGTTTTCAACATATTGGCCAGGCTGGTCTCGAACTCCTGACCTCCAGTAATCCGCCTGCCTTGGCCTCCCAAAGTGCCGGGATTACAGGTGTGAGCCACTGCGCCCGGCCATATTAGAGGGATTTTAGGGGACATTGAGATAACTATGGAAATGATAAATAGGAAGTGTATCATTTAACAACAACAACAAAAAAAACACAGGCCGGGTGTGGCGGCTCACACATGTAATCTCAGCACTTTGGGAGGCCGAGGCAGGCCGATCACTAAAGGTCAGGAATTCAAGACCAGCCTGGCTAACATGGTGAAACCCTGTCTCTACTAAAAATACAAAAAATGAGCTGGGCGTGGTGGCGCATGCTTCTAATCCCAGCTACTCAGGAGGCCGAGGCAGGAGAATTGCTTTAACCTAGGAGGCGGCGGTTGCGGTGAGCCAAGATCGTGCCACCGCACTCCAGCCTGGGTGACAGAGTGAGACTTTGTGTCAAAAAAAAACGAAAAGAAAAAAAGAACAACAAAAAAAGATGAGCAGGCCAGGCACGGTGGCTCACACCTGTAATCCCAGCACTGTGGGAGGCCCAAGTGGGCAGATCACAAGGTCAATAGATGGAGACCATCCCGGCCAATATGGTGAAACCCCATCTCCACTAAAAATAAAAAAATTGGCCGGGTGCAGTGGTTCACACCTGTAATCCCAGCACTTTGGGAGGCCAAGGCAGGCAGATCATGAGGTCAGGAGATCGAGGCCATCCTGGCTAACACAGTGAAACCCCGTCTCTTTTAAAAATACAAAAAATTAGCCGGGCGCCTGTAGTCTCAGCTACTTGGGAGGCTGAGGCAGGAGAACGGCGTGAACCTGGGAGGCAAAGCTTGCAGTGAGCTGAGATCTCACCACTGCACTTCAGCCTGGGCGACAGAGCAAGACTCTGTCTCAAACAAAAACAAAAACAAAAATTAGGGCCAGGTGCGGTGGCTCACGCCTATAATTCCAGCACTTTGGGAGGCCGAGGCCGGCGGATCACCTGAGGTTGGGAGTTCGAGACCAGCCTGGCCAACACAGAGAAACCCTGTCTCTACTAAAAACACACCGGGCGCGGTGGTGGGATTACAGGTGTGCACCACTACACCCGGCTAATTTTTGAATTTTTTCAGAGACGGGGTTTTGCAGTATTGCCCATGCTGATCTCGAAGTCCTGAGCTCAGGCGATCCGTCCGCCTCAGCCTCCTCAAGCGCTGGGATTACGGGGGTGAGCCACTGTGCCCAGCCTGTAAATTTTTATTAAGACCAAAAAATTGAATTGCATTGGAGATATATCTTTTAATAACATGTCTGGGGCTTTTCCCCGCTGACAATTCACTCATGTATCCACTGATGAAAAGTGCTATTGCTATAATGAGGCAGGGTGTATATAAATATTATCCCTGTTATTTCATTAACGTATATATAGAAGTAAATAGAAAGAGAGGAAGTTTTATTACAACAACCTAACTCTGATTTTTGAACCTCTTTTGATTTCTGGTGTTACAAGGGAGCTGAAAAGCGATCGCAGAGGACACAGGACTGGGAGACATGGTGGCAAAGGTAAAGCATCTTGGTCCAACCCGGGCACTCAGTTGAGACCCCAGAAAGGGAACACCTTAGGAGTAAGGGCTTTAGGATTAGGGGTGTGTAAACTTTACTAGTGTTAAGTTCACCAGTATAAAGAAAAAGCTAAAATGTATGAAATGGAGAATTTATTGAATTTAGAATCTAAACACCAAACTGGAAACAAGTGAAGATAAGATTTTTCAACTCAAATTTTACATCAGTTGAAATAATCTGAATCAAAATTCCAAGATAAAAACAAAAGGAAAATGAGAAAAAAAAGAAAACAGAAATGAATATTAGAGACCTGTGGAACAAGATCAAATGGTTGAATAAATGTAAAATTTGACTGCCAAGAGGTAGGGAGAAAGAAAATAGAGCAGAGGAAATTTTTTTTTTTTTTTTTTTTTCTGAGACAGAGTCTCGCTGTTGCCCAGGTTGGAGTGCAGTGGCATGATCTCAGCTCACTGCAGGCTCTGCCTCCCGGGGTTCACGCCATTCTCCTGCCTCAGCCTCCCAAGTAGCTGGGACTACAGGCGCCCGCCACCACGCCTGGCTAATTTTTTGCATTTTTAGTGGAGACGGGGTTTCACCATGTTAGCTAGGGTGGTCTCGATCTCCTGACCTCGTGATCCGCCCGCCTCGGCCTCCCAAAGTGCTGGGATTACAGGCGTGAGCCACCGCGCCCGGCCTCGAGCAGAGGAAATATTTAAAGAGATAATATGTAAGAAGTTTATAAATTGGTGAAAATATACCAACCCACAGATCCAAACAGCTCAGCAAACTCCCAAAAAGATACAGTCAAAGAAAAATACATGAAAGCATATCATAGTCCAACTGCTGAAAACCAATGATAATGAGAAAAGTCCTAAAAAGAGGCAGACTTTAAAAGGTACATTACATTCAGCCAGGCGCGGTGGCTCATGCCTGTAATCCCAGCACTTTGGGAGGCCAAGGCGGGTGCATCACCTGATGTCAGGAGTTCAAGACCAGCCTGACCAACATGGAAAAACCCCATCTCTACTAAAAATACAAAATTAGCCGGGCCTGGTGGCGGGTACCTCTAATCCCAGCTACTCAGGAGGCTGAGGCAGGAGAATCGCTTGAACCTGGGAGGTAGAGGTTGCGGTGAGCCGAGATCACGCCATTGCTCTCCAGTCTGGTCAAAAAGAGCGAAACTCCATCTGAAAAAATAAAAGGTACAATACATTCATGGAGGCATCAATAAGAATGACAGCTGACTTCTCATTGAAATCCATGGAAGCCAGAAAACAAAGAAATGACATCCGTAAAATGCTAAGAGTAAAACAAAGTCATTGAGATCAGAATTGAATATCTAACAAAAATGTCCTTCAAAAATTGGCCGGGCACGGTGGCTCACGCCTGTAATCCCAGAATTTTGAGAGGCCGAGGCGAGTGGATCATGAGATCAGGAGATTGAGGCCATCCTGGCTAACACGGTGAAACCCCATCTCTACTAAAAATACAAAAAAAAATTAGCTGGGCGTGGTGGCGGGCGCCTGTAGTCCCAGCTACTCGGGAGGCTGAGGCAGGAGAATGGTGTGAACCCAGGAGGTGGAGCTTGCAGTGAGCAGAGATTGCGCCACTGAACTCCAGCCTGGGCAACAGTGCAAGACTCCATCTCAAAAAAAAAAAAAATTGACTAGGTGCAGTGGCCTTTAATCCCAGCATTTTGGGAGGCCGAGGTGGGTGGATCACCTGAGGTCAGGAGTTCAAGACCAGCTTTGCCCAACATGGTGAAACACCATCTCTACTAAAATTACAAAAATTAGCCAGGCGTGGTGGTACACACCTGTAACCCCAGCTATTTGGGAGGCTGAGGCAGGAGAATCACTTGAACCTGGGAGGTGGAGGTTGCAGTGAGCAGAGATTGTGCCACTGCATTCCAGTCTGGGTGACAAGAGCAAAACTCTGCCTCAAAAAAAATAAAAATTAAGGAAAGGTGGCCAGGTGCAGTGGCTCACTCCTGTAATCCTAGCACTTTGGGAGGCTGAGGTGAGAGGCTCACCTAAGCTCAGGAGTTGGAGACCAGCCTGGGCAACATAGTGAGATCTCGTCTCTATTAAAAAGAAAAAAGAAAAAATTAAGGAATGGTAATGAAAGAAATTTTCAGATCAACAAAAGCTGAAAATTATCACCAGAAGACTCAGCCTTCAAAAAAATACTAACAGAAATTATTAAATATTTTATTCCTTTTTTTGTTTTTTAATTTATTTTTTGTGATGGAGTCTTGCTCTTGTCACCCAGGCTGGAGTGCAATGGCACAATCTCGACTCACTGCAATCTCCGCCTCCCAGGTTCAAGCGATTCTCTTGCCTCAGCCTCCTGAGTAGCTGGGATTACAGGCACCTGCCACCACGCCTGGCTAATTTTTGTGTTTTTAGTAGAGACAGGGTTTCACCATGTTGGTCAGGCTGGTCTCAAACTCCTGACCTCGTGATCTGCCCGCCTCGGCCTCCCAAAGTGCTGGGATTACATATGTGAGCCACAGCACCTGGCCTTTATATTTTTTTTGAGACAAGAGTCTCGCTGTGTTGCCCAGGTTGGAAAGTAGTGGCTCATTTGGCTCACAGCAAGCTCTGCCTCCTGGGTTCACGCCATTCTCCTGCCTCAGCCTCCCGAGTAGCTGGGACTATAGGCGCCTGCCACCACGCCCAGCTAATTTTTGTGTGTGTATGTGTTTTTAATTGAGACGAGCTTTCACCGTGTTAGCCAGGATGGTCTCGATCCCCTGACCTCGTGATCCGCCCGCCTCGGCCTCCCAAAGTGCTGGGATTACAGGCGTGAGCCACCGCGCCCAGCCTATTTTTTTATTTCTTATAGGGATGAGGTCTCACTATGTTGCCCAAGCTGGCCTAGAGTGACCCTCCCACCTTAGCCTCCCAAAGTGCTGAGATTACAGGCATGAGCCACCATGGCCAGCCAACTAACAGAAATGCTTCAGACCAGAGGAAAATTATCTCCAGTGGAATCCCAGTTCTGTACCAAGAAATAAAGAATGCCTGGGAAAGTGGCTATGTGGGTATAAAAGAGTTTTGTTGTTGTTGTTGTTGTTTTTGAGATGGAGTCTTGCTCTGTTGCCAGGCTGGAGTGCAGTGGTGCAATCTCAGCTCACTGCAACCTCTGCCTCCCGAGTTCAAGCAATGCTCCTGCCTCAGCCTCCCGAGTAGCTGGGACTACAGGCGCACGCCACCGTGCCTAGGTAATTTTTGTATTTTTAGTAGAGACGGGGTTTCACCATGTTGGCCAGGATGGTCTGGATCTCTTGACCTTGTGATCTGCCCACCTTGGCCTCCCAAAGTGCTGGGATTACAGGTGTGAGCCACTGTGCCCGGCCAAAAGACATTTTAAATAATTTACTTAGACCAGGCACAGTGGCTCATGTCTATAATCTTGGCACTTTGGTAGGCCGAGGCGGGAGGATTGCTTGAGCCCAGGACTTTGAGACCAGCATGGGCAACATAGTGAGGTCCCATTTCTAAACAAATAAAAAGCCAGGTGTGGTGGCGTGTGCCTGTGAGGCAGGAGAATAGGGTATGGAGGCAGGGAACCTAAGGCTGATTCACACTGACCTCCTAGAACTAAATCAAAAGGAAAACCCCAACTTCCCACACCTGAGTGACAAAAGAACCAGCGGCTACTCCCTTTGCAACCCTTCCCCGCTTTCTGCGTGGCAGATGGAAAATTGAAAGTCCTTCTGATTGGTTGCTTTCTGAAACAGATCACACTGATAACAGGCTGCTACTTCATTTGCATGGAGTGTACACCAAGTGGCCAATGCAGAACTTCTAGGGGGACTGGACCCCAGAAAATTCTGTAACCACGGCCCTTGAGTTGCTGCTTGGGCGCCCCCACCCTGTGGAGTGTACTTTCATTTTCAGTCAACGTCTGCTTCATTCTTTCCTTGCTTTGCTGTGCGTTTTGTCCAATTCTTTGTTCCAAACGCCAAGAACCTGGACAACTACAGGTAATGCCTGTAATCCCAGCTACTCAGGAGGCTGAGGCAGGAGGATCACTTGAGCCTCAGAGGTGGAGACTGCAGTGAACAGTGATCACACCACTGCACTCTAGCCTGGGTGACAAAGCAACACAGTCTCAAATAATAATAATAATAATAGGCTGGGCACAGTGGCTCACACCTGTAATCCCAGCACTTTGGGAGGCCAAGGCAGGTGGATTATTTGAGGTCAGGAGTTCAAGACCAGCCTGTCCAACGTGGTGAAACTCCATCTCTACTAAAAATACAAACATTAGCTGAGTGTCATGGTGGGTACCTGTAATCCCAGCTACTCCGGAGGCTTAGGCAGGAGAATCACTTGAACCTCAGAGGCAGAGGCTGCAGTGAACCCAGTTCGTGCCACTGCACTCCAGCCTGGGTGACAGAGTGAGACTCCGTCTCAAAAATAATAATAATAATAATAATTGGCCATACGGTGCCCCATGCCTGTAATCTCAATACTTTGGGAGGCCAAGGTGGGTGGAATGCTTGAGATTAGGAGTTTGAGACCAGCCTGGGCAACATGGCGAAATGCCATCTCTACTAAAAAAAAAAAAAAAAAAATTGCTGGGCATGGTGGCAGCGCCTGTGGTCCCAGCTACTCGGGAGGCCGAGGTGGGAGGATCGCTGGAATGTGGGAAGTGAAGTTTGCAATGAGCCAAGATCGCACCACTACACTCCAGCCTGGTCACAGAGCAAGATTCTGTCTCAAAAAATAAAAAATAAAATAAAAATAATTATTTTAAAGATTACTGAATGAATGCTTCAAGCAAAAAAAAAATTTCTTTTTGAGACAGAGTCTCACTCTGTTGCCCAGGCTGGAGCACAGTGGCACGACCTGGGCTCACTGCAACCTCTGCCACCTGGGTTCAAGCGATTCTCCTGTCTCAGCGTCTTGAGTAGCTGGGATTACAGGTGCACGCCACCACATCCAGCTAATTTTTTGTATTTTTAGTAAAGACAGGGTTTCACCCAGTTAGCCATAATGACCTCAATCACCGGACCTCGTGATCCGCCGCCTCGGCCTCCCAAAGTGCTGGGATTACAGGCGTGAGCCACCACGCCCTGTCCATTATTCTTATTATTTTAGACAGAGTCTCACTCTGTCACCCAGGCTGGAGTGCAGTGGCACGATATCAGTTCACTGCAACCTCTGCCTCCCGGGTTCAAGCGATTCTCCTGCCTCAGCCTCCCGAGTAGCTGGGACTACAGGTGCCCACCACAGTGCCCGGCTAATTGTTTTGTATTTTTAGTAGACACGAGGTTTCACCATGTTAGCCAGGATGGTCTATCTCCTGACTTCGTGATCCGCCCGCCTCGGCCTCCCAAAGTGCTGGGATTACAGGTGTGAGCCACTATGCCCGGTCACCAACTCATTTTTTTGTTTTGTTCGCTTCTTTGTTTTTTGAGATAGAATCTCGCTCTGTCGCCCAGGCTGGAGTGCAGTGGCGTGATCTCAGCTCACTGCCAGCTTCGCCTCCCAGGTTCACGCCGTTCTCCTGCCTCAGCCTCCCAAGCTGGGACTACAGGTGCCTGCCACCACACCCGGCTAATTTTTTGTATTTTTAGTAAAGATGGAGTTTCACCGTATTAGCCAGGATGGTCTTGATCTTCTGACCTTGTGATCCCCTGCCTCAGTCTCCAAAGTATAGCACACAATTTTAAGAGTTAATGTAAAGCTATAGTAATTAAAATTGTGGAATACTGGTATAAGAATGGTATAATAATACTGGTATAAGAACTAGCTCAGTGAGGCCAGGCACAGGGGCTCATGCCTGTAATCCCAGCGGTTTGGTAGGCTGAGGCAGGTGGATCACGAGGTCAGGAGTTCAAGACCAGCCTGACCAACATGGTGAAACCCTGTCTCTACTAAAAATACAAAAATTAGCCAGGCGTGCTGGCGCATGCCTGTAATCCCAGCTACTCAGGTGGCTGAAGCAGGAGAATCACTTGAACCTGGGAGGGGGAGGTTGCGGTGAGCCAAGATTGCACCACTGAACTCCAGCCTGGGTGACAGAGCAAGACTCCATCTCAAAAAAAAAAAAAAAAAAAAAAAAAAAAGAACTAGATCAGTGGAACAGCATGAAAAATCCAGAAACAGACCCCCACATACAGAGTCAATTGATTTTTGACAATAGTGCCAAGGTTGTTCAATAGGGAAAGCAAAGTCTGTTGAATAAACAGTACAGGGTATCTGATTAACAGTGTGGCCCAATGCCAGGGGTTCGGCCAAGTCCAGTTGCTCACCAAACGGAAAGCCAATCACTGAGACAACGAGTATTGCCAGGGAAGAAGGCTTTATTGCCAGTGATGTCGTCATGTCAGCAGGTGACAGGAGACCAGTCTCAAATCCACTTCCCCAACCCACTGAAGTTAGGGTTTTAGATAGCAGGGAAGGAAGGTAACTATGGGTGGGAAATTAGGAAGTAGGGAGGGGTAAGGAAGAGGAAGTGGTCAACAGGCAGCTGGGGGCAGTCAGATTTAGTGTTCTGGAAAGTTTCAGCTCCCCGATACCATCTGGAAGGCCTGAGGGTTGGATTCCTAAGAAAGGAACTCAGATAAAACAAATGTTAATTTTCTCAAGCTTCAAGCCCAGGAGGGTCAGTGTCTATGCTTAGCCAAACAAAACAAAACAAAACACTGTAAACAGTTCTATGGGAAAATTGGGCTTGTTTTAACAATAATAATAACAACAAAAGTGCTAATCCCTGCCTTATGCCGTACATAAAAATAAAATCCAGATGGACCTATATGCAAAGGCTAAAATTATCAAGCTCCCAAAAATAAGACATCGGAGACTGTTGGTTGGGCATGGTGGCTCACGCCTGTAATTCCAGCACTTTGGGGAAGCCAAGGTGGGTGGATCACCTGAGGTCAAGAGTTCAAGACCAGCCTGGCAAACATGGTGAAACCTCGTCCCTACAAAAATATAAAAATTAGCTGGGCATGATGGCGGGTGCCTGTAATTCCAGCTACTTGGGAGGCTGAGGCAGGAGAATCACTTGAACCTGGGAGGTGAAGTCAGCAGTGAGCTGAAATCGTGCCATTGCAAACCAGCCTGGGTGACAGGGCGAGACTCCATCTCTAAAAAAGTAAAAAGTTTTTTAAAAATTAAAAAAAAGGTCAGGCGCGGTGGCTCATGCCTGTAATCCCAGCACTTTGGGAGGCCGAGGCGGGTGGATTACGAGGTCAGGAGATTGGGACCATCCTGGCTAACACGGTGAAACCCCGTCTCTACTAAAAAAATACAAAAAATTAGCCGGGCGTCGTGGCGGGTGCCTGTAGTCCCAGCTACTCAGGAGGCTGAGGCAGGAGAATGGCATGAACCCGGGAGGTGGAGCTTGCAGTGAGCCGAGATCGTGCCACTGCACTCCAGCCTGGGCAACAGAGCTAGACTCTGTCTCAAAAAAAAAAAAAAAAAGAAAAGAAAAAATACATTTTGCTCATCAAAACAATGAAAAATATGAAAACATGAGCCACACATTGAGAAAATATTCACAGTACATGTATCTGATAAAAGTATCTAAGCAGAATTTTTAAAAACTCCTGTAACTCCATAATAAAAAGACAATCTAATTTTCAAAATAGGCAAGAGACTTGAAAAGCTACCTCACAAGAGAATATATATAAACAGCCAATAAACACATGAGAAGATGTTCAATGTCATTAGTCATCAGGGAAATGCAAATTAAAACCACAGGAAGGCCAGGTGCAGTGGAGCCAGTCAGTAGTTCCAGCTACTTGGGAGGATGAGGTGGGAGGATCACTGAGGCCAGTTCAAGCCTGCAGTGAGCTATGATAGTGCCACCGCACTCCAGCCTGCGCAGCAGAGTGAGACCTGGTCTCTTAGAAAACAAAACAAACCATAAAATAAAACAGGCCGGGCGCGGTGGCTCACATATGTAATCCCAGCACTTTGGGAGGCCAAGGTGGGCGGATCACAAGGTCAGGAGTTTGAAACCAGCCTGACCAACATAGTGAAACCCTGTCTCTACTAAAAATACAAAAATTAGCTGGTCAGGGTGGCACGTGCCTGTAGTCCCAGCTACTCAGGAGGCTGAGGCAGGAGAATTGCTTGAACCCGGGAGGTGGAGGTTGTGGTGAGCTGAGATCGTGCCACTGCACTCCAGCCTGGGCGACAGAGCGAGACTCCATCTCAAAAAAAAATAATAATAAATTATAATAATAATAATAGGGCCAAGCACAGTAGCTCACGCCTGTAATCCCAACACTTTGGGAGGCTGAGGCAGGCAGATCACGAGGTCAGGAGATGGAGACCCTCTTGGCTAATACGGTGAAACCCCATCTCTACTAAAAATACAAAAAATTAGCCAGCTGTGTTGGCACACGCCTGTAGTCCCAGCTACCCCAGAGGCTGAGGCAGGAGAATCGCTTGAACCTAGGAGGCAGAGGTTGCAGTGAGCTGCTGCACTCCAGCCTGGGCGACAGAGTGAGACTCTGTCTCAAAATAATAGTAATAATAATAATAATAATAATAAATAATAATAAATAAATAAAGTAAAAAATCGGCTGGGCGTGGTGGTTCATGCCTGTAATCTCAGCACTTTGGGAGGTCAAGGCAGGCAGATCACTTGAGGTCAGGAGTTCGAGACCAGCCTGGCCAACATGATAAAACCCAGTCTGTACTAAAAATACAAAAATTGGCCGGGCGCAGTGGCTCACGCTTGTAATCCCAGCACTTTGGGAGGCCAAGGCGGGCGGATCACGAGGTCAGGAGATCAAGACCACGGTGAAACCCCATCTCTACTAAAAATACAAACAAAAAAAATTAGCCGGGCATGGTGGCAGGCGCCTGTAGTCCCAGCTACTCAGAGAGGCTGAGGCAGGAGAATGGCGTGAACCTGGGAGGCAGAGCTTGCAGTGAGCCAAGATTGCGCCACTGCACTCCAGGCTGCACGACAGGGCGAGACTCCGTCTCAAAAAAAAAAAAAAAAAATTAGCCGATGTGGTGATGGGCACCTGTAATCCCAGCTACTTGGGATAATCGCTTGAACCTGAGAGTGAGAGTCTCTCTCTCCCAAAGAAAAAAAAAAAAAGAAATAAATGAAAGGGGCAAATATTCCAAATATTCCTGGCTGTGGCCATGGCCACTAGGTGTAGTGTGCGCACAAAGGACACAGCTGATCGATGGTCTGTGTCCCAAGAAAGGTCAGTGCTGTGCTTTGGGTAAGGTTTGTTTGTCCCCACCAAAATTCATGTTAAAATTTGATCCCTAGGCTGGGCACGGTGGCTCACGCCTGTAATCCCAGCACTTTGGGAGGCCGAGGCGGGCAGATCACCTGAGGTCAGGAGTTTGAGACCAGCCTACCCAACATGGCAAAACCTCATCTCTACTAAAAATACAAAAATGAGCTGGGCATGGTGGCAGGCACCTGTAATCCCAGCTACTTGGGAGGCCGAGGCAAGAGAATTGCTTGAACCCGGGAGGCAGAGGTTGCAGTGAGTCGAGATTGCGCCACTGCACTCCAGCCTGGGTGGTGACAGAGCGAGACTTCATCTCAAAAAAAAAAAAAAAGAACAAAAAGCCCTCACCAGAAACCAAGGCCATGCCCTTGAACTTTGCAGCCTGCCGAACCATGAGCTACATCAACCTATTTTCTTTATAAACTACCCAGTCTCCAGTGCTCAGATTACAGGCGTGAGCCAACCATGCCCAGCGGAATAATACATATATTTCTAGTTGAATTTCACTTTATTTTTATTTATTTATTTTTTTTTTGAGAGGGAGTCTCACTCTGTCGCCCAGGCTGGAGTGCAGTGGCGCAATCTCGGCTCACTGCAAGCTCCGCCTCCCGGGTTCACGCCATTCTCCTGCCTCAGCCGCTCCGAGTAGCTGGGACTACAGGCACCCGCCACCACACCCGGCTAATTTTTTTTATTTTTTAGTAGAGATGGGGTTTCACCGTGGTCTCGATCTCCTGACCTCGTGATCTGCCCGCCTCAGCCTCCCAAAGTACTGGGATTACAAGCGTGAGCCACCGCGCCCGACCTGAATTTCACTTTAAACAAATGAGAGCTTCAGCGATAAATCTCATAATACGTATTTTTAAAAGAATATACTAAGACAATGTTGTTTATTTTTATTATTTGTAGAGATGGGTTCTCACTGGGTTGCATAGGCTAGACTTGAATTCCTGGGCTCAAGTGATCCGCTTGCCTCAGCCTCCCAAAGTGCTGGGATTACAGGCATTAGCCATCTCGCCTGGAAAATAAAATGTTTAAATTTATTGATATTAACTGGACCTGAAAGGAACTATGGTTCTGAGACCTCCTGCACCTGAACTTCTCTGCAGACCTTCAAGAGCTCCTGGAGCTGGAGGGCCTGTTTGTAATGTATACCCTCCAAGGGACCAGAAGGAGGCTGACCCCAGCGTCCCAACTTTAGCTGTGTCCTAGGAGGCACACAGATGAATTCCAGTTATATTCAGGTTACACAAATTGACCTTCTAAGTGAATGCACTGTGTCTGGAAGAGCCTCCTCAGGATGTGTCCTGGAGTGCAGGCAGGCCCAGCAGGAGCCACCGTGCAACCTCTGTGTTCTGAGCCACGTGCATCTGAGTGTGCAAAGAGCCTCAAGGACAGCCGGGGAGGGGAGCAGAAGTTTCACGGGGGCACGAGGCTCAGGGCCTCCCTCACAGAGCCAGGAGTCCCCTGGTGACCACGTACAGAGTTCTCTAGCTGCTTCAGCCTGGTGGTCCGGGCTGCCCTTCTGAATCTCTGTGCTGAAACTGGTGTTCCCCAAAGCTCACACGGAAAAACAGATCCACATGCAGCGGACAGACAGTCGGACAGACTCTAGCTTGACAGCGAAAGGCTGTTTTTAAACGGAGAGGCCCGTGTCACCTCAGCTCGGGGCCTCCGCTCCCCAGAACCTGCACCCCCGGGTGCTCCCATGGATGCTTCGCGCTTGTGGTGGCATCCCTGTTCCTCCCACCTCCTAGGCTCCAAAGCTCAGGGCTGCCATGTACTCATTTGCTTGTCCAGGACACTTCCCTCCTCCATTCTCATGCTGGGCACTGGGCCAGATTCCAGGGTCCACTTGAGCAGAGGGGCACAGACCCCACCTTCATGAGGCCAGAGGGGAAGCAGCCGTGACTTGGGTCATCACCACCCGGGACCTACACCCAAATTCCTCACACACTGCCAGCCCCATTCCCCAGGCCCCCTGCCCACCTGTGCGCCCCAGCTCGTGGCCCCGCCCACCAGCGTGCAAGACCTGCTCCCACAGCCCCTCCGTCAGCCGCCCGACCACCTAGTACTGCACAGTGAGGGTTACTGCTTCTCCTGAGTGGCTGCCCTGCCTAGCATCACCTCTACAGCTCAGAGTCTGGGAGTCATTTATTTACACACACGTTCTCCCCAACAGACTCTGAGCCCTGAGCGGGGGTTGGTAGCAGGGTCAGCACTTGTCACATGCAGAATCAGGCTGGAGAAATTTCACAAAAAAATTAACATTCCAAGCAGTTACCATTCACTGACTCGTGCAAAAATCTATTTGGAGCTTCTGTGAAGCACAGAGAATCAAGATGAAAATCTGTCTGCTGGGCGCGGTGGCTCACGCTTGTAATCCCAGCACTTTGAGAGGCCGAGGTGGAGGATCACTTCAGCTCAGGAGTTTGAGACCAGCCTGGCTGACAAAGTAACACGCTGTCTTTTTCTTTTTTCTTTTTTTTTTTTGAGAGGGAGTCTTGCTGTGTCGCCCAGGCTGGAGTGCAGTGGCGCGATCTCGGCTCACTGCAAGCTCCGCCTCCCGGGTTCACGCCATTCTCCTGCCTCAGCCTCCCAAGTAGCTGGGACTACAGGCGCCCGCCACCACGCCCGGCTAATTTTTTTTTTTTTTTGTATTTTTAGTAGAGATGGAGTTTCACCGTGTTATCCAGGATGGTCTCGATCTCCTGGCCTCGTGATCCACCCACCTCGGCCTCCCAAAGTGCTTGGATTACAGGCGTGAGCCACCGCACCCAGCCAGACACTGTCTTTACCAAAAAAAAAAAAAATGTGTTTTTTTTTTTTTTTGAGACAGGGTCTCGCTCTGTCGCCCAGGCTGGAGTGCAGTGGCGCCATCTCGGCTCGCTGCAAGCTCCGCCTCCCGGGTTCACTCCATTCTCCTGCCTCAGCCTCTCCGAGTAGCTGGGACTACAGGCGCCCACCACCACGCCCGGCTAATGTTTTGTATTTTTAGTAGAGACGGGGTTTCACCGTGGTCTCAATCTCCTGACCTCGTGATACCCCCGCCTTGGCCTCCCAAAGTGCTGGGATTACAAGCGTGAGCCACTGCGCCCGGCCAAAAAATGTGTTTTAAATTAGCCAAGCATGGTGGCACGTGCCTGTAGTCTCAGCTTCTTGGGAGGCTGAGGGAGGAGCTCACTTGAGCCCAGGAGTTGGAGGCTGCAGTGAGCTGAGATCACACCACTGCAGCCTGGCCTGGGTGACAAAATCAGATCCTGTCTCTAAAAAAAAAAGAAAAAGAAAGAAACCAAACAGTTCTAGACACGCCTGCATACACGGGCCAAGTGCACACACGTTTCCTGGCTCAGTCCCCTGAGATGCCGAGAAATGACGACATTCCAGTAGCAACGTGCACAGCCAGTGCCCAGATGTTGATTCCTAACACCATTCCTCACCAAAATTGCCAGTGCTCCTTGGACAAACGTTAAGAAACTGCCAAACCTTTCCAAATGACTGCCCCATTCTGTACCCCACCGGCCATGTAGCAGGGTCCCACTTGCTCTTCCCAACTCTTGGCATGACCACACTTCTTTTTTTGTTTTTTGAGATGGAGTTTCACTCTTGTTGCCCAGGCTGGAGTGCAGTGGTGCGATCTCGGCTCACTGCAACCTCTGCCTCCTGAGTTCAAGCGATTCTCCTGCCTCAACCTCCCGAGTAGCTGGGATTATAGGCGCCCACTACCAAGCCCAGCTAATTGTTGTATTTTTAATAGAGACAGGGTTTCACCATATTGGCCAGACTGGTCTCGAACTCCTGACCTCAGGTGATCCGCCTGCCTCAGCCTCCCAAAGTGCTGGGATTACAGGGGTGAGCCACCACGCCCGGCCATGACCACACTTTTCTTTCATCACAGTCACTCCAGTGGGTACATGGTGGCATCTCATTGCAGTGTTATGCTGGGCATCTTTTTTTTTTTTTTTTTTTTTTTTGAGACAGGGTCTTACTCTGTCACCCAGCCTGAGGCTCCCACCTCAGCCTCCCAAGTAGCTGGGACTACAGGTGTGCACCACTACGCTCCGCTAATTTTTGTATTTTTTGTACAGATGCGGTTTTGCCATGCTGCCCAGTGTGGTCTCAAACTCCTGGCCTGAAGTGATCCGCCAGCCTTGGCCTCCCAAAGTCCTGGCGTTGCAGGCGAGAGCCACCGTGCCCGGCCTGTGCATCTTTTCATGGGTTGACTGACCATGATCACAGCACAGGTTTTGTAGTCCCCGCTGTCTACAGAATCAGAGAGTGTGAGTGTCCGGGCTAGGGGACTTGGTAGAGGGAAGAAAGCTGGAGACTGAGAGTCAAGGTCTTTGCCTCCACTGGGGGTGGAGGTAGAGAGTGGGGAGGCAGGACCTGGGACCCAGGTCTCCAGCGGCTATTGCTGACACTGCGTGATCAAGTCTACACCTCTTGCTCCTGCTACCAGTGACTCCACACCTCCACAGCCATAATTTTAGAAAAATCTTTTGGCTGGGCGCAGTGGCTGATGCCTGTAATCCTAGCACTTTGGGAGGCCAAGGAGGGTGGATCATTTGAGGTCAAGAGTTCGAGACCAGCCTGGCCAACATGGTGAAACCTCGTCTCTACTAAAAATACAAAAATTAGCCGGGCGTGGTGGTGAGCACCTGTAATCCCAGCTACTCGGAAGGCTGAGGCAGGAGAATCGCTTGAAGCTGGGAGGTGGAAGTTGCAGTGAGCCGAGATCACACCACTGCACTCCAGCTTGGGCGACAGAGTGAGACTCCCTCTCAAAAAAAAAAAAATTTTTTTTTTTTGGCTGGGCACAGTGGCTCATGCCTGTAGTCCCAGCTACTCACGAGTCTGAGGTGATGATCCCTGCAGTCCAGGAGTTTGAGTTCACCTGGCCAAAGAGGCTGGCTGGGAAGATCTGAGGCCCAGCCATAGGGCCCCAGGTAGGGCAGTGTCCACCCTGCCTCCCGAGGAAGCAGTGGAGGAGGCATGGGGCGTGTGCTGGGCTCTGCAGTCCCTTGGACCCAGCTATGCTATGGCCAGCTGCCAGGTGCTCACCTGGCCAGAAGTTGACCCACGGGGCTCCTGACCCCTAGCCCCAGGCAAGAGGAGCACACAAGGCTCGGGGAGATCAAGCTTTGAAATACTTTCCAGCACACAGTCTGGAATGTTCTCTGAACATCTGACTCCCATAGTGTGAGCAGAGAACCTACCCTTGTATGCTGGTCAGGATGGGAAATCCCTCCTGGAGGGCAGATTCTATGAGCTGATCCCTGCCCCGCAGCAGAAATTTTGCTACAGTGAACCATTTCTTGGAATGCCTGTGCTTGCAGGGCACACGCCTGTGGCAGCATCAACTGTGATCCCTGGAGTGTGAAGTCACATCAAGGCTTTGCACATCTGAAACATATGCAATTTTCCTGACAAATTCTGGAAGTTCAAGAAGAAATAACACTCAAATTGCTAATAACACAGCAAAAGTAGCTGAAGAGATGTGTGTTCTCAGGACAGAACCCCTTCACACATTCGCAAGTCAGTATGTGTGGTGTACTGTTATTTTGTTTATTTATTGATGGAGCCTCTGTCTGTCGCCCAGGCTGGAGTGCAGTGACATGATCTCTGCTTACTGCAACCTCCACTTCCTAGGTTCAAGCGATTCTCCTGCTTCAGCCTCCCCAGTAGCTGGGACTACAGGCGCGTGCCACCATGCCTGGCTAAATTTTTGTATTTTTTTTTTTTTTGAGACGGAGTCTCGCTCTGTCTCCCAGGCTGGAGTGCAGTGGTGCGATCTCGGCTCACTGCAAGCTCCGCCTCCCGGGTTCATGCCATTCTCCTGCCTCAGCCTCCCGAGTAGCTGGGACTACAGGTGCCCTCCACCACACCCAGCTAATTTTTTGTATTTTCAGTAGAGACGGGGTTTCACCGTGTTAGCCAGGATGGTCTCGATCTCCTGACCTTGTGATCCACTCACCTCGGCCTCTCAAAGTGCTGGGATTACAGGCTTGAGCCACCGCGCCCGGTGAATTTTTTGTATTTTTAGTAGAGATGGGGTTTCATCGTGTTAGCCAGCATGGTCTCGATCTTCTGACCTCATGATCTGCCCACCTCAGCCTCCCAAAGTACTGGGATTATAGGTGTGAGCCACCACATCCGGCCAGTGTATTATTTTATTTCACAATTGTGGAGCTCAAGACAAAGTACTGTATCATAACAGAAATTAAAAACACTAATGGTCAAAACCATGAAGGAAAAGAATCATCATAACTAAAAAAATATGGAGAATGAAAATGACGATACAGACATTATGAGAGAACACACCAAACAGAAAGCAAAGACGCAGAAGGAAGCTGAAGGTCACAGACAGGAAAACCACAGCTGGTCCAGTCAGCAGGACACACACTGGGCTGGCCGCAGACACACCCACGAATTTGTTGATTTCAGTACCACGATGTCTCATTACACCTGTTATGACAAGCAGTAATTCCACCCAACACTTTTTAGTGAAAGATTTATTGTTCAAGATTCCAATCCCACAACTTCTACTAATCAACTAAAACACATCAGACAAAACAGATGCTTCTCAAAACATTTTGAAACAACTTTTTTTTGGAGACAGAGTCTCGCTGTGTCATCCAGGCTGGAGTACAATGGCGCCATCTCCGCTCACTGAAGCTCTGCCTCCCGGGTTCAAGCGATTCTCCTGCCTCAGCCTCCCGATAGCTGGGATTACAGGCACACACCACCACGCCCGGCTAATTTTTGTATTTTTAGTAGAGACGGGGTTTCACCACGTTGGCCAGGCTGATCTCGATCTCTTGACCTTGTGATCCACCCGCCTCGGCCTCCCAAAGTGCTGGGATTACAGGCGTGGGCTACCGCGCCCAGCCCCATCAGTGAGTATCTTGAGAACCCTCAAAAATCACAGGAAGCATTTGTTGACCTGAGTCACACAGAAATCACGAACAGAATGTACGTGGTGTCATTAGTGAAGAAGAGTGAATAGTAAACATGGAAGTCAGCCTGCGTTTCTCCTGAAATCACAACGATGGAAAGCTAGTATTAAGCCGCTCTGGGCCGGGCGGGGTTGCTCGCACCTGCACTCCCAGCGCGTAGGAGGCCGAGGCCGGAGGATCCACTGAGCTCAGGAGTTCGAGACCAGCGTGAGCAACAGTGTGAGACACACCCCCCCCCCACCCCCAATCCTCTACCAAAAACAAAGGAAAAACGCCACGGGGAAGACGCGTGGAATTCCGGGCCAGTCCCTGCGCGGGGCACTTGAAATGCCTGAAATCCTTCCCCTCATACAGGAGAGGTCGGGCCAGATCTGACAGCAACCCTCAAAGTGTCTAGAGCGTTGCTAAAGAGAATACACAGTGAACAGAAGCTTTTCTAAATGCCCCATAATAACAAGCACATTTTCATCCACCCGGGGAAAGGAAAGAAGGCCCTTTCTATTCTCTCCTAAGAGCAGTACCTTCAATCATTGCCGCGTCAAGCGGCAGAGCCTGCAGCCCGCACTTTAGGGCACCGCGTTCGTTTCAGGCGGGACTGGGGAGTTCTCCGAGCGCGGGGAGTGTGGGCGCCGCCCGTTCCCCGCCAACCACATTCGAATACCCAGTGTCTCACTGGGTTTCCTAAGGAGAGGCGCGGGCTGCTCAGCTCTCGCGTGCTCGGACCCAGCCCCACGTCCCGAGCGCCAAGGGAGGGCGGCTGGGGCTGGGGTGGGAGGGAGGTCGGCGGGGGCCGGGGTGTGAGGGAGGTCGGCGGGGGCCGGGGTGTGAGGGAGGCCGGCGGGGCCGGGGGTGTGAGGGAGGCCGGCGGGGCCGGGGGTGTGAGGGAGGCCGGCGGGATCGAGGTGTGAGGGGCGGGATCGGGGTGTGAGGGAGGCCGGCGGGATCGGGGTTGAGGGGCGGGATCGGGGTGTGAGGGAGGCCGGCGGGATCGGGGTGTGAGGGAGGCCGGCGGGGATCGGGGTGTGAGGGAGGCCGGCGGGGATCGGGGTGTGAGGGAGGCCGGCGGGATCGGGGTGTGAGGGGCGGGATCGAGGTGTGAGGGAGGCCGGCGGGGATCGGGGTGTGAGGGAGGCCGGCGGGGCCGGGGTGTGAGGGGCGGGATCGGGGTGTGAGGGAGGCCGGCGGGGATCGGGGTGTGAGGGAGGCCGGCGGGATCGGGGTGTGAGGGAGGCCGGCGGGATCGGGGTGTGAGGGAGGCCGGCGGGATCGGGGTGTGAGGGGCGGGATCGAGGTGTGAGGGAGGCCGGCGGGGCCGGGGTGTGAGGGAGGCCGGCGGGATCGGGGTGTGAGGGAGGCCGGCGGGATCGGGGTGTGAGGGGCGGGATCGAGGTGTGAGGGAGGCCGGCGGGATCGGGTGTGAGGGAGGCCGGCGGGATCGGGGTGTGAGGGAGGCCGGCGGGATCGGGGTGTGAGGGAGGCCGGCGGGATCGGGGTGTGAGGGGCGGGATCGGGGTGTGAGGGAGGCCGGCGGGATCGGGGTGTGAGGGAGGTCTCCCGCCCCGCCGCGCTATGGACAGCTCGCGCCTCCTGCTGCGCATGCTCGGACTGCGCGCCCCCGTGAGGGCCGGGGCTGCGCGCGAAGGCGTCTCCGGGCACTTGACAGGCCACCCACGTGACCTCCCACGTGACGGCCGGCGGCTCCCGCGGAGGGGCAAGAGCGGTCAAGGAGCGGGGCCCTCGCCTCCGCCTTCAGAGGCGCCAGCTCCGTACGCAAACCCGGGGGGAAGCGGGTGGGGGCCTGAGGCGGCGCCTGCGATGCCGCAGCTTCGTAGTCGGGCTTCCGCGCCGGGGATCGGCACGAGTAAACGCTTCTGGCGCGCGCGGCTGGCGCCCGCCCGACGGACGCTCGGGCATCCCGGGTAGAAGTCGTGGGCGCATCTGCCAGGAGCGTGGGAAAGATGCTGGTGCCGACCTCCCCCTCTAAGGCTGTGTGGAGGAGGACGCCCGATGCCCCTCTTTTGGGCCAGCTGCCTCCGGAGGGCGAGCAGCTGAGAGGAAAATCGGTTTCCCACCTGCACGGGCCCATCACCTGTTGCTGCCACCGTGGGCGGGCGGGCGTTGGGCAGGGGCAGCGACAGTGGGTTCCTGCAGGGACGCAGATCCGACCAGGTCCAGCCTCAGGGTCTTTCCCAGCCTGGCTCCTGTGCCTTCCACAGGAGAAGGATGAGTGAGGCCACCTGTCAGCAGGTGCGTGCTCCCCCACCCCACTAGTATTGCGATGTGTGGTTGGTCGCTAAAACATTTTAGCAGGAGCCCTTGCCCGGGCAGGCTTGACGAAGAAAGAAGCCTGGGCGTGCCCTCCTTCCGTGTTCTCATGACCATTTTGGTCCAGGGCCATAAAACAAGCATCACTAAGGTGGCTGGAGAGTCTGGCCGGCATGTTTAGATTGCCTCGTACATCCAGAAGAGTGGGGACCATCTCTTCAAATTCTGGGCCTGTTCCAAGAAATCCATCCACATAACCTCATCAGCAAGCCTTTGACACCAACCCTCCAATTTGGTTTTGAGCCTAGCGGCTTGGCCAAGCCCTGGGACAGTTCTGAGCTGCTCAGAAGATTCCCGCTGTCTTCTCCCAGTCGACACCTTTTCACCTCTGTGCCTGTACCCATGTGCTTGGGTTTGTAAGACTCGCACAACACCCATTAGACTACGGAGGTGAAGGTTTGCAGTACAGGCCTGTGGGTGCAGCACAGGGAGCCTCACCCCATCAGCAGCCCCCAGTCTGGAGGTTCTGGGCCCAGGGCTGCACCCTGTGCCCTGCCAGGTGCCAGCAACATCACGGAGCTCCCTGGCTGCAGGCTCTGCCTCAGCCTCCCCTCCCTCCAGTGCTCTTGGCAACGTGGCCATACATGTAGGGCCACAACTGCTTCCTGTAGTGCTTCTGCCTTTCTTACCTGAGGCTACCTGGAAGGCAGAGGGCAAGACAGCTAAGGGGCTGCAGCCAATGTGAGGCACTGGCAAGGAGATTGGAGAGTGGAGGAGAGAGAGGCTTGGGTATTCCCCAGCTCTTTCTCTGCCTGGCCAAGGGTCGATGGCTCCTCTCAGGAGAGCCATGCCTCCTGTTTGGTGGCCCATCCCATTAGCTCCAGCTCTCATAGGGTCCGGGCTCCTAGCAAGGATGCACCCTGCACTTAGGGCTCAGGCCTCGGTGCTGACCGTGGCTTGTGTCGAGATGCTCCTCACAGACAGTTCATTAGACTAGCTGCAGCTGTCTCCCTTGAGTGTTCTGGCTCGTACTTTCAGCTGGATCCCAGGAGTTTCAGTCTTTTTTTGTTTTTTTGAGACCGGAGTCTGGCTCTGTTGCCCAGGCTGGAGCGCAGTGGCATGATCTTTGCTCTCTGCTTCCTGGGCTCAAGCGATCCTCCCACCTCAGCCTACTGAGTAGCTGGGACTACAGGCCTTGGCTGCCAAACCCTGGCTATTTTTTTTTTATTTTTTTATTTTTTGTAGAGGCCCGGGGGAGGGGGGGGTCTCCCTGTGTTGCCCAGGCTGGTCTCAAACTCCTGAGCTCAAGTGAACCTCCTGCCTCAGCCTCCCAGAGTGCTGGGATTACAGCGTGAGCCACCATGCCCAGCCAACCTTTTTTTTTTTTTTTTCTTTTTTCGAGACAGAGTTTCACTTGTCGCCCAGGCTGGAGTGCAGTGGCGTGATCTCGGCTCACTGCAACCTCCACTTCCTGGGTTCAAGCAATTCTGCCTCAGCCTCCCGAGTAGCTGGGATTACAGGCATGCACCACCATGCCCGGCTAATTTTGTATTTTTAGTAGAGACAGGGTTTCTCCATGTTGGTTAGGCTGGTCTCGAACTCCCGACCTCAGGTGATCTGCCTGCCTTGGCCTCCCGAAGTGCTGGGATTACAGGCGTGAACCACCGTGCCCGGCCTCCAGCCAACATTTTAACAGCAGAAAAGGATATGAATTCAGAGAGTTTTATCTATAAGAAGTTGAGAGAGGAGGAGTAGGCTTATAATTGAGCATGTGCCTTGCCCAGCCAGTCCTCTGTTGGCCCCTCTTGGCCAGTAGAGGTCGCCGCCTGCAGGGAGATGACTCGTGTGGTCATGGTATGACTCAGGCTCCCACCTCATAGCCAGCAGAGTGGCGCAGCGGAAGCGTGCTGGGCCCATAACCCAGAGGTCGATGGATCGAAACCATCCTCTGCTAGGGGCTACCTTTTTCTTCCCTGACTGGGCAGCCTGTGGCTCCTAATTCCTCTCCAGGCCCCAGTAACGTCCCTGTTTGTGTCAAGGCACGGATGATGGGTAACAGCAGCAATCTGAGTTCAAATCTTGATGTGAGCCTACCTTGCCTCATAGCTTGGTCCCAGAAAGGGTGGCAGTTGTGGGCTCATTGCCCTCTGCATTCCCTGGCTTGGGCAAAATGCCTCCCTGGGAGCAGGGAAGGGGTTTTGTGCTCCTCAGTCCTCTTCTCTGTGTGTCCACCTGGCCCGGGACCCCTCATCAGTACCTGCTCGTGGCTTAGAGAACAGGGTCTGGCACAGGACATGCATCCTTTGTCTGCAGCATTTTTGAGGCTTTGAAACCTCCCTGGCCACACTTAGGTCTGCTCCTCCCTGCGGCCAAAGGTGCCTGCAGAGGCTGGCATTCTTCTCTCTGTCTGGCTGCCAGGGAGCCTCCTGCCATCAACTGACTCACCAGAGACCCCTCCAGGTAAGGAACCCAGCAAGTGTTTTCCTGCCAAAAGGGTCTGGCTGGATCCCCATCCTCTCTTCCCTTCCTCTCCTGAGGGAGTGGGCTCAGGGGTTCCTGCCTTTTCTTTCCCTTTCAATGTTTTCTCTCTTTCTCTCTCTTTTTGGCTAAAAGATCAAGGCCAGGTGCAGTGACTCACACCTGTAACCCCAGCACTTTGGGAGGCCAAGGCAGGTGGACTGCTTGAGGTCAGGAGTTGGAGACCAGCCTGGGCAACATGGTGAAACCGTCTCTATGAAAATACACAGAAATATTAGCCAGCCGTGGTGGCGGGCGCCTGTAGTCCCAGCTACTCGGAGTGCGGGAGGATCTCTTGAGCCTGGTGGGTCGAAGCTGTAGTGAGCTGGCATTCTCGCTCCACTGACATCAGGAGCTGGAGAAGCCGGGCGCGGTGGCTCACGCTTGTAATCCCAGCACTTTGGGAGGCCGAGGCGGGCGGATCACGAGGTCAGGAGATCGAGACCACAGTGAAACCCCGTCTCTACTAAAAATACAAAAAAAAAATTAGCCGGGCGTGGTGGCGGGCGCCTGTAGTCCCAGCTACTCGGAGAGGCTGAGGCAGGAGAATGGCGTGAACCCGGGAGGCGGAGCTTGCAGTGAGCCGAGATCGCGCCACTGCACTCCAGCCTGGGCGACAGAGCGAGACTCCGTCTCAAAAAAAAAAAAAAAAAAAGAAGCTGGAGGTGAGAACCTCCCTCCAACAGGAGAGAAATGCAGCCGCAGTACTCACTCCCTGTACATCCCAGCACCAGGCCCCGGCATCCCACGTGGACACACAGTGCCCATGAGGATGGCACTGACATCCCAGAGTGCCAGTGCTGCCGCCTGGCTGTGTCCAGACTGGCTCACGGACAGAATCCTCAGGTACCATAGCCCAGGACACTGGGCCTGGAGTGGGGAAGGAGTGCCAGCTGCTACATGGTCTTTCCGTAACAGGGCAAAAACGAGTGGGGAAATCACAGGACACACACCCTGATGGTGGCTAAAGCCGAAGACATAGGAACAGAAGGATTCCGCCAAGATCCACGCGAGACAAAGGCTTACCGGCAGGTGAAGAGAGGAGGTGAAGTGCTACTTAACTTACCAGGACAGCTAGCTGGTGCAGAGGCACACCCAGCACACACCTCAGATGAGGGCCACATTGCTGCTCAGACCATGGCATCTGACAGCGGTCCTGTGTCCTGGCTTGATGCAAGGTCTGCCCAATTCCAACTAGGATATTGGGTGGCAAATGCAGCCAAGCCTGCACTTCTCTGCCCCTCTCTGAGGCCCTCTGTGTGGCTGGGCACAGTTAGGATGAGATGCCCAGAGTTAGCAAAACAGACGCTGACGCCGCTGTGCCACCCAGAGCAGAAGGCTAACCCGCCACAAAGAGCTGGCAGAGTTATGAAAAGTAAGGTTGGAGGTTTTTTTAACTGTAACTTTTACACTTTAAGAAAGCGTTCAAGGCTATGATTAACATAAATCAGCTCCCTCCCTCCTTCCCCCCTTCCCCCTCCTCCCCCCTTCCTTTCTTCCTTTCTTCTCTCTCTCTCTCTCTCTTTCTTTCTTTCTTCTTCCCTCCGTGGCCCAGGCTGGAATCTAGTCGACTCGCTGCACACTCCCCACCTCCGGCTCCCATGATTCTCTTGCCCCGGCCTGCGGGCTGCCCGTGATTGCCGGCGCGCGCTACCACCCCTCCCTGGTTTTTCTCCTTTGGCTGGAGGCACGGTTTCGCCATGTCAGCCAGGCTGGTCTCCAGCTCCTGACCTCGAATGGTCTGCCCGCCTCGGCCTCCCCAGGTGCTGGGACTGCAGACGGAGGCTCACTCACTCAGTGCTCGGTGTTGCCCGGGCTGGAGTGCGGTGGCGTGGTCTTGGCTCGCTGCAGCCTCTGCCTCCCAGCCGCCTGCCTTGGCCTCCCAGGGTGCTGGGATTGCAGCCTCTGCCCGGCCGCCGCCCCGTCTGGGAGGTGCGGAGCGTCTCTGCCCGGCCGCCCATCGTCTGGGAAGTGAGGAGCGCCTCTGCCCGGCCGCCCCGTCTGGGAAGTGAGGGGCGTCTCTGCCTGGCCGCCTCGTCTGGGAAGTGAGGAGCGCCTCTGCCCGGCCGCCCCGTCTGGGAAATGAGGAGTGTCTCTGCCCGGCCGCCCCATCTGGGATGTGGGGAGCGCCTCTGCCCGGCTCGCCGTCTGGGAGGTCTACCACGGAGGCCAGAAGCAATGTGGGGGCTGGACGTGGTGGCTCACGCCTGTAGTCCCAGCACTCTGGGAGGCCGAGGCGGGTTGATCACTTGGGGCTAGGAGTTCGAGACCAGCCTGGCCAACATGGCAAAACATATGAAAAATACAACAGACAAACCAACCAACCAACCCAGCAACAACAAAACAGGTCTATCCTGGAGTCATACTCTAATTTTTTCTATTTTCCTCCCTTTCTGATCCTTTATCCCACTTTCTTTTTCTTCCTCTTCCTTCTCCTTCTTCGTCAGAGGATTGAGTTATTATCATTGATCCATACAAAGTCCCTCTCTCATTTATTTTCTTTAATTCCCACCCACCATTTCTATTCCCCGTCTTCCCATGTGCAACCTTCCTAATATGTTTGATACGCATCTTTTTGTTTGTATGTATTTTTAGAAAATGTTTGTTTTGTGTGCAAAAAAAATTAATAAAAAAAGAAAACAAACAAACAAAAAAACATAAATCAAAGGACAGTAATACTATGAGTCACTATATTTGCAATACATCCAAACAGTCGGGTGGGAGTGTCTGGAATCTGGTGACGGGCTCACCGGGTCAGGCCCATGGTTGGCAGCCACTGCTCCCGCTCCAGTCCCGCCTCCCAATTCCACTGCCACTCGTCCACACTCACCATGCAGACGCCGTGTCTGTCACTCTGCCTTGCCAGGTTTTCCTTCTTATTCTAATCAAATTTCAAACCAGGCTGGTGCGGTGGCTCACCCCTGTAATCCCAGCACTTTGGGAGGCTGAGGGGAGAGGATCACTTGAGCCCAGGAGCTCGAGACCAGCCTGGGCAACATGGCAAAACCCTGTTTCCACAGAAAGTACAAAAAATTAGCTGAGAGTAGTGGCGCATGCCTGCAGTCCTAGCTACTCAGGAGGCTGAAGTGGGAGGACTGATTGAGTCTGAGGTTGAGTCTGCAGTAAGCCATGATGGTGCCACTGGACTCCAACCTGGGTGACAGGGCCAGACCCTGTCTTGGGAAAAAAAAAAAAAAAGTCCATGTCAGGACATAAACATCGATTTTATACTTTAACCACTCCTAGAACCCCCAGGATGCCCTGACACTTGCCCCGATGGGCTTTTAGTTCGGTGTTGTAGCTTGTTTACGCCAATGCAGACACAGAACAGACATCCGCCAGGTCCTGCGCACTGGGCACCTGTGAGGTAGACTGCTCCAGGGAAAGTTGCTAACAGCTAAGCTATACGACTTTTATCAGGTTGGGGCGTTACTGCTAAACTGCACTCCAGCCAGCAGCCATGAGCACTCCCTCTTCTTACTCAGCTAAATACTTAATAAAAATCTTTGCCTATTGGACAATTCCCATTTCAACTTTGAAGTGTTCAGCTCTGGCACCTGCCCTCCTTGATTTCAGAACACAGGGCTCATCCTCAGAACGCAGAGCCGGCCTCTACCCAAAACCGACAGCTTGCCCCCTGCAGCGGTGGACTGAGGGCTCCTAACCACGAGTCGAGGGTTGATCTGCTTTAGACAGATGCTCTGTTTGAAGTGGAAACATAAACACCGGGCCCCATCTGGAGGCCAAGTGGCCTTGGCCAAGTCAGCCCCTGCCTGGGCCGCAGTTCCCTCCTCTGACATCTCTGGCCTAGACTCGGCGTGGAGGTCACATGACTGTGGCAGGCCATGTGTCCAGATGCCTCAGTTGCTCAGCTCTGGGCCCAAGATGAGGCCATGGGACACCCTCAAAGCCGGCGCACACCCAAGGGTTCACCTTAGATCCACATCCCAGGAAAGCGGCAAACCAACAGGCAGGCACAGTGGATGAGCCCGTTTGCAACTCCAGCAACACTAAGGAAGGACCAGTGCGGACAGTCTACACTGGCTGCGACGAGTACAAGCTCTCAGGCCAGGTGGCAATGGAATTGAGAAATCTGGGCGCTGCCCATCAGACCACAGACACCGAAGAGCAGATCTATTCACTGGGACGGCAACACGTTTATCAGATCAGACGTGTTCCGGTCCCCTGCAGTACATGGCAGCACCAGAGCACACACGGCCGTGTTCCTACATGGTGGTGCCAGCATGGGATGCCACCCAGGGCTCATCTCATTTCCTCCTCCTCCTCACACCAGGACCAGCCTGGCTCACTAGTGGGCATGGGCCAGGCACACCATCCCCCCAGACCAGCCTGGCTCACCAGCGGGCATGGGCCGGGCACACCATCCCCCCAACCAGTGTGCTGCCTCATGCCAGGACCAGCCTGGCTCACCAGCAAGCACAGGCCGGGCACACCATCCCCCCAGACCAGCCTGGCTCACCAGCGGGCATGGGCCGGGCACACCATCCCTCCCGACCAGTATGCTGCCTCGCACATCTAGGCGCCTTGGTCTGACCGCTAGTATCGTTCCGGTCATAATGAAGGAAATCTCCCCACTTTTCTCCTGTGAATTAGAAAATGTACACAGTCCCCATGGCTATAACCCACCAGCAGGCACAGGGACCCCTGGCATCTCACGTTGGTGCCCAGTGCCTCAGCCTGGGCTCCCCACACGACCTGCAGGGGCGGCTTCATGGCAGGCCAGCCGTGGTGCCCTGTGCAGCGGTTACTGCAGGAGGTGATTTCTTCACTGTAGCTGGAGGAGGGTGGCCCTCTGCCGACTCCTGGTGTTCTAGGCCTGGTGAGCATCTTCCTGGAGGGAGATAGAGGACTCTCCTGACTCCACACCAGGTGGCAGCTCAGGAAGCACAGGGCGAGGCCACCTGGTGTGGCCATGGTGAGGACAGCAACGCACCATAAGATGTGGCCCTGCTGGGGCAGCAGGTGGCTCGGCTCACTCAACCATTTACTCAGACATGCTGCAACTGTTTATTCCAGAATCAGAGGTTGGAAACCCAACTGTATATAGACTGAAAGCAAAACAAATACACAACTGAACACAATATATGCAGTTATCCAGCAAGACAGGTGCACAGGCACAGCACACAGTGAGATGAAGGCAGCCTAGCGTGCAGAGGCTCTGCAGCATGGAGGGCTGGGAAGGCCATCGCTCGAGTTAACCCAATCCCAGTGCTTCAGGACACCTCCGGCCACGCTGACATCTTTTTCCTGGGAGGAGCCCTAGGGTGCAGCTGCACGGTTCCGTGGAGTTTCGGGTGCCTGCCAGCTCTGTTTCACTGTTTGTGGTTAAAACTGCTTTCTCCTTTTTTAAAAAAACTTTTTTTGCCAGGTGCAGTGGCTCACGCCTGTAATCCCAACATTTTGGGGAGGCTGAGGTGGTCGGATCACCTGAGGTCAGAAGTTCCAGCCTGACCAGCCTGATCAACATGACGAAACCCCGTCTCAACTAAAAATACAACAATTAGCCAGGCGTGGTAGCGCGTGCCTGTAATCCCAGCTACTCCAGAGGCTGATAGGAGAATCGCTTGAACCCAGGAGGCAGGGGTTGCTGTGAGCTGAGATCACACCACTGCACTCCAGCCTGGGTGACAAAGTGAGACTCTGTCTCAAAAAAAAAAAAAAAAAAAAAAAAAAAAAAAAAAATTTTGTAGAGACAGAGTCTCCCATGTACAAACTCCTGGACTCCAGCAATCCTCTCAGCTTGGTCTCCCAGTGTGCTGGGATTATAGGGTACGAGCCACCATGCCTGGCCTCTCCTTTCTTTGGAAAGGCCTCCTAGCACTTTGGGAGGCCGAGGCTGGCAGATCACCTGAGGTCGGGAGTTCGAGACCAGCCTGACCAACATGGAGAAACCTTGTCTCTACTAAAAATAGAAAATTAGCCAGGCATAGTGGCACAGGCAGGGCCTCCTCGGCTTTGACATGCTCCTGCAGGCCCAAGAAAAGGAGAGGCACCTGCCCTCCGCCACCATGCATGTGCGCACATGCTTTCCTCCTTGCTCCCTGGAGCACCTGTGGTCCTGCCGGCTCCCAGCTGAGCTGCCTGGAAAGCAGCCTCCCTCCCATCTCATCAATGGCACTGTGTGTCAGGCCGTGCCACGGCACCTGCCCTGGGGAGAACCAGCCATCTCAGCCCTCCTCAGAAGCTGTTAGCCCATCACTCTTGTTCAGAGGCCTCCAGGTCTCTTAACCTTCTCCAATGCCCTCGATGGCCTTGGCGGGAGGATGGCCACAAGGTCCTTGGGGGTTTATTACCCAGGATCACCAGGTCATTGGTGGGGTGGCTGGGGAGAAACACAGTCCCCTGCCTCATCAGGCCACACTTGTGCCCTTTGCTCGCCCCCAGACACAGAATCGTGGGCAGCGCAGGAAGGAGGGGGCCCACATCAACTGCTCACTGCTGGCACTGGGCAACTACATCAACACCCTGAGCTTACAGGGTAAAAAGTACCTCAAATATCACGACAACAAGCTCACCCAGCTCCTGAAGGTACCAGCCACAGCTGGGCCTGGGCACTGGGAACCAAGGGCGAGGCTGCCAGATTGAACAAATGAAAATACAGGGCACCCAGCTAAATACCAACCTCAGGATACACAGCAAAATTTATTTTAGTGTAAATATGTCCCATGAAATATTTGGGATATTCTTATACTAAAACAAAGTAGTTCTGTATCTGAAATTCAAATTTAACTGGGCATCCTATATTTTATCTGGCAACCCGAACCAAAGGCCGGGCAACAGGAAGAAAAAGGAGCACGTGATACCCCCACCCAGGGCTGTGGGTCAGAGCTGCCTAGATTTGGGGTGCAGGTGGGCAGTCAGCCTCATGGCCCCACAGGTCTGCTGTTTGAGGGTGGCCTCTTTTGTGCAGGGGTGTCCTTGGCCTTAAATTATAGCAGCATCACTGAGCACCCACTCCTGGCTGGACTCTTGAATTCAGTACTTCACTCTATTAGCTCCTTAGATCTTGTCAACAACTCTATGAGTTTGAGGGATTACATTTGCAGATGAGGAAACTGAGGCACAACACATTTAGGTAATGTTCCTAAGGGCTCACACTAGTAAGTGCTGGAAGTAGGATCCCGTCAGAGGCCCCCCTGGTCTAATATCAGTCACCACTTACTTAACATTGCCAGCAGCTGCCGTCATGACTGCACCTGGAAGCCGGGGAGGTGGGAACAATTGCAAAAGGACTGCCCCCTTAAAAAGCAAGGAAGGCCAGGTGTGGTGGCTCACGCCAGGAATCCCAGCACTTTGGGAGGCCGAGGCAGGTGGATCACCTAAGGTCAGGAGTTCAAGACCAGCCTGGCCACCATGGTGAAACCCCGTCTCTACTAAAAATACAAAAATTGGCCAGGCATACTGGCAGACGCCTATAGTCCCAGCTACTCGGGAGGCTGAGGCACGAGAATTGCTTGGACCTGGGAGGTGGAGGTTGCCGTGAGCTGAGACAGCGCCACTGCACTCCAGCCTGGGCGACAGATCGAGACCCTGTCTCAAAAAAAAAAAAAAAAAAAAAAAGAACTAAAGAGGTGAATGAGCTCTTTAAAGCCTACACAGCTGGTAATTGCTGGAGCAGGGGTTTCTTCCTCCCAAGACTTACACCATATGACGTTCAGCAGCCAGGTCCCTTGAGTGTAAAGAGAGAGAGAGAGATTGCACTCCCCAGGGAGAGCATTGTGAACAGCCTGGCAGGAAGGCCTGGGGAGGCAGTCCCTGCTGACCACAGCCACCTCCCATCCAGGACTCTCTGGGAGGAAACAGCCGCACAGTGATGATCGCTCATGTCAGTCCTGCGAGCAGTGCCTTCGGGGAGTCCTGAAACACCCTGACCTACGCCGACCGGGCCAAGAACATTAAGACAAGGGTGAGGGCCCCTGGACTGTCCAACAGGACATACCTTCCTGGGCTGAGATTCAAGCCCCTGGGCTGATCCCTGCCACCCCACCCCACTCTCTGGAACCAGCCACTGCTGCACTGGCCTCATTCCCTAGTTGATTGTCGCCTGTACACTTTCCCTGCACCTCCAAACCCTGCTCCTCTGCCCGGAAGCCGACAGCTCCCAAGGGTCCCCGCTTCCTCCAGTCCCAGGACTGTGCTCCCCCTGCCTCATCCCCTCTTCTCTTCCCTTCCTCGTCTTCAGATGCTCATTTAGATCTTTGCATTTCCAAAGCACCTCTTCGTGACGGTCATCACAGGAGGCAACCTTCACTCAACACTTGCTCTGAGCTGTTTACATGCTACCTCCTTTGATCCTCAAAAAATAGCAGTTATTGCTGTTCTCATGTACAGATTAGGACAGCAAGGCTTAAGGAAGTTAAGTGACTTCCCAGCTGGCCAGTGATGGCGCTGAGGATGGAAACTAGATCTGCCCTGTTTCCAAGTCCATGTCCTCACCTGTCTGTAAGCATGTCGGAGCCCCTGCCATCCACTTAGAAATCCATTTCCGCCTGTTCGTGTGCGGAGGAGTGGGAATGGATACGTGTATGATAGCATGCAGGGAATATTCTCCCAACACCTAACACTTGCCAGCTGCTGTCCTGAGGGCGGTAAGTTGTATTCCAACCCCTCAATGGGGGACGGGAGACACATTCTTGCAACAGCTCACTGATGGTTCAGAATATTCCTAATAGCAGGTAAATGAGGCCAATGGTAGGTGCTGGGGCAAGACAGGAACAGGAGGTGGGGGTGGCCTGGTGGGGTCCAGTGGAACTCTCTGGAGACTGTCAGTGGGACCCTGAAGGCTAGGAGGACATTCCAGAAAGGTGGGAGCAGGGAGGGCACAGCTTCCAAAGGCAGGAAGGGGATGGCGTCTGTGGCGAGTATGGGGAGAGCAGGACAGGTCTTCAACCGGAGCGGGATGTTCATGCAGGAGCGGTGAGCCCAGAGAAAATCAGAGATGGGGGTGGCCCTTCAACAACGGGTGGAGGAATGAGGACATTCCCCGCAGCCATTAGGAAGCCACTGAAGGTTGATGAGATCTAGCAGTGAGTGTGACAGGAGGTTGTGGAAGTAGAGGAAAGGAGGCCATCACCCAGAAAGACTGGGGGAGGCAGGGGGAAGAAAGGCCCCGCAGGCAGGCCTCGGTGAGTGCACGAGGGTGACTGCATCCTCTCCGCTCCATACGTGTTCCCTGCAGGTGAAGCAGCATCTGACAAACGTCTCCTGCCACATCTCCCAGGGCACCAGCATCATCGCTGACCCGCAGGCCGAGATCCAGCGACTCAAGGGCAAGACTGATGAGCAGACTGGGCAGGGCCAGGCCCGGGGCCGGCAGGATCGGAGTGACATCCTCTACATCCAAGGTGCGCCTGTGGGTCTGTGTGAGTGGCAGCCCCCTTCGGGCAGCCTCACGTTGCTCTGGGATCAGGCCATGTTGTGTTCAAATCCAGAATCTGGCTCTTTCTGGCTGGGTGGTTGAGCTAGGCACTCACCAGCTCTGAGCCTCCTAGCATTCAACTGTTAAATGGGGTTGTGATCTCTGCTTCAGACAGTTGCCAGAGATCACAACCCCATTTTACAACCCCACCTTGGAAAAGTAGGTGGGATCCCACGAGAGAGAGCCATGTGAGCAATGAGCTGTGCAGGGCACACACTAAGGGCTGTGGCATAGGGCTGCGAGGTCATGCCTGCACCCCCGGAATGGGCTCTGTTTCCTTGTAGACCTGCATATTTGCTATGATGGTTTTCCAACAGACAGCAAAGCTTCTTTTTTTAAAAAAAATATACTAATATAAAGAGAGAAGCAGACAGTAAAGATTTTTTTTTTTTTGAGACAGAGTCTTGCTGTGTTGCCCAGGCTGGAGTGCAGTGGCGTGATCTAGGCTCACTGCAACCTCTGCGTCCCGGGTTCAAGCGATTCTCCTGCCTCAGCCTCCCAAGTAGCTGGGATTACAGGTGCCCACCATGACACCTGGCTAATTTTTGTATTTTTAGTAGAGACGGGGTTTCACCATGTTGGCCAGGCTGGTCTCAAACTCCCGACCTCAGGTGATCTGCCCGCCTGGGCCTCCCAAAGTGCTGGGATTATAGGCATCAGCTACTGTGCCTGGCCACAGACAGTAAAGTTTCTAGGGGCACCTTTTTATAGTTGGCACAGAGGTGCTGTAAGGGTTAGCAGGAGCCCAGTTGATACCAAGGAGCTGGGAATCGCTTTTGGGCAACAGCTTGAAGACTCAATGTGGGAGTGGGGTGTGGGAGGATGTAGTAATCTAGGGGGTCTTCCTGGAGGAAGCAGTTGGGCAGGAAGTGGGAGCACTGAGTTGGGAAGAAAGGGAGGGGAGGGCCCCAGGTGGGCCCAGGCTTTCCTAGCTGAACTTGCCCCCTCCTCTACCTTGCCCACCCGCACTCACCGGCAGCTGAGGTCCAGCTGCACAGCAGGCCGGGTGAGAAAGCCGGCATGGGACAGCTTCGGGAGCAGCTCGTCAGCGCCTTCCAGGAGCAGATGGATGTGCGGAGGCGCCTGCTGGAGCTGGAGAACCATGCCATGAAGGTCCGGATTAACATCTCCCGAAACCTGCTCATCATCGCCGGGTAAGCCCCCGCCCAGGACCCTCCAGGCCCCACCCCTGCGCCTGGGACAGAGGAGCATGACCTGTGGCTGTACACAGTGCCCTGCCCCCATTGCCTGAATGCCCTGTCTCTCTGGGTGGGGCTGTGGCAGCTGGGAGCTTGAGAAGTCCTGCCGGGCCCTCAAATGGTGGGAGGAGCAGCGGAAGGACTGCTACACTAAGGACAACAGGGAGGAACTAAGGACAACAGGGAGGACTCAGACACAGGCGATGACCAGCCAGACATCCTGGAGCCGCCCGAGGTGGCCGCAGCCCAGGAGAGCATTGAAGCCCTGGTGGGCGAGCAGAAGCAGCTGCGCAAGCAGAAGGTGTCCAGGGTTTTGGGGGGCAAGGAGAGTGGGTTTAGGGGACAGGGTGAGCAGGTTTGAGAGGCAAGGTGGAGGGGCCGGGGTGGGGGTAGCCGTGAGACTTGGGAACTCAGGCCACAAATCCTGTGTGACTTTGCTAAGTTCTTTAACTTCTCTGTGCGTCACATTCCCCACCTGTAAAATGGGAGCAGTCCATGGTGCAGCCCTCATGGGGTTGCTGGGAAGATTACATAAATGCCTGGCACATACCAGGGACTCAAACATGGTCTATGATCCAGGGCCTCAGGGGTCAAACACAGAGGACTGGCACCCATTGAACGAGGATCCCCATTTCCGGCCAAGCCCAAGTCCCCAGACCCCAGCTCGCCACTCACCAGGTAGCTCCAGGCCCAGCAGGACACTGTAGTAGATGACAGGGATGACGCCAGCCACCCACAGGGACCTCTCTGCGATCTCTGGCCAATGGCTTTCAAACTCCTGACTCAGCCCACTGACGTTGGGTGTGGGCAGCAGGGTCACTTGTGGTTGGCCAGCTAGAAGGTGCGGACGGGCAGAGTCAGAGCCTCTGGTCTGTTTCTAACCTGGCTGGGCACAGCCCCGCCCTGACCTGGGGTTTTCTAGTCACCCTGCTCTGTGCAGACCCTCTAGTCAGACCCAGCTGAGTGCACTGTCTGTTGCTGTGAGAATTCTTGCCAAGACCACCCTCACCCCCACCCCATCTCACCCCACTCCCTCAGTGGCCCGGCTCCCCCACTGATGGGAAGTCCCTGGCAGCGCGGCCTGCTGCCATAGAGACCATTGCTCCCCATGGGTCCTCCCCATGGGTCCTCACCCAGCCTAGCAGGGGTTCTGAAACAGGATCACAGGGGCACTTCTCGAGGTGCAGGCTCCTGGGCCTCCTCTGGGCGGGCTGAGCCAGAGGGTCTGAAGCGGGGTTGCAGCAGCCGTGCTTGTAATCAGCAACCTGGGCGATTCCAACCCAGGTGACGCCAGCCACACACAGGGACCTCTCTAGGAGGTCCACAGCGGAGGCCCCAGGTCTGCCCAGCTCCACTCAACAGCTGCCCTCCTCTGAGGAGAGGCTATTGGTAGGGCCCCCTCTTTTCTAAAGATACCCTCTTCAGAGGTGAGCACCACTAAAGCTGGAATGGCCCAAGTCCACAGCTGGGGAAACTGAGTCCATAGGGGTAAGGTGGCTGGTCTAGGATGAGCACCGTTCACTCTGGCCCGTTCCCCTGAAGGCACATTGCGCGTCTCTTTCAGGTTGAACTCCAGCTTTTCGTTTCCTGCTGAGGCCAGGGGACTCACTGCTCACTCGCTCTCAGCTTTGGCCCCTACTCCACCCTCTAGGTCCCTAACCTGCCTCCTGTTCCACCTTATTGCCCCCAGCACAGCCCACTTCAAGATGCCTTACCTGTCTCTCGTCTCTCAAGCCCCACGCTCTGGGGCCCTGAGTCCTGGATCACCTGTGGCTTTTTCTGAGGGTCCCCGCAGCTCCCTGTCAGCATCGCCAGCTGTACCTCTCACCCCTTGGCTCTCTAAGTGGTTGTTTGCCCAGGGATCCTTCCCGAGACACTGAGCCTGTTAGTGCAGGGGGGCGGGGCAGGGGAAGGAAGAGGAAGGAATCGATGGGTGGAGGCACGGGGGAAAGAGCTAGAGTAGATGCTGGTGGAGCAAACCAGGGTCCTCTAAGGCGCGCAGGCAGGGGAAGGGGTCGGGCTGGGCAGGGGCTTCAGCTTCAGGAGAGACGAGCTGAGGGTGGCATGGGGTTCACAGGTATGTCTATGCCAGCCCCACTCTGGGCAGGGGGCGCCCATGCAGTGGTGCACGGAGCAGGGTGCATCTGCTCTATGCCCAGCCCTGCCACCTGGCTCAGCTTGCCCCTGGGGGAGGTGACAGTCACAGTCCCCACAGAACTTTCCCACCAGCCCATCACCCTCCCCACAGCATTCCAGGACCATCAGGTATCTGGCAAGGACCCTTCTGGGATTCTCAGTGGAGGAGGGAAGAGGGAGGTGGCTTTCCAGGAGGCCTCATGCAGAAGTCTTTCCCAATCAGATGGGATTTCAGGGCAGCCAGTTACAGGAGAGAGCTCTGGATAGGATGGACCAGGGGGCTTCGTGCAGGGAGAAGAATGAGGCCACTCACTCAGGCTCCCTGCCAGCTGGCCAGAAGCTAGGTGGTCACAGTGAGCCTCTTCTAGGATCTGGCCCCTGTCCCAGGCCCCAAAGCTAGCAGCATGAGCCCTGCTGTAGTGTCAGACCCGACTGAAGATAAAACCTGGCTCCGAGTTCCCCGGTACAGGTCCCCATGGGACACAACCAGAACCCAGCCAGCTGCTCCCGCTGTCATCCCAATGCCAGTGTTCCTGTGGACACGGGCAGGACCAGTGGCCTGAGGAGCACCCTCTGGGAGGGGGGCCTTCAGTGCTAGGGAAGGTGAGCGGCATGCACCAATGCCCATCCCACCTATGACCTTCATACAACCTCCAGACACTGCCAAGTTCACAGCGTCCTGGGCATTTGGTTCCTTTAGCTAACCAGGACCCTGTGGTACACTGTCAGCACAGCTGCCACGATCCCCGCTTAAAGAGGGCTTTGTCTGGGTTCCATCTGTCTGCGCTCCAGCCCCCGCCCCACCCTCGAGAGCATCACCCTATTCCTGTCCCCTCCAGCACACAGTGGAGCCCTTGTGCCCCTCCTCCACGTGAGCCAGAGCTGAGCTGGGGAGGGGTGGGGACAGGTGCTCTGAGCTGCCAGGGAGACCAGCGTGGGGTGCTCAGGCCAGGTTAACACGCCTGCTGAGCAAGGTCTCAGGGACAAAGTGCAAACGGAGGCCAGGTTTCCTGCCTTCCGACACTCAAGGATCATGTCAATAACCAGGAAAGTGCCAGAGCACAGGGAGGCATCTAATCCTACCCCTAGAGGAAGACTTCCTGGAAGAGGTGGCACTAGCATTGAGTCCTAAAGAATGAGAGAGGTGGAGTGGAGAGAGAATTTTGGACAATTACATGAGCAAGGCAAAGAGGGCCTTTTCTGTTCACCAGTTTCCCAGTTTCTAGCACAGTACCCAGCATGCTGCTGGTACTTGATAAACACTTACTGCATCATGTGCCCTGCCTTCCTCATCCTGGTGACATGAGGACCAAGACTGCAAACAGAGAGCCAAGGATTTTGCCACACGTAACACCCTAGAGGCGAGCTTTAGCTCTCGACCGTATATATATGTGCTCTGTGGGTAGCAGGCATATTAGGGTGGGAAAGTCAAGCAATGAGCATATGAAAGGTAAAGGACCAGGGCCCACCCAGGGTAGGGAAGCTCCCAGTTGTCCTTGGATCAATCTAGGAAGGCTTCCTGGAAGGAGAGCCCCCAGCTTCCTTGGTGGTGTCATCAACAGCACAGCCAAGAGTTCAGTGAGTAGAGGAAGGATGGTGCTGCAAGCCACAGGAGCCCTTTCTGCCCTCACCAGGTGAGCTGAGCCATCTGAGCAGACCTCTGCCCTGCAGCTCTTGCTGCAGAGCCCTGCATACCTGCTCGTCCACTTTACGGGTGATGACGGTAGCTCCTTCCTTCCGCTCTGCCTCGCTGATGGGCCGGACCCGAAGCGCCACCTGGGTGGGAAAACCAAGCCCCTGGAATTAGAGGGAGAGGACCATGCTGGGCCTCAGAGAGACGCCAGGCAAGCCTCTGGCTTCTCCAGCATTCAGCCATCTCAGGCCTCCTTTGTCCTAAGGAAAACTCTGCCCAGGTCAGAGGGCAGCAGGTCCACAGAGTGTTGGACTGTGTCTGAGTCAATGAGTCTCCCCAGGAGCCCTGGCCTCCAGGAGAGCCCCAGGGAAGAGAGCTGTCTGCTCCTTTGGCCTGCCTCAGCCTCACGCCCAAATAAAACACTCGCAGCTCCCCTGGGCTTGAACTTGGGGCCCTGGCACTGGAGCAGCCTCTCTGTGTTTCCGTGAACGATGTGCTGCAGGGGCAGGGGCAGGTGCAGGCACAGCTCTGGGATGAGGCCTGGTAGGTGGCATGGAGCAGGGAATGTCCCCCATCATCCCAACAGCCTGTGACCACATTCCCACGCTGAGGAGAGTGTCACCTAGAGCCCCCACATCTGCCTGTCCTCCAGCCAGTGCGAAATGGGTCTCATCCTATGCGTGGATCTCCCTAAACAACAGGTTGGAGTGGGGAGTGTGTCTTCTGCTGATCAAAGGGAAACAGCTGCTGGGTGTGGGGGTAGAATGAACGGCCCTATGCCCGAGTGAAGACTCCTTCAGGCCTGGCGTGGTGGCTCATGCCTGTAATCCCAGCACTTCAGGAGGCCGAGGTGGGCGGATCCTGAGGTCAGGCGTTCGAGACCAGCCTGGCCAACATGGCGAAACTCCGTCTCTACTAAAAATACAAAAATTAGCTGGGTGTGGTGGTGCACGCCTGTTATCCCAGCTACTCGGGAGGCTGAAGCAGGAGAATCGCTTGAACTTGGGGGGCAGTGAGTTGAGATCGCACCACTTCACTCCAGCCTGGGTGAGAAAGTGAAACTCCGTCTCAAAAAAAGAAAAACAAAACAAAACAAAAAAAGGCACTTTCAGAGGGACCTACACTGCCTGACGGGTCACCTTTGTTGGCATCTTCAGCCAAATTCCACTGGTGGGAGGAGAGGACCCTTCATCCCTGCCCCCGGGGGCACACAATACATGCCAAGGCCAATGATTTTCAAAGAGACACATTCGAAAAAGCCAAAGAGGATGTCCTAGAGCCCAGGGCTTGCTTGGGGGCTGGAGCCCAGGCTCCTCTTTAGAGAAGCAAGCCCACCCTTGAGAGGTAGGGGACTCTGCAAGCAACATTATCCTCCAGTTACCTTACTGCCCACCTTCTGGTGATGAGGGCCCTTCCCCAGATCTCAAAAATTAGGGGATGAGGAAGGGGCTTGCCGAGAGAGACACCCACCCACCCACAGCCTAGTGGTGGCCTCGAGGTCACTGAGTCATCTCCCTTGTTGCTCTGGCCCACGCACCACTGATGATCAGGAATTCCACCTTCCCCTCCACAGCCCCCACTCTCACCTCCCCATCTGTCCCAGGCCCCGGGGCTCTGTGGGGCCATCGTATCTGCATCTGGCACTTCTCTGAAATACTTCGAGTCCGGACTTGGACAGCATCTGTGTTGCAGCCCAAGAACCAGGCACTCCGGGCCCCATCCTGACACCAGGGGCCCTTGTCTTCCTACTGGTGATCCCCAAATCCCTTTAAACTCCTGACCTCACCAGGGCTGGAGCAGCCTCTGGTTAACAGGGAAACCCCCACCTTCCTTCTGGGGGCATTTAGGTCAAGCCCTCCCTGCCCCTGACGTTTCTGGATGAGAGAGCCGAGATTCATCTGCACACGCTGTGGGGGTGGGATCTCCCAATGGGAAGGTGGAAAGGTGGGGGTGGGGTTGAAGTTGGGGCAATTTTCAGGCTCAGGAATGTCTAAAAAGGCCATGGTCCCTTCTTGACACCCATCCTGCAGGACTTGGGGAAAGCTGCTCTGAAGAGTCCAGGCCCTGGCCGTTGCCTGTCCTCTCAGTGGGGTGGCAGCGAGGGGACAGGACTCTCTGTCGCTGGAGGCCGACTGAAGTAGACCACGGAGCAGGGTGGGGAGGAGGGTTTAAAAGGGTCTCACCATGAGATTCTGGTCCTTGTAGTCCCCGCTGTCCATTCTTGCAGCAGGGCTCAGGCCGCGCCACCGGGCAGGGCCCAGCCGCATCCCCACCGCCGCCGGGTAGCGTCCGCCAGCTGCTAGCTGCCCGCCGCCTCGCTCGCTGCCTGGCAACCTGAAACCAACCACGCGCCAACCGTTAAAGACGTTGACGGGAGGCGGGGCAGGGGGAGGGCCCGGACGGCGCCGCCCCGCCCCCGACGCCCGCCCCTCCCTGCGCTGAGGGCGAGAGTTGGCCACCTCCGCCTAGGAGGCCCCCGAGCCTGCGCCTCTGCGCGACGATGTGTGCCTGGCTGTGCGGCCCTGCAGCCCTATGGCCCTCGGTGCGTCCGCCTGGCGCCTCCGTGTCGGTTGCTAACTCCTGCGCGCCCACCCGCGCCCCTCGGCTCGCGGCGCGACCGCGTGCCACTGCCCTTTAGGGCGCGCCCCGCCAGCCACGCTGCCCCTTGAGACACACGCATCTGCCGCCCGCCCGTCTGCCTGTCTCTAGGGGTCTCCAGGGCGGCGGCTGGCAGCCTCGGGTTTCCGTGGGCGCCGCCTGCATCGCAGCAGGTGCCTCTGGTGTGGGTGTCTGCACCTACTGTCCACTGGCATGGGTGGCAGAAAGTTGTCCCTTTGCTCAGGCCACCTGCCCAGTGGTATGGAGCGAGCACCTCAGATCGCACCACTGCACTCCAGGCTGGGCGACAGAGTGAGACTCTGTCTCAAAAAAAAAAAAAAAAAAAGGTGCAGGTACCCGTCTCCAGCTCTCCCCTCCCTACACACCCCTCAAACAGTCCCTATGTAAGGCACTCGCCCTGTTCCTTGGTAACCTGAAGCTGCTTATAGAATGTGGAGATGGGGGTAATTGAAAGGTGGGCCCAGGCCACAGAGCCCCTGAGCTCTGCTACCAGCAACCCCAGCTGCACTCCCTACTCTCTGTCACCAAGAGCTGCCGGGTGCCTGGGATATCCTGGCAGCTCTGCTCAAAATGATCCACGACTTCATGAATTTATTTGGCTCCTCCTCGGGGCCAGGGTGAGTGTCATGGGTTAATAAGGCCGGCCCCGCCTTCAGGAGCGGTCCACTGGGAGATGGGTGCTGCGCAGCCCTCTTGCGAAAGCTCTCCCCTGGTGGGACATTCTGGGCACAGCCCAACAGGCCGGGGGAAACGAGAGGTGATCCATACTAAAGGGTCAAAGTCCCCGCGCCAGTCAGCGGCCCCAAAACACCGCAGCGTACGTGTGCTGCAAGGCGAGTATGGGTTGGTAAACAAAACTGTATCAGATGAGCTCGGGCCGGGTGCCTTCACGGATGCGGAACTGTGTCGGGGCTATCCGCGGAGGCGCAGACCAGGGGTCCCCAGCTCCCCGCCTCGCCACCTGGGGACGGCCCACAGGCCGGGGCTCGGGCGCCGCCTGCTGTCGCGCTGCGCAGCGACTACGGGAACTCTTCCGCAGCAGACGGGGTCCCCGCGACCCGCTGCCCCCGAAAGGCAAGCAAGCGGCCACAGGGAACGGGTCCCGGGGCTGGATGTGACCCATGTCCTAAGCGCACGGAGCCGAGCCGGTGTTGCTCAGGGAGGCTGCCCGCCCCTTCACGCGGACCCTGCGGCTCTGCGTGCCCTCAGGGAACAGCAAGCTCCGAGCCAGTGTCGTCGAGGGGGCGACGGGACAGAGGGAGGAGCCCGCGGGGACCGGGTCGAGGGAGGGGAGGAGTGGGCGGGGCTGGGGCGGGGCCGTTCCTGCGCTCTCCTTGGCCTGCGGGCCGGCACTGCTCACCTCTCGTCCAGGGACATGACGGGCACGCCAGGCGCCGCTGCCACCCGGGATGGCGAGGCCCCCGAGCGCTCCCCGCCCTGCAGTCCGAGCTACGACCTCACGGGCAAGGTGGGTGGGCCTCTTCCGTGAGACCCCCGCCCTCCTCCCCTTTCTAAGAAACCGAAATAAGCAGCCTATTCCAAAGTTGTACAAGATGAACTCATTATCTAGGATATGCCCCTGTTAAATAGACAATTCTAAGAATTAAAAGTAATGGGAAGATGTAATTTATCATCCAAACCAGGACATGCCTAAGATTAAAAAAAAAAAAAAAAAAAAAAGGGCACTGTTGATAATTATTGTGGGACACAAGGTTCGGGGTAACCCAGGGTCTACCATCACTTTATATAAAAGGACTTCAGGATTATATGATCCAAAATCAGACGAATAAATAATATATTATCAGGAGAGTGTAGCCTGCGGCAACATTCAATGCCCTTCTTCTCCACCTCCAACCCCTACCCCCAAAAATCCTGTAGTCCAGTAGCTGGTACATATTAAAAGTATTATTCTGGTTCCTTCTCTTTCTTTCTTTCACTCACACTCACCACCACCACGACCAGCCCCCATTTAAATACAGCAAAATACTGCTACAAGCTGCTGGATATTCACGGTGGAGAGGACACCTAAACTCATCTGAAAGACCTTAGGTAAGTATTTATTACCCTGTGCCTTAAATTTCTTCCAAAGATTGTAATTCAGGCCCGGCATGGTGGCTCATGCTCACGCCTGTAATCTCAGCACTTTGGGAGGCCAAGGCAGGGAGACCACTTGAGCTCAGGAGTTCAAGACCAGCCTAGGCAACATGGCAAAAGCCCATCTCTACAAAAGATATAAAAATTAGCCGGGCATGGTGGTGCGCGGCTGTAGTCCCAGCTACTCGGGAGGCTGAGGTGGGAAGATTGCGTGAACTCAGGAGGTGGTGGCTGCAGTGAGCTAACTTCATGTCACTACATTCCAGCCTGAGTAACAGAGTGAGACCCTGTCTCCAAAAAATAAATACATAAAAATAATTTTTAAAAAGTTTAAGACTGTAATTATTTACACGTGCAAGATTAACGATAATTAGATTAGGAATACAAAACAACTGACACTTGTCCTACAACGATGGTGCAAAATACATTTTCATTTTGACTTTGGCAGACATTAGAACAAGCAGAGGGGTGTGTGTGTGTGTGCACGCACACACATTAGCTTTAGACTGATATTAAAATTACTCAAAATTAAATTCTCTACCTGTACTATCACACTGGAGATTTAAAAAAAAAATCCTCTACGTGTATATAACTGGACAAGGATTTTTATAGATTTTTCAAGAAGAATAAGTGCCAACTGTGGAAGATAAATATACATTATTTTAATACTGTGTAACTTAAATAATAGGGTAAAACCTATAAATTAATCATGACCAGAGATGGAATGAGAGGCATCTGCAGAAGAGATATGATTAAGAACAAATCATTTAAGCTGCATCTCTGGTTCTTCAAAATGAGGAAAATGATACCTGGTCCACCTACCTCAAAAGGAGCTCATGAGACTCAAATGAGATAATGCACAAGTTCCTCTAAACCAGCAGAGGGATATGACGTACTCCATTAGTAACCATAGCTCTCTAGGATATGACGTACTCCATTAGTAACCACAGCTCTCTAATACAGTAATTTGGGAGAAACTTAAGAAAGGTCCCAAGGCATCTATCCTAGGTGATTTTAATATCTGAGAATCACTGAAATCGTCTTCTCTGGAATCTTTCTTCAAATTTTAAAGTTCTATGCTAATGCAAAATCTACCATTTTGGCAACGCTTCAGGCATTGACAACTTTTAGAAAATTCCACCTCACCAGTTAATTTACAATCTTTGCAGCACAGCCTACACTAGATTGGATTCTTAAAAAGAAAACATGAGGAGGAGAAGAAAACGAAAATCAAAGTAAAACTAAATCAAAACAAACAAATCCCTTAGCCCACATTCAAAAATCAGAAGTGTAAAACATACAAACCTAAAATCTTTGACGTCTGCATCAATCCCATTCTGCACTGGTAAACCATTGGTCTTGTCCATCACATCACCCTCCTCCTTCAAATCTCCTAGCTTATCGCCATCAAACGTACCCTTGTTCTTCTTTTCACCTTTGTCGTTTTCATCACTGTCTGCATCCCTTGGGCCCTGTTTAAAAAATAGCTTCAGCTTCACTAATCGTCATCAACTAATAGTAACGGGCAACCGTTGTGGGCACCAGACTACACCAGATGCTACTCAGAAGAGGACAGTGTTGTGCCCTTTCACACATTACAATCTAATTAACAAACAACACAGAGGCAGGAACACTGCAGAAGGTCTTGCCAAATGAGGGAGACAGACATACATTTATGTTACAGAGTTCAGAACAGTCTTACTATATCCAATGTCCCACCAACCCATTTTCTTCCTTCCTTTTTTTTCTTCCTACCCAAAGCCCAGCCATAACTTCGTAGCTCTTGGTCAAGTTCTCTACTCCCAATCCTAACTCTATGTAACAGCATTACTCTTAATAAGCCCCAGGTATGATAGCTAATAGCATAGAAAAAAAAATTATTAAGCCTGTAAAAAGAATTTCATACTTCTCCACTGCGCTATGTAAATTCCTCCCTTACTTCTAAATATTGAGCCAAGTGTGGTCTGACATCGTATCAGCTCAATTATTCTGTACCTCATCTTGGGATATATGCCCTGCCAATCTGCATCACCTCCCAGCTCTACCTTATAAGCCTCAGAGGTATGCATCAACAATTCACTGATGACCCTTAAATTTTGTAATGCCTCAAAACAAGCGAACTCTAACTATGAGATTCTTTCACCAAAAGTACTTTAATAACTACCTTCTACCATCTACCGGTAACAAAGATTATTCATGAGATCTCTAAGTGGGAGTATGTTAAATTGAAGCATTTGATACAAGAGAATTTCTCTCTGAAGTGTCTATCTCCTCTTACCAACATCCCAAGTTAAGCCCTGGACATATAAAGTACATGTACCTTGATTTCCAAAAGGAAAAGATTTGGTATAGTGACTTGACATAGTACAGAGAGATTTGCAGAACCTTACACCAAAGGGTTAAGGGTTTAACCCTTTGTTTTTGTAAAACTAGAGGGAAGCAGCCTTGCTTTTCCCCACGACTGACTTCTGGTTTATGCACATGGTAAATGCACATGGACCAAGTTCAAGTTCCTGGTACAAGGCAAGATCCACTCAATAGAAGATGAGAGTGGCTGCAAAGCATTTCCAGTCACCAAAACCAAATGTCAATGGGGCAAAAATCAACAATGGAGGACACAGCAGCAGACACTCGTTATAAATAGACTGACTGTGGACGGGCCTGTAGATCCAAAACCAACAGATGCTCTTAAGAGATCACTGGCCCAGAAAGGCTGACATTCTTTTTTTTTTTTTTTTTTTTTTGAGACGGAGTCTTGCTGTCACCCAGGGTGGAGTGCAGTGGCGCGATCTCGGCTCACTGCAAGCTCCGCCTCCCCGGTTCGCGCCATTCTCCTGCCTCAGCCTCCTGAGTAGTTGGGACTACAGGCGACCGCCACCTCGCCTGGCTAATTTTTGTATTTTTAGTAGAGACGGGGTTTCACCGTGTTAACGAGGATGGTCTCGATCTCCTGACCTCGTGATCCGCCTGCCTCGGCCTCCCAAAGTGCTAGGATTACAGGCATGAGCCACTGCGCCCAGCCAAGGCTGTCTTAAACCTTTCAACTACTACTTTAGAGCCCATTTTACTTCTAAAGTTATTCTCTGTTCAAATGTGATACAGAAAAAGATAATATAAAAAAGGAACAAATATGATAAGGAACTGAGAAAGGATATACAACTTAGCTTCATGTGGCATCAAGACAGTAAATCACAGCTTTGACGGCCATTGAGATGTGCCTTTCAGAATAGAATCTTTAAAGTATGTGGCTGTTACTGATTTAAAAGGACTGAACGATAACCAATTATGCACCACACTGAGATTCCTCAAAGCAGAGACAGGAATATGATAGGGTTCTAAAGGCAAAAAGATCTTTCAAAATATCCAAAGGCAACAGTTTCCTCCATACTGCAGAGGCAAAACTGACTAAAGCTGTGTACTCATTTTTATATCCCTAGCACTGGCTGCAGTGCCTGATAAAAGCTCAACAAATATGATGACGAAAATTAAAAGGAACAAAAAAATCCTGCAAAACTAAACTGTTAAAATAAGAATGATCTTTCTGTTGTCTTTATCATCATTAAATAAGAGTCCAGGAGGTGGTAATATGGTCTAGATGACAACTCTGCCTGAATCAGAAACCATTAATGTCAACAGCAAAAGAATATTACAAGAATCATCCCACTGCCACACCTAAGTCATCACCTTCCACAGTCTACAAATCAAATCACTGGCTCAGAAGAAACAGTTCAGCTCCAATTTCTCAAAAGGAGTTCAAAAGGTCTGTAGGCAAAAATGGAAAGAAAGGGCCAGGCGCAGTGGCGCACACCTGTAATCCCAGCACTTTGGAAGGGCAAGGCAGGATCACTTGAGGTCAGGAGTTTGAGACCAGCCTGGCTAACATGGTGAAACCCTGTCTCTAAGAAAAATACAAAAATTAGGCAGCACCTGTAATCCCAGCTACTCGGGAGGCTGAGGCAGGACAATCGCTTGAACCCAAGAGGTGGGGGTTGTAGTGAGCCGAGATCACACCATTGCACTCCAGCCTAGGCAACAAGAGTGAAACTTTTTTTTTTTTTTAAAAGGAAAGAAAGGAGGATAAAGCAGCAGTAGGAAGTTTCAACAACAAGCAAGACAGCTGGCTGCAGGGGATGTGCACTAGTCAAATCAATGCTCTGCATTATCTTTCTTCAGGGGCTCTTCACAAGGGCTTTACTGAGAACCTGCTCAGCTCATCGACATGCTGACTGGCCTGAAATCTCTTTTGTGGTGGTGGTGTTTTTTAAGATGGAATCTTGCTCTGTTGCCCAGGATAGAGTGCAGTGGTGCGATCTCAGGTCACTGAAACCTCCACCTCCCAGGTTCAAGTGATTCTCCTGCCTCAACCTCCCCAGTGGCAGAGATTACCGGCACGCACCACCATGCCTGGCCTGGCCTGAAATCTTGACCACTAAGTCACACTTTCAGCCACTAATTTACATTCTCAGTTATACTGCCACGGGCCAGATTTTCAAATATTTCCCTGCAATGTGTTACATTTTACCAATATCGTACAGGCCATTCCTACAAAATACCTGGTTTTCTACTCTGAATAAGCTATCGATGCCTAACCAAAATAGTGGGGTCCTTATTTTAGAGAGTGGGGAACCCAAGGAAAGTTTCTAATTCTTGATCTGGGTAGGTGTTATATGGGTGTTTTGATTTTGTAGAAATTCAAGACGATGAACGTTTATGGCTCATACACATCTCTGAACACAGGTCATATTTCAATAGAAAGTTTACTTAAAAGAAAAAAGAAACTCAAGAAATCAACAATGGCCCTCCATAAAAATGGCTGGCAGAAGTCTGACTTCTGAGTAAAAACAAAAGCACAAATAGGAAACCATTCTGTCAAGTCTGTTATTAAGAGACAGTATCAGCTGCACGCAGTGGCTCATGCCTGTAATCCTAGCACTTTGAGAGGCAGAAGCGGAAGGATCTAGGTTGAGGCCTAGAGTTCAAGACAAGCCTGGGCAACACAGAGGAGACGCCACCTCTAAAAAAAATTAGCTGGGCGAGGTGGCATGCACCTGTAGTCCTTGCTGCTCAGGAGGCTGAGGCAGGAAGACCACCTGAGCTCAGGGGTTCAAAGCTGCAGTGGTGGGGTGGGCACTTGTTCTCCTCCAAGAATAAATAAAATAAAGGATACGAAAAGAAAAGAAAAATAAAAGACTTGACTGATATTTTGAGCTCTCCTGTTATTCTGAAAGCTGCTCTCCTGAAGTTTGAGACTCCTATGGGGATTACTACCAAAAATTTACACTGAATGCTCAGAACAAAACATGCACTGCCAATGCACTCCAGTCTGGGGATAAAGTGAGACCCTGCCTTTATTTCATTAATAGACAGCAGTACCAGGTTCAAGATCCTTAAAATGGTCTCTTAAAAACATGAAGACCCTAAAGACAATAGAAGAAAGGTATAAATGGGCTGTTAAGTTTTATGAAAATTTTACACTTCTGAAAAATATTTGATAAACTATTCACAGCTGTGTGAATTTTTTTTTTTTTTTTTTTTTGAGACAGGGTCTCACTCTTTCACCTTGACTAGAATGCAGTAGTGCAATGATAACTCACTGTAGCCTTGACCTCTAGGGCTCATGCGATCCTTCCACCTTAGCCTCCCAAGCAGCTATGACTGCAGATGCACACAAAATGCCTGGCTGATTTTTATATTTTTTGTAGAGATGGGGTCTTGCTATGTTTCACAGGCTAGATTCAAACTCCTGGCTTCAGGTAATCCTTCTGCCTCGGTCTCCCAAAGCTCTGTGATTACAAGTGTGAGTCATAACACCTAGCCCAGTCTTTTAAAAAGTACTGAACCCGCCAGGTGCGGTGGCTCACGTCTGTAATCCCAGCACTTTGGGAGGCCGAGGCGGGCGGATCACCTGAGGTGAGGAGTTCAAGACCAGCCTGGCCAACACGGTGAAACCTCATCTCTACTAAAAATACAAAAATCAGCCAGACATGGTGGTGCACACCTGTAATCCCAGCTACTTGGGAAGCTGAGGCAGGAGAATCACTTGAACCCAGGAGGGGAGGTTGCAGTGAGCCAAGATCATACCGCTATACTCCAGCCTGGGTGACAGAGCAAGACTCTGTCTCAAAAAAAAACAACAACAACAAAAAACAAAGTATTGAACCAGGGTGCACAGAACCTACATTCTATCTCAACTGCTAACACTTACTGGTCACAGGACTTTGGACAGGTCATTTAATCTCTGAGACTTGGTTTACTCATGAATAACAATGAAATAATGCATGTGTGAAAGTTTTATAAAGATAAGCCATTTTACACAAACGTAATATACTAGTAGTAATAAAGAGATGCACTAGGATGGTATTTCTTATGTAATACTATACATGACATCAAGAATAAAAATCTTAAATGTCCCAATTAAGTGGTTTAAATCTCAAATACAAGTATATAGCCAATATGGCCCTCCCAGGGGCACTGTCATTTTCACAAAGCAGTGGTTCTATGACTAGGGTTAAGCATCGCAATCTTTTTAAATTCACAGGTGGCTGGGCTCACCCTCTGCACCAGAGATCGATCTGATTGGTCTGTAGAGGTTCCTGCAAATGTTGTGAAAAGCTTCTCCTCAAATAGCTCGGATAAGTATCCAGAATTGAGAACTAAGGTAATTAAATCCAACATAAGCATCAGAAAGGCATGGTTTGTGATTTGCTTTTTTGTTGTATATTATCTAGTACATACAGTACTGGAAAAGTCTATTAGCTAAATGAATAAATGAAAAAGGCTTAACAGCATCTTTTAATTATGGGCTTTCTTTAGCTGAATGTTAACCCAAAGTTATAGTGCTCAAATCCAAACTTCAGTAAAATGCTCAAATTGCAAGTGGCCAAGCCCAATCAAAATCTCGAGTGGAACCAAGATGGGTGCTGAGAGATCCCAGACCTACAGAGAGGCAGAGAAATCGCTAAATATCAAAGAACTGGGAGAAAAGCAGACGTAGGTAGAACTATGTATTGTTGAGGTCAGAATCCATGCACTTATGGCTCAACTTCCTCAAAAGACTCACATAAAGGGGGGAATACTTCCTAATATACCTATTAATTCTGAATGAAGTCAGAAGATTTCAAATCTATTTACTACTTTTACTGCAGTGATCTTAAAAGAAAGCTTCATACAGCAGAAGCCATATTTAATGGGATTAGTCATTTTCCTCCCTTCTTTCTACAAAGTATTTTATACCTGCTTGACACACTGAGTCCAAAAACTATAACAATGTTTACTAAAACATTGGTTTCTTCTGCACACACTTACCCATTTTCACAAAATGCCAAAAAACTGAAATGTCTAATTCCTTTGAAGTACAACAATGTCAAGCTCTACTGGTAATTTAAAATTTCAAATATAAATTAGCTGGGTGTGGGCCGGGCACGGTGGCTCACGCCTGTAATCCCAGTGCTTTGCGAGGCCGAGGCAGGCGGATCACGAGGTCAGGAGATTGAGACCATCCTGGCTAACACAGTGAAACCCTGTCTCTACTAAAAATACAAAAAAATTAGCTGGGCATGGTGGTGGGCGCCTGTAGTCCACATCCTCCAGATCAAAAAGCAGATACTCTCTACAGAACAAACAGAAAGACCTTCCCGATATATTTTTTCTAAAAATCTTTCTTCTGTGAGGTTAAGGTGTCATTACCCTAATCAAAGTTTAGAGTGGTCTTCTCATTTCCCTGGGCACCATCAACCAGCAAGGTAGAAATCATGGTCCACTTTTTGGCTGGCTAGGCTTCCACCTATTTGAAAAAGATCAGCTGGTATTCCAGAGAGCAGGGTCCTTAGATGACAATCTCACCCACGGGCCTCAAAAATACAATAATTACATCTGATTTTGTAACCACCCTGAACCATGGGGGGCTGTGGGGCGAGCACCTGTTCTACTCCAAGAATAAATAAAATAAAGGATACGAAAAGAAAAGAGAAATAAAATACATGACTGGTATTTTGAGCTCTATTATTCTGAAAGCTGCTCTCCTAAAGTTTGAGATTCCTATGTGGAATACTACCAAAAATTTACAGTGAATACTCAGAACAAAATATGGTTGCCAGATTCTTCTTGTTAGCCAGAATGTATTCTTATCACAGAAGCCAAAACCACTAAACTGAGACCATTTGTACAATCAAAATGAATTCAAGCCAGACAAAGAGCTAAACAGCTTCAATCTAGCCATAACCAGGAAAGTTCACTGAAAATGGTAAACCACCATATAGAGATTTATTTTAGTTCTGAACCACCTTTACCTGAAAAGTTAAAGTCTCGATTATCTGTTGTCAGTGTGTAAGGATAACTTTTTAGTTACTTGCTTTGAGGTCTACAATCACTATACCATCAGAGATGATGTTTCCAGCTCTCAGGATTACAGTGACGCTTACTGGAGTTACTGTTGATACAGCTACCCCAAAAGTAAAAAAACCTGGATGCCCTGACCCCATACACTACCAAGTACCACTCCTCCTTTAGAACAATTATCTACAGGAAGCAGAAATCCTATCTTCCTGGTTCTCTGAATTCAACACTTTAAATGACGGACTAGATTTCAAAAGAAAAGGCTCACTTTCCTCAAGAAGATGCATGCATACTATGACAACCATAAAGTGATTCGGGCTTCCACAAAAAGAGCTTTGGTCAGGTGTCATCCTGACCAACAGGCAGAGGAAAGTCAGGTTAGGTATAAAATCAAGAGGATACAACCACAAAGCTGATAATCAGTTCACTGTCCGGGCGCGGTGGCTCACGCTTGTAATCCCAGCACTTTGGGAGGCCGAGGTGGGAAGATCACCTGAGGTCAGGAGTTTGAGACCAGCCTGGCCAACATGGGGAAACCAGGTCTCTACTAAAAATACAAAAATTAGCCGGGCATGGTGGCAGGCACCTGTAATCTCAGCTACTCAGGAGGCTAAGGCAGGAGAATCGCTTGAACCCTGGAAGTGGAGGTTGCAATGAGCCAAGATCGTGCCATTGCACTCCAGCCTGAGCGACAAGAGTGAAACTCCATCTCAATAATGATAACAATAATAATCAGTTCACTGAGCCACAGGTCTCCATCCACCAGAAGACTGTATATGCCAACAAGTGGCTTGATGTCACTAGATCAGTCCTCTTGTATCACTCTATAGATGCAATCTAAGTCAAACTATGGGATAATATTCCATTACCCACAATCTTCCTTCTAAAAGAAGCTGGAATACAGATTTGGAGAATTTTCATTTATCTTTATGCATACCTCAGAAGCTCAGTAAATTATCTTGATGGTTAAAGTCCAATCTTCTGACCCCATCTATCTAGCCTGAAGTCTTAACCTCCTCTGTCACAATTCTTTTGTAAAAGAGGTAGATCACCAGTCTCCCAGGACAAATGATACAGCTTTTGTCATCAAAATAACTGTCTAGTGAGATGATTGTTTAAAGAGAGAAAAATTAAGTGGCAAAATGATTCAATCCCACCATGTATCTTCCTCCTAATTCCCACTATTTTTCTGCCTCCTACAAGCTTCACAGTAATGCAGGCACATGCCTCCTGGTTAGTGCCCAAGAATTAGAAACTGATCACACACATGACAGAGAATTCACAGCTAGAGTCACAGGTTCCAGTTCACCACACTAGCAATCTACTGACGCACAACACTAATTTCTGCTGAGGAACCTGTGCTCATAAGATGAGGAAAGAGTAAGGACAGAAAAAGAGGTGAGCTGGGGATAGGGTGAAAAAAGAGAAGTAACTCACATCCAAAGGGTAGATCTTGTTCTTCCCAGCAGCCCCTTGGGAAGGTTCAAATAAACGGAGCCATCTCCTACCTGATTCACAAGCTACTAAACCTGACCTAGGTCTCTGCAGGGTCAAAACACCGAAAAGCAATCAGGTCAGCTTTAGAATAGCTAGTAGTTAAGAACTGTACTTGACACTTGAGGAAGCTGCACCAAAAATGAACTACTGTTACTGTAACGAAATTTAACGTGGAATAGGGAAAACAGGACCAAGCCTCTGATACCCAGCAAAAGATGTGTAACACTAAGAAATACTGAGCAACAAACGCTATAACAAAAAGACAGTTATAATATTAATTCTTAATTTGTGGGAAAGAAGGTTCTTCTGCTGTTCTTTCCCACAAATTACATTAAAATCTCTTAAATGACTGCTATCAGGTGATATCAGCCCGAAATGACTGCAGGGAGAAATGTCTTTGAAAAAGTACAAAACAAGTTTAGACAGGAGAAAGGGAGGGAAGACAGATTCATGTGCCTCTCATGGCCTTCCTGTCTGTGACCTGGAATAGGACAACAGTCGCAGAATTCAAAATGAGGAAGACTCAAATGCAAGTACATCTTAACACTTCTCGATCTAGAAAGTTAATGATAAAGAAAGAAATTGTTTTGAGAAAGGCTATCACAGATGCTCATGGAAAAATGCTTAAGACTTAAAAAGAAAGAGGTTATAGACACAGAGACTTATTTGACTACAATTTAGCATCAGAGAGGTCAGTGACGACGAATCCAAAAAATTCGTAAGAAAGAATTAACAGAATCCCTAATTTCTTGACAGGCCAGGTGTGAGAAACAAAGCCGTTCAAGGAGGGCCAAAGAGGATTTTATAATTAAATCGTAGCTAACAGAACAAGAATAGCCCTACAATCTGATCTGTATTAAGGTTTCTTGGGTATTGGCAAATCACTGCTCTCAAATCCGGAATTCCCTGTTAACATCCCAGCATCAGCTTTATTTTTTTAATTCCTTCACCACCCCCCTTTCGTTTTTAAAGTAAAAATGGTGTTTTCTGATAGTCCAATGAACTTTGATCTAGATTTCAGTTCTTATCTCACAATACTATCAATGTATCTCCCCCACAAAACATTATTACTTTAGTTTCTAAAAGTTTAGTTTACATCTCCTACTATGTTTGCTGAGTTCTATTTACAACAAATGTTGTTTGAAAATACCCTGTAATTAATGCTGTGAACATCTAAGCAAACTAAACAGGCATGTTTTGCTTTAGGGGAAAAAAAAAAGAGAGAGAGAGAGAGAGATAGGAACAAGTTCCTCAAGCCAACTTACAAATCCTCCTTTTCTTAGACAGGAATCGCCCGGGGATGAGCTCAACACATACTCCACCATGCTAACGCCTAGTCCCCCACTCTCCGATCGTGGGGACAGTACAGAATTGACCTCACTGTTCACATGGAAACTCTGACCAGGTCTTCTCTGCACCATGATTGGCTGGGAAACTGAATGATCTACAAAAAAGACACACAAGCATGATACAGTGCAGCCGGAGGCTCAAACAAATTATGAGTGATGTCTCATGGATAAACCAATGGAGTCAGGAAACCTGCCACAGTCAGTTGAGCCAAAACCTCCTATCGTGTCTCTCACTGTAGGATATTCAACATAAGCTAAGGAAATGGAACACATTCCTCATTTATCCAGGATAGCAGAGGAATATAACAGTTTATCTAGCTTATCTGGTTTATCTACCTGAGTGGATAAAATTTTTACCCCTTTATAAGTAAAAGGATTTTTTTTTAATATATTTTATTAGTATTACTAAAACAAAATATGATTTTACTGCCCTTTTTAAAAACAATATAATTTGTTCTTTTCTGATAATTCACTGTCATCACGAGGTTCCATGCTTACGTTGTACTGTAATACACGACATTGGCTTTTGGGTTTTCTGTCTCCTTCCTTCCTATCATCTGTCACTTTTTCTGCTGTCAGTGTGTCTGCCTCTACAAGTTCTCCCCATCCCTCTTCAGGGGTAGTATGCCAGAAGAATGTCCATGCCCAGTGACTCGATTTGGTCCCAATCACGTTTAAAGATAGATCATTCCATACACGGTACACAAGGGCAAGGGGAGAAAAAGAAACATGAACTTCAAATGGCAGGTGTGGATTTTCCAATTCCAAGTATGCTGACAGCAGTACAGAACAAAACGTTACAGCTGAAATTATGGTCGTTTCAAATAAGACCATTCTCCTGTGGCTAGCACTTCAAAAAATATTGAAGATTTGATTTTGTGTTAATTATGTTTGAATCAATTACATCATATAAGCTCCTTAATGGCAATTATACTACAGGAGAGGACACTGCTTGACATGCTTATGTCACTGATGTAAAATTCATGACTTGCCAATTGCTGAGTAAAGGAGCTCTAAGACAGGCATAAATCACAGTACAGATGCTAGATCTAGATTACCTGATGTTCCCCAGGCACTGTCTCGCCATTGATCACGCAGGAATATTCCTTTTGGTCCATCTTTGCTGGATTCATCTGTTTCCCAAAACTTTTTACCTGGCAAGAGCTGCTGCAAATTAAAAATAATAGATGCTTTTAAAGAATTCACAAAGGATGAAAGTACAGCAGTCAACACTTTCTTTTAGACAAGGGTACTGAAGATGCTCACGTGCCCTGAAGGTCTTTAATTAAAGTGTTCCAACTATACAACTGTGGTCAGAACACTGCTATACATTTGGTAAAAGTCATGGAGAGGCCTAAGGCAAGGTGGGGGGCAGGGGTGGGGACACTGATCAATCCATCCAATAGAGGCTCAACTTAAATACCTAGAATTACTCACTTAACCCATGTCAAGACTTTTAAGGAGAGGGGAAGGGCACTAACAGTGACCCTATTAGCTAACTACTAAGTGGACTCTTACTGAAAAAGAAAGTATTTACAACTATTAAAACACTTCTCTCTATATACTAACTACCAGACAAAGTTACTCAAGCTGGAGCATGAACCCAGCTGCGAACCTCAGCTATGGAATGCCAGAGGCAAAATTCACTTCCTTTATACACAGAGACTCCATTAACCAAAACACTTCCCAACCACAACACTAACCTATTCCAAGATTTTGGAAGGACAGAAAAGCTATCCCTTCATTACTGGAAGGGAAATAAAATCTCCTAACCTCCATTAATTTTTTTAACAATACTTGGTAATGCCATTAAAGTGACTTCACAAATCACTCCATGCTTCAGAGAAACAGGGATCGCTGGCCATAAGCCAACATGAGAAGTTTATACCAGCTTCAACAAAAAAATGCAAAGTACCCTTCAAGCAAGACACAGTACAGTTTTGCATAAGATCAAAGCACCAGTGACCAGGCTTACAAAGTAAAATTCCACAGAACTCTATCATTCTTGGTTCCGGTCATCAGCTTTACTGACTAAAATGCCCCCTCTTATTTCCTCTAATTACGTTTTCAACTGCTATTACACAGGAAACTAAGATGTTTGAGATGGTATTTAACCACCATTTTTGAGCACAAAAATACCTGGAGAGTTGAATTTCTCAGAGGAACACAATAAAAAACCAGAAAACACGAAACATTTCCTCTCCTTGACAATAAAGGTTTAACTTTCCCATTTAACCCATAACCCAATGATAATGGAAAAATAATTAAACTCTGCTCTCACTAAAATAAATCTCTGCTTCCCAAATCTAATTTCTGGGTTTCTCGGCATAATTTTCATCTACCTTTAAGTTGCTCTACAATCTATCTCATGGACATGGGTTACTGCCTGGACCAAAGCAGTCTGCCACACACTTTGCTCTTAAGGACCTAACTTGTTGTTTACTAATTAAACAAGATTGAGACAAAAAACACATTTGTCTGGTATTTAATTGCGCAGATACCTAAGTTTCCTTGAAAATGAACAGTTATAAGTAGCAGTCTTCCTGGTGCACCACTTATTACCCTAAGGGCATTTGGGGGAGGGTGGGGATCAGGGTAAAACAGGAAAGAGCCCCGATTAACGCTAAGCATTAGGGTCAGGAGGCACCGAACTGGACACCTTTAAGTGCCCTAGGAAATCTTACTAAACTGCCCTGAACCTCATTCTCTTTTTATTGATGAAGAAAATACCATTCAAGTTGCTGTGATGGTTAGAAATACTGTTGATGAGTGCCTAGCACAACAGGTTCTCAATAATGTATTCAAAAACATCGCACCTAGGCAAAATAGCCGTCAAACCAGGTCACAGAGGGGATACTGAAAATTAATGTAAACTATGCAAAGGACAATTCAAGAATTATTTTTAAACGTATTTTTCTCCTTTTAGTCTCAAAAATGTCCTGTCCACTGCAAGGCCGGGCGCGGTGGCTCACGCCTATAATCCCAGCACTTTGGGAGGACAAGGCAGGAGCATCACGAGGTCAGGAGATCAAGACCATCCTGGCTAACATGATGAAACCCTGTCTTTACTAAAAATACAAAAAAAAAAATTGGCCAGGCGTGGTGGTGTGTGCCTGTAGTCCCAGCTCCTCGGGAGGCTGAGACAGGAGAATAGCTTGAACCCGGGAAGGAGAGGGTGCGGTGAGCTGAGATTGTGCCACTGAACTCCAGCCTGGGCAACAGAGCGAGACTCCGTCTCCAAAAAAAAAAAAAAAAAATCCGGTCCGAAGATTACAAATAAAATTTCTTTCCCCATTGGTTATACCCTTTCTCCAATTAAAATTCTGATTTTTTTCTCCCGTATTTTGTGCAAAGCAAGAGCAACTACTCTTTTGTATTCCAGAAGAAAGAATGTCAGCCTAAGGAGGGTCTCACTTGTTTTATGCTCCACATAATAGTGCAAAGAGCGCTAAGGTGATCAAAACCATTCTTGTCCTTTAAATGTTTTAAGAGTTCGTTCCTCATAGAAACTTGTAAATCTTTATTTAAAACTCAACGAACAGGGCCCAGCATGGTGGCTCACGCCTGTAATCCCAGCACTTTGGGAGGCTGAGGCAGGTGAATCACCTGAGGTCAGGAGTTCAAGACTAGAATGGCCAACATAGCAAGATCCCCGTCTCTACTAAAAAACACAAAAATTAGTTGCATATGGTGGTGCACACCTGTAGTCCCAGCTACTCAGGAGGCTGGGGCACAAGAATTGCTTGAACCAGGGAGGCAGAGGTTGCAGTGAGCCAAGATCACAACACTGCACTCCAGCCTGGGCAACAGAGCAAGACTCTGTCTCAAAAAAAACAAAAAACAAAAAACAAAAAAAACCCCTCAAGGAACAGTTTCCAAAAGTACCAGCCTCCATATGTAAATATAGTCTTATCCATAATTTGTAAAATTGCTTACAGAAAGCAGCAGCCTTCCAGCTCGAGGCTTCAAAAATCAGTTCCGGGATGCTGCCACCTTTCATGATAGTATACCAGGCTGTCATAATGTGCAAAGCCGGGAGAAGCAGGTGAACTCATAAGCAAGGCTGTTTTCAGGGTAAATTCTCTCAAAAGGAAACAACAACACAGCAAACATGAAGCAAAGTGCTATTAGGTTTTTGCCACTATGGCAAAAAAAGAAGAAAGCAAAAGACTGAACCAAGGTGCTTGGGCAAAGACAGAAGCAAAATTAGCAAAGCTCTTAAAAGTCTCTGGATCTTAACTCAGTCTTTCTCCCTTTCCTCCAAAACAGATGCATCTATACTCAACTGCTGTGGTTCGCAGCATCTGAAATGACTCTTAATGATCTTCACTTACAAGCACTCATACCCTGAGTAATCCCCTTCCCCTGACTGTGGGCTAGACCTAAGACATGCCTCTAAGAAATAACACAAGACAAGTCATGGGATGTTCCTTTCAACATGTTACAAAAGCTGTGATTTCCATCTGGCTGGTCCTCTTCTATCTATTGTCCCGATTGCTCACTCTGATGACGACTGCTACTGTGTTGTGAGCTGCCCTATACAGAGCCCGCATGAAGCCAAGAGAGAGACATCTCTGACAACAGCTACATATACACAGCTGTTGCTCCCCAGCTTCCCACTGAACTCTGCCTCTGCCCTGGGTCATTTACACACAATGAAGAACTGAGATCCTCCCTCCAACAACCAGCAAAGAATGGATTCGGACATCAACCACAGGAGTGAGCTTGGAAACAGACCTTTCTCCAAGCAAGCTTTGAGATGAATGCAGCCACAGTTGAAATCATGACTGCAGCTTGTGAAGGACCCAGAAGCAGATGACTCAGGAAAGTCATGCCCAGATTCCTAACCTATAGCAACTGTGAGGCTTAAACAACTGCTTGTTTTAGGCAGGGCATGGTGGCTTATACCTGTAATCCCAGTGCTTTGTAAGGGTGAGGCCAGGAGTCTAAGATCAGACTGAGCAACCAACATAGCGAGACTCTAGCTTTACAAAAAACTTTTTAAAAATTAGTCCGGGGTGGTGGCACACCCCTGCAGTCCCAGCTACTCAGGAGGCTGAGGTGGGAGGACTCCTGAAGCCCAGAGGTTGGAAGCTGCAGTGAGCTACGATGACACTACTGCACTCCTGCCTGGGCAACAGAGTAAGACCCTACCTCTTAAAACACACACACACACACACACACACACACACACACACACACACACACACACTGTGTTGTTTTAAGCCACCAAATTTGAGGGTGATTTGTTAAGCAGCAATAACACAGTTGTGAATATGTGGAAGTATTTTTGTATATTTGAAACACTTCTTTAGGAGTCTGTTTTCAAGAAACACTTCTTGTTCCATTTCTAATATTTAAATGTAAGTGATGAAAGTAAAATCCTTTTCAATTTGAAAAAAAGTAATTACCTCTGTTCCACTGCATCTTTTCCCCAAATTTGTCTTATAGCCCTTCTGTATTAAAAAAAAGACTGGCTTTTTTAACTCGGCAAAATCAAATCAATTTAGACATGTTGAGCTTACTGAGAATTAGCAGCAATCACTTATATTCAACAGTCAGCTAAAAGATACCTAACTGTTCAAATCTGATCATATTAAAAGGAGTTAGAAACTACTGAATTATAAAACCAAATGATAATGTGTAATCCAAGTACAATTTCAAATTCAACAGTAACCTCTCTGGAGGTAACATCATCCACAGCATTGGGTAAAATATCCTAGTTTGCCAATCCACTGGCATAAATACCAGCAGTTGCCAAATCTTCACTTAACACACAATAACCAAAAATGTAAATGCATCCAACCTGTGAAAAGATAGTTCCCATTCACCCCATCAAGAATTTGGAAATAAAGACTGGTTTTTTTTTTTTTTTTTCAACAAGGCGAAAAGTAACAGATCACAAAAGAGATGCACAGAGTTTGTTTTAAAGAATAACTTGGCAGTAAGAGGATTAAGCGATGTGACAATTCCAAAAGAAGATAACAGGAATTAGGAATTGGTCCAACAAAAGCAAAGGAGACCCAAGGAGTCAGATGTAGCCAGTATTATCCAGGTGACATATTTAAGGGCAGGGCATACGATGCACAAAGAAGCCTATTCTTATCAAAGCAATTAATGCATCTGGTTAGACAGTAGCTTAATTACACTGGACACTAAAAACACCCAAGTAATCTCCCTGGCTCCAATTCTGCTTACCAAGCCACCTTCTTAAAGGAACTGGCTTCCTCCTATAGCCAACCATGCCAATCACCAAACACAACCATCCTTGTCCATCTAAGAGTTTTCTCCTTAAAAAAAAAAAAAAATCAGCAGACTGCATTTTGGTTTCACACATTAGCCTCTTGTTGTTCTGGTTAGTGTGGGGTCAGTATCATAACCCAATCATGTGAATTAGTAATTACAGTCCATTTCAAGATCTACAAACTGAGAACCGTGACCTGGGGAGTCCTATCGTCCCCAGCAATAAAATAAATAGACGTTGTCCTCTTTCCTGTAATGTCACATTAGTGGAATTCCTAACTGCCCCACCAATAGTGTCTGCTCTCAAATCTCTGGCAGAAACACACACATGTACACTATTTATCCCATCCTGAATCATAAGTTTATAAAATAAACTTATGAAAAGTAAAAAAACAAAAATCAGTAAGCTTATTCATGAGGCTTCTGGAAAACAAAACAGAAGTCAAGCACTGGTTTACAAGCAATGTCGACCACTTGAGACACTTCTTTTAAATTTTGTCTGGAAACACCTTTTTTCCTTTCCATCTAACAAAAAAGAAAAACAAACAAAACCACACTTAACACTTAACAATCAATCATGTCATAAACCCCTACACCAAGAACCCTTAAAACATGGATTAAGACAATAAAAAGTGGAGAATATCAAGAAACTCTAGGCTTCTTATTTTAAGAACAGTGATAAAGACCCATGAATGCTCTGAAATCACTTTATTTTAAACTAGTTTTAAATCCCAGCTGTGTGAATTTTATCCTCTTCTGCTTTTTCTCACCTATAAAATGACCTATTGTGTACAATGACAGAGATACCACATGTAATGACATAATACAATGCTGAAATAGTAAACAAAAAATCAGCTACTATCCTTCTTTAAAAGAGCAAAGTAGCAGCCAATAGACATCACAATACTAACAGTTTGTCAATGAGATGCTCCTATGTCAAACTATCAGACACAGTGATCATGGCATCACCTAGGCCATGTCAGTACAAATCTCCTTACATTAACTACCGCAACAAAACAACACTACAAGAACCATGATTACGGCTTTGCAGGAACTGCAGAGGCGAGACAATTATTGCCCGGACTTGTTTGACCATACCACCACTAACATTTGAATAGGGATTTATCCATGAGGTTTACTGATGACCTCAACAGTAAAAGGGCTCTCCAGCAACTACTCTGTACTCAAAAGGAATCAAATATTAACTGCTTACACACTCAATACAGGCTGCACAGAGCATCTCTCAGAGCAGAAACTGAGCATCTTAAGAAATACTCCTAATATGGATGTTACAACCTTGCGGACGTGATCAGTTTGATCATGTTATTATCTAGCATCTCTTACAATACAAGCTTAGTTTCACTGGAACGTAGCTAATGCAGGAAACAAATGCTTGATATTTAACTAGCTGGTAAGACAGACCAACAACCAAAACAATTATTAATCTCTTAGTATATATCTCACCACACTCTCAGTACATTAAGAGAAGATGATATCAGCTCAGAGAAAGGACATTTCAGAACTAACTGAAATGAAGAAGTTTGATTGGTAACCACTGATAATCACATGTGGTAGTCTTACTTGTAAAAATTCTGTATTTTTCACAACTTAAGTCTCTCCATACCACAGACTGTTGTTGTGAAATCAAGTGAGGTAGTATATGAAGTGCTTTTATAAATACTAAGAACTATACTGACATTAAGTTATACTAAAGCTTTATTTAAAGCTTTAACTTATTAAAACATATCTTTAAAAAAAGCCAAGTTCATCCATTCCTGGTTAGCATAATTCTTTTGGAAGGGCCTCAGAAACTACATACGTATCAAGAGTCACAGTCAGGTATGGTGGCTGATTCCTGTAATCCCAGCACTTTGGGAGGTGAGGCAGGAGGACAGCTTGAGTCTAGGAGTTCAAGACCAGCCTGGGCAACATGTGACAGCCCATCTCTACAAAAACTTAAAAAAGCCAAGTGTGGTAGCACATGCCTGTGGTCCTAGCTATTCAGGAAGTTGACTGAGGTGGGAGGATCACCTGAGCCCAGGAGGTCAAAGCTGCAGTGAGCCGTGATTGTGCCATGGCACTCTAGCCTGGGCAACAGAGCAAGATCCAGTCTCAAAAAAAAGAAAAAAATCTACATTCAAAGTGTTTATAAGAATAAAAAAAAGTTGAGGCTGGATGCAGTGGCTCATGCCTGTAACTCCAGCACTTTAGGAGGCTGAGGTGGCAGGGTCACTTGAGGAGTTCGAGACCAGCCTGAGCAACATGGCAAGACCCAATCTCTATTTTTAAACATTAAAATTTAAAAAAAGAATAAAAAAAGTTGAAAGTAAGCCTGTAATCTCAGCACTTTGGGAGGCTGAGGCGGGCATACTGCTTGAGGTCAGGAGTTCGAGACCAGCCTGGACAACACGGTGAAACCCCGTCTCTACTAAAAATACAAAGATCAGCCAGGCGCAGTGGCCAGGCGCCTGTCATCCCAGCTACTCGGGAGGCTGAGGTAGCAGAATCACTTGAACCCAGGAGGCGGAGGTTACAGTGAGCCAAGATCGCACCACTGTACTCCAGCCTGGGCGACAGAGCAAGACCCTGTCTCAGAAAAAAAAAAAAAAGTTGAAAGCAAACTGCAAACTAAGTATTCAACAATAAATTAGCTGTGGGCCTGGTGCAGTGGCCCACACCTATAATCCCAGCATACTGGTAGGCGGAAGGATCACTTGAGGCCAGGAATTCAAGACCAGCCTGTCAACACAGAGAGACCCTGTCTCTTTAAATAAATAAATAAGCAAACAAGTCGCACTACAACAATGTAAGCTCACCGAAAATAGCCATAACGACTACACGTACTATTTATAAAATAACATTAAAAGTAAAATACAAAACTGTACATGTAAAGACTGCTTCTCCTCATGCATTCTTCCCTTTTGGATCAAGACTGGAAAGAAAAATAAATGCAGAAGAGTGTTTGTTAGTACACTGGGATTGTGGATTACTTGTTTCAAAATATACTTTTGTTATGATTTTCAACTAATTCTCTAATAAATAAAAACAGATTATGGTGGTCTGAAATTCACTGCAAATAAATAAGGCATATCTCTCAAGCAGATAACATTTCACTTCAACATAATTTCTTTCTTTTTTTTTTTTTTTGAGATGGAGTTTCTCTATTGTTGCCCAGGCTGGAGTGCAATGGCGCAATCTCAGCTCACCTCAACCTCCGCCTCCTGGGTTCAGGCATTTCTCCTGCCTCAGCCTCCTGAGTAGTTGGGATTACAAGCATGCGCCACCACACCAGGCTAATTTTGTATTTTTAGTAGAGACGGGGTTTCTCCATGTTGGTCAGGCTAGTCTTGAACTCCCGACCTCAGGTGATCCACCCACCTTGGCCTCCCAACGTGCTGGGATTATAGGTATGAGCCACTGTGCCTGGCTACTTCAATATAATTTCAAAAGGGCAAAAGTTAATAGCAATTTTAAGAAGAGAGCTCATGTCCTAAATTTCAAATATTTTTAAGCAAGTTGATACAGGCTTAGCATCCTTAATCCAAAAAAAACGCAAAATTTGAAATGCTCTAAAATCCAAAACTTTTTGAGTGCCAATGTGACAGTCAAAGGAGATGCTCACTGGAGCATTTCAGATTTCATGTTTCCAGATTGGGCTGTTCAGCTAGTAATTATAATGCAAATATTCCAAAAATCAAAAAATTCCAAAACATTTCTGGTCCCAAGTATTCTGGATAAGAGATACCCAACCTGTAATAAACTTCCAACTCATTTTCAAAATTGTCGCTTAAATAAGGAATATTAAAAATGTTCAGTGTTCCATCACAAGCAAGTTTTTTTAATTAAAAATAAGTACATAAAGCAAAGAATTTTTAAGTTTTCACCTTCTCTTTCAGTGAAGGAATAAGATCTTCCAAATTCTCATTTCGCATTTATATATATGTATATATTCATGGTATTGAAAATAATCTACATATAAGCAGAGTAAAGTGGATACTTCCTGCATCCACTTTAATCAGTTACTCAATACTTACATGTAAAGATGATTTTTAAATGTTAAAATTTGTGTTCTCATTAATTTAATTCAAATCACCAAAAAAAACTGTCTAAGAATCAACATCTCCAATAATTTTCTTCATATTTCTCTACTAGATATCATCACAATCTGGCATGTAGTAATTACTGTTTAAAATTTTTACCCTATTGTTGCAAATGGTTACTACTGAAAACAGATTTCCATAGACGTGGTGGTGTCTTAACAAAATACTTCTTTTGGCTGAAATCTAATATATACTGCTTTTAAAAAAAGCAAACTTTAATCTGTTGCATAATTATAATTATGCAGTATATAAATTAACAGATTTTTTAAAGGTTTTCCCAGGTTATTAAGCACCTTTTATAAGCACTGTTAACACCTGTATCTAATGCCTTTAAATAACATTTCTACCACTAAGGATGAAATCAAGGAGATCGCAGAGTATAGGACAAGATGAGGTAATCTGATCTTCTCTCCCACAACTGGGAAATCAACACTGCTTTTCTGACTATTGAAAAAATAAATTTCAGTATTTGAAGTACTTGCTGATGTCCAAAAGTACTACTTGCACACACCCTAAAATGCACAGCCTGCATTAGCCACTATTGGAAAAAAACAAAAAAAGCAGTAAAAGACATTCTTTGCCCTGAAGGAACTTAAAAGATTAAAAAGAAAAACCAGAGTCAAACAGACAAGTAATTTTAAGATAAGCACACTGCCTAATAATGGAGTACAGACTGTTAAAATTCACAACCTACTACAGATGAAGAAAGGAAGAGTAACCAACCACCAATGAAGAAATGAACCTGGGATAGGATGGTCAAGAACTATCTTAAAGAAGGGGACAGAATTTAGAGCAAGCTTGTCCAACCCGCAGCCCAGAACTGCTTTAAATGTGGCCCAATACAAATTCATACACTTGCTTAAAACATTATGAGATTTTATTTTGCGATTTTTTTCTTCTTTTTTTTTTTTTTTAAGTTCATCAGCTATCATTAGTGATAGTGTATTTTATGTGTGGCCCAAGATCACATTCTTCCAATGTGGTCCAGGAAAGCCAAAAAACTGGACAACCCTGATTTAGAGTGAGTGAGACAGTGCAAAGGACCTTCTACAATGAACCAAGGAAGGCAGAAATGAAAGCAAGTGGAGCAGGTGCCCACCTGGAAACTGGCCATCAACACAGGGTAGCAGTAAGAGGGTGAAAAATCACAAACGTCAGCTGCCAGTGAGACTACAAAAAGCACCTCTAGGGCTTGAATCCAATAGGCAACAGGTAGTAACATTATAAAATTTATCTTTAAAAGATTGATCTGACAGTCCTCCATAAAGTAGGGAGAAGGAAAGCAAATGAATGTTAGGAGTCTAAGCAAAGAGGCCAATGTAGTAATCCAGATGTGAAATGCTAAGAAAAGGAACTGTGGAAGTAGGGGCAAGGACAGAATCGCTGCTTACATGTCTCTCAGCTTCCAAAGCAAGTTTTTTTGTTTTTGTTTTTTTAAGCTATATAATTTTACCAGGCTCATGCCTGAATTACCAGCACTTTGGGAGGCTGAGGCGGTGGATCACCTGAAGTCAGGAGTTCAAGACCAGCCTGGCCAACATGGTAAAATCCTGTCTCTGCTAAAAATACAAAAATTAGCTAGGTGTAGTGGTGCTTGCCTGTAATTCCAGCTACTTGGGAGGCTGAGGCAGGAAAATCATCTGAACCTGGGAGGCGGAGGTTGCAGTGAGCCGAGATCTCGCCACTACACTCAAGCCTGGATGACAGAGCGAGACTCCATCTCAAAAAATTAAAAATAAAAAAAATTAAAGGCTGGTGAGGAGTGGTGGCTCACGCCTCTAATCCCAGCACTTTGGGAGACCGAAGCCGGTGGATCACCTGAGGTCAGGAGTTCGAGACCAGCCTAACCAATGTGGTGAAACCCCGTCTCTACTAAAAATACAAAAAATTAGCCAGGTGTCATGGCATGCACCTGTAGTCCCTGCTACTTGGGAGGCTGAGACAGGAGAATTGCTTGAACCTGGGAGGCGGAGGTTGCAGTGAGCCAAGATCATGCCACCATAATCCAGCCTGGGTGACAGAGCAAGGCTCCGTCTCAAAAATTTCAAATAAAGTAAAACAAAATAAAAGCTACATAATTTCAAAAGAGTCATTGCCCATTATGACGATCAAGAATGAATTCACTAAGTATACATAAGCCAGTCTATCACTGGAGTTCTTGTAATTAGGAATCTATTCTGCAGAGACAGCTGAGTGCAAAAGCAAAATGAAAACAGAATCCATTAGGTCTCCTGTGTGGTACATGAAGAAAAAGAAAATTCAAAAATAAAAAATAAAAACACAAACAGATCCAAATGTGTGCATACAGTATCAAAAGTTTAAGTTTTATGCATCCAAAGGGTATTGAGGCTGCCCTGAAGATCCTTTGTAGGCTGCTGTGCGACAGTAAGAGCAAAAAGAGCAATCAAGTCAAGATAAGAAGAATTTGGTAGCTTTTAAATTTTAGGACAACCAGGGCGGGTATGTTGGCTCATGCCTGTAATCCTAGCTCTTTGGGAGGCTGAGGCGGGCGAATCGCTTGAGCCCAGATTTTTGAGACCAACCTCGCCAATATGGTGAAACCCCGCCTCTGTCAGAAGTACAAAATTAGCCAGGTGTGGTGGCAGGCACCTGTGATCCCAGTTACTTAGGAGGCTGAGGCATGAGAATCGCTTAAATCCAGGAGGTGGAGGTTGCAGTGAGCTAAGATAGTGCCTCTGCGCTCCAGCCTGGGCAACAGGGCAAGACTCTGTCTCAAAACATAAATAAATAAACAAATTTTAGGACAACCACAAATTATATATTAGACAGAATTGCAAACTTGATGACTACCATTAAACTTCAAAACGCACAGGGGTTTCCTGTTTTCTGCTCACACCAAAGAATACAACCCTGTCTGTCAATGACTTCATCCTAGAAAGCAAGCATATCAAAATATATCATTCATACTTTCATAAAGCAAGTCCACTAAAGAACATTCAGAAATACTGTTAGCACCTTACACTCCATGTTATTTTGTCATGAATTAACCTGAACAGGCTCCCATACGCGTGCCCTTCTGAATCTGAAAGTAAAGGTTTCTTTATACCTTCCCATTTTGTTAATGGAACAGAGCCAAGAAACTTCTCTTCTCTACTATCTGCACAAAACCTGACAGACTTTAGACAGTAAAGTATGTTGATAAAATGATGAAATTCCCAGAGTCAATCGGGCTTTTCTGCATGATACAGGAACAGCATATAAGGGATGTCATGTTATCTATAGGTTACCCATAAATAAGGCCACGTGTTTTTACATATAAATAAACTACACAGGTTTTTTTTTTAGATTCAGAGAGCAAATGTGCAGGTTTGTTACATGGCTATAATATATTGTGTGATGCAGAGATTTGGGCTTCAACTGAACCTGTCACCCAAATAGTGAACATAGTTACCCAATAAGTAGTTTTTCAACCCTTGCCTCCCTCCTTCCCTTCCCCTTTTGGAGTCCTCAGGGTCCACTGTTCCCTTCTTTATGTCTATGTGTACCCAATGCTTAGTTCCCACTTACAAGTGAGAACGTGTGGTATTTGGATTTCTGTTCCAGTGATCAATTCACTTAGGATAATGGACTCCAGCTGCATCCATGTTGCTGCGAAGGACATAATTTCATTCTTTTTTTATGCGTGTAGGTTACCACATGTTCCTTATCCAATTCACTGTTGCTGGGCACCTAAGTTGATTCCACGTCTGTGCTATTGTGAATAGTGCTGCAATAAACATGCAAGTGCAAGTGTCTTTTTGGTATAACTATTTTGACTACATGGTTTGATCTATAGCATAACCACATTCATTTTATAACAGTCTTCACTTTAATAATTACATATTACAGCACTTGTGAGCCCAGTATACAAAAGAGAAGCTCCAGACCCCTCAGGATACTGTAAAGTTCACAAATACAATGATGAAAACATCTAGATTGCTTCATGACCCCCTCCCCAAAGCAGGAAGCAAACAGCCCGACTGAGATAACAAAGAATACTCTGCATCAAGATGGGACCAAATATTCTAATGAACCCACACCCCGTCAGCCTCAGGGTATTTTAAATTCTTGATCTGAAAAACACAAGGATCTCAATACTGAGTTCCCCTTTTCCTTCATTATAGGAAATAGATATTTCATAGATATGCCTGCTATGTATATGGGGAATACAACACAGAAAATAAACTTTTGCTACATGCTTCACTACAACGAGAACTACATCATGCACTAATTAAACAAAATACAATGGATTTGCTTTGATGTTCTGGTTCCTTATTAGCAAGGTTACAGTAACCGAGAAGGAATTACACACAACAGTTTAATACCAGCTTGAGAAAGCAATGTGACAAAAGTAATTCTATTTTTCTAAACATCATTATGTCTGGTTACTGTATATATAATGAGGATATATTTCTGTGCTCCAACAGATGGCCCAGAGAAAGTACCATCGATCTGTAACAACATAACAACTATATTAAACAAAAGATCCTTTATTTAAAAATGCCTTTATATATCGGATTCAATTTGGGTAACAGCACTGCTGATTTATTGTTTGTCTTCTATACTTTATTTCTGCAAAAGTAGCTAATGAATAGCTTTTAAATGCACATATTTGCAGACAGCCTGAATATATGCTTGCAGTTTTGTCTGTTCCTTATTCTCTCCCTGTACACTCCAACATCCCTGAGAGCAGAAAAGTCATGTGAACAGAAAATACAACTAATATTTACTAAATTGAACTGAGCTCCCTTGGGGGATAGACAAGGATACCAATTTCTGATGTAAAAGGAAAAATAAAGAGGAACCCATGCTCAGGAAAAAATATTTACTGATAAATGATTCTTTCAATACAATATATTTAGCAGCTATTGTTCACAAAGCACATTATTAGCTGAAGCCCCACCCTCAACAAACTTTTATATGAGAAAAAAGAAAACATCACCGTATATACACAAATCATTATGTATAAAACAAACTGGGCTTTGTATATGTATAAAACAAACCTGGGGCTTTGATAAGCCCCAGATCATCATTTGTATCATCTTTGTAAGAATACTACAAATCACTTGCTACCTGAATTCCCCTTTACAGCTTCTAATGGGAGGGAGCAAAAAAGCTTTAATAGGGGAGCTGATATCTGAAGCTAAATTTTGAATAAGTAGACTGTGAATATGCAGAAACCAACCAGAAAAACTCAGGATTTGAGTTATAAGAGATCTGGGTTCAAACAGAGGCTTAATGATTACATTAACCTCTCTAATCCTTGTTTGCCCATCTTAAAAAAAGGGCATCATAATATTGCAGGACCACTGTAAAAACTGTAACATACATGAGGTGATTAGCACAGTTCTGGGAAAATTGTATACACTCAATATTCTGTAGCTATTATTACTTCTGGGCCTAGGGAAAAAAAAAACAGAATTTGAAGATAATCCCCATCTTGACACTTAAGAGTCATTTAATCTTAGGGCTCATTCTGCTCATCTAAAAAAAAAAAAAAAAATGGGAATAATACCTCTCAAAAACCTATTGGGAGATTCATATGGATAATGATATCATATAGATCATGATATTGAAAAGTGTTACTGTTTATTAGTCTTTCCTCCAATAAAGCACGCTAGTATGGATAAAAGAGTAACATTTTAGCCAAAGGAGGGTGATGAAAGGGAAGAAATTTAATGAAGACAAAGTAAGCAGCATGTGGATCTTCTGCTGCAGGAGTATGGTTTGCTGCATTCAAACATTCCCAGACAGCTTAACGTCTACATACAGTACTATGTTCCTGGTCTTCCCAGCGCAGGTTAGAAGACAGACAGAAGAATGGCTGGGGTTTGCACATTGGTCTCAAAGTCAGGACAGATCTGGGAACTACGTTCCAAATCAGATATGACCACATTTCCAGGGTTAGAAAACACCTTTTCCTATCTCGTTCCTCAAAGTGCCCAAACCCAATCCCAAAATTATTATTTTGGGTCCCAGGAACTTCCTCAAACAATACTGATAAGAAGGTCACTTTACCTCTAACAGTCATTAACCTAAAATAAGCCATCTACCAATATCTTGTTCCTCCAGACCACTTGGCGTGGCTAGCTATTCAATTAAAATTAAGCATTCAGTGATTATAAACTGTTGCTTACAAAACAATAACAGGACATTACTCATATCATTAATTTTTAAAAAATAAAAACAGGCTGGACACAGTGGCTCATGTCTGTAATCTCAACACTTTGGGAGGTCAAGGCAGAAGGATCACTTGAGCTCAAGATTAGTCTGGACAACATAGTGAGACTCTGTCTCTATTTTTATAAAAAATTCAAAAAAGAAAGAAAAACAACCTGGAATTGGATTTTTGGTGGAATACACCAGCTTAGAATTATAAGAATAAGAAAGACAATAAATATAGTTTCTCTTTCTATACTTAATATCCAACAAATATGTTAACTTTCTGTTCAAATTTGCTCCAAAAACTTAGTGACAAAGTCTTTTAGACTTTCTAAACCATACAGGGTTTATAGATTTGCATTGTGTCAGTGACATTAGGCAGGCACAGGAAACACAAGGACATCTCCCAGTCACCTCCTAAAGCTCTAGGAGGAAAACAGACCAAAAATGCATGAACTCAAGATGATAGGACACTGGACTCTGTGGCCACAAGATGATTCAGAAAGTTGGAAACAAAATCTTGTAACAAAGAAAGCAAGAATCTCAGTTTAAACATCAACAATTTTTAACTGTTCACTGCCTAACCACAAAGGCAATCAAGGAATATGTGCTTCAAACTCAGAAGAGTAATTATCCTAATTTTGACCTCAGAACCTAGCACAGTGCCTGGGGATCAAGTATTTGCTAAATCAAAGAACAAATGTATCTAATAAATGGCATAAATGAGGACCCTAGAATAAAGTAATTCTCCCTCTTGTGAAACATTAAAATTGATGTAGGAACTATCAAATATTAGATACACAAAAAATGAAATGGAAGAGAAAACCTAACATTACTTTCCAGAACAAGAGAGCCACAGCAAATGTTACTTGTGGGCCTGTGGTATTTTAAGTAGTTAATTCAAACTGTATATTCTACCTTTGTCATCAATACATGCTTATTGTCACCGCTAGAATAGCCAGCAGTTGGCTACATGTTAGATATCTATACTCCCCTTCCTTTTTAAGACTTGTGGCAACCCTCTCTACTGATGTAATGGATAAAAGTAAATTTTGTTTCTGCAAATTTTAAACATTACAATCAAAGCAAAATTCTTATTTCTGAATTTCCTGTAAGGGATGACTGGCTCAGGTCTCTACCTTCTGTAATTCCTCCACCAGAAACCTAACAACTTCCCTTTCACAATGGAGCTCTAAACAACTTCCTCAAAAAAGGCACTACTCTAAAAATAGGTTACTGACATTTTCTGATTAGCAGCCAATCTAAGACTCCCTTTGCCATTGGCGGGGGGGTGGGTTGGGGGGGAAAACCTAGCCACTGGAAAATGAGGTAAAGGTTGGCCTTTAATACATATAAAATTAAAATACTTCTTAAACTTTTAATGTCTCAATTTATAGCTGACATTAATATTCAATAATTTGTGCTCACATTTTGGCTACTTTGTTTTGCTTTTAAGACATTAGGTTATGGTTCACATTCTTCTTTTAACAACATAGTTTTGGAAAAATTCTCCAGCATCCCGTTCCTAGCATGAGAATGGCAACAAGGAAAAGCAAGCACGTATTTCTGGAGACTAGATTTGGACACATTTGATGAAAGACAACTCCAACCTTCCCTTAAAAACAGGCCCACTTTTCTGACACACCAGTTCACTTACCTCTCCCATCGCTCTTCCCTCCAGAGCAATTGCTTGAAAATCATGATTCTGTTCATCCATGGAACGCACCTATTGTTTAGAATAGAGAAGGAAAAATCTTCAAGTCAGCATCTTGAATTTTACATACACATTACACACACTTGAAAATTTCTTCTGTTTACTTTCAGACATTGGCAAAGACAACAGCAATGATCAAGTGACTGAGAGATTAAACATTCACTTACCTTCAACCATCAGGGTTCAGCAATGATCCCTACTTTCTCCCCTCCCATTCCCTTATATTTTCAAAACATGAAAAACACAAAATCCAAATAAATGAAAAAGCAAATTCTATCACGAGAATTATGTTAGCTATTTTTCCTACTTTTTAATTTAATAAGTAAAGACCAACATTCTGAAGAGCAATGACGTCTTCAAGATGACTATGTGACCTAATGAGTCAAAAGATCATGGCTCCTCCCCAGTTGTGAACAGTTACGTTAAATTAGGGAGTGCATTCAATCCAATCCACTATTTCTCTTTGGTAAACCTCAGGAAAGGGGGATGCAAACCCTATAATGAAGTATCCCAGTATCTCTCCATATTGGGAGAGCCCTGGGGGCTCCCCGAACCTAACCAGGGGAGAAAATAACATGTCACAAGAATCCCTCCAAACCTTACTCATTGTTAAATGTAATCCTACCTACAGCATAACAATCTCTGTAGGCTTCAATTTACCTATCTGTCTCCAAAGCCATTCCTACAAGGTAATAACATCAAGGATGATGTGTGAAATAGATTATTCAAAACAGTTACAATTCAGCTAGTTTACTGGTCTTCTTTGTTATGAGCAGCAAGCATGTCTCTGCTGCCTGAGGCTAGAGTCACTACCTACCCCTGGGCAAGGGATTCAAGAGTACATTCCTTTGTTTATTAAAGACGTAGGCTCCCAGCCTGGAGAACATGGCAAAATTCCCCTCTCTACAAAAAATATAAAAATTAGTTGGGCTGTGGTGGCACACACCCAGATACTCAGGAGGCTGAGGTGGGAGGATCACGTAAGCCCAGGAGCTAGAGGCTGCAGTGAGCCGTGATCACACCACTGCACTCTAATCTAGGTAACAGAGCGAGATCCTTTTTCAAAAAAAAAAAAAGGCTGGGCATGGTGGCTCAAGCCTGTAATCCCAGCACTTTGGGAGGCAGGAGGATCACTTGAGATCAGGAGTTCAAGACCAGCCTGGCCAACATGGTGAAACCTTGTTATCTACTAAAAATACAAAAATTAGCCGGGCGTGGTGGCAGGCGCCTGTAATCCCAGGAGGTTGAGGTGGGAGAAGCACTTGAACCCGGGAGGCGGAGGTTGCGGTGAGCCAAGATCGCGCCATTGCACTCCAGCCTGGGCGACAGAGCGAGATTCTGTCTCAAAAAAAAAAAAAAAAAAAAAAAAGACGTAGGCTTTGCTCTTCTGCCTACACGAAAAACAATGTTGACTACCTGAAGCAGGAGTCTCTCAAACTCCTTCCTCTGATCTCCACTACCTTCCAATGTCTGTTTACAATTTCTACCACTGGATAAACGTATTGAGGGTCAAGTTAGGGCCACGCAATGAGAGAGGAGAGTATGGAGAACATGAGCCAGAATACAGTTAAGAGAATCAGTTTAAGAATTTTATCTGAGGCAAGATCACTAAAGCCCAGGAGTTCAAGACCAGCCTGGGCAATGTAGTAGAGTACCCCGTCTCTACAGATAAAAATTTAAAAAATAAAAATAAAAATAAAATAGCTGGGCATAGGGATACATGCCTATGGTCCCAGCTACTCCAGACGCTGAGATGGGACAGCATCCGGGCAGTCGAGGCTCCAGTGAGCGGAAATCACGCCACTACACTCTAGCCTGGGTGACAGAATGAGTCTCCAGAAAAAAAAAAAAAAAGGATTTAATGAAAACGCTGCCTATACATGATATCACCTAAGAATCTTAACTGTCAGAACTAACACTCATAAAGATACAGGTGCATTATTGTTTTCAATCACGTATTTTTAAAACCCACAGCCAATACTATGCTACAAATGAGACGCGCTGTATCACTAAGATACAAAAGATTGGGAATGTTCACTAAAAATCGAAATTTATAAAACTCAAAGTAAGAGTAAAATTCAGCTAGTTACATGAGCACAAAGAGACAGACAAGGCTTATAATATTGTGGTGTTTTTAAAAGGCCCTGAAATAGGAGCTATGATCATTTTACATGGTGTTTACATTATTTACATGAGCACAATAAATGGACTCCTAAACTGTATATAATAAAAATAAAGGAGAGTAGGGAGGATGAAGACAGGATGTTAGTTGGGAACTCTACAAATGTTTTATGAAATGATAAACCTTTAGGCCAGCATTAACATTGACGAAGCATGTAAATCAAATGCACAAAGCTCTGTGTCTAGCTTTTTCTGTGGAATCTAATTATACATTTAAATAGAGCTAGACATTTCTTGGAAATCCAAAAATCTACAAATACAGTTTCAACCAGAAATATTAAAAATTCTATTTATATGTCCCAAGGAAACTAAGGAGGAGGAGTAAGAAAAAAAGTATACGCTGTGTATATTTATGGAGCCATCACAACCATCTCAGTGATTATTCCCATTTTAGAGATTAGGAAACTGATCCTCCGAGAAATGCCTTCTCCAACCACTGTTAGGGAGGGAAGAGCACAGAAGGAAACTAAGGCTGACAGCATTTAAATGGCACTGCCAGGATCTTAATCCAAGTCTTCCAATTTAAAGTTCAAGGCCCTTTCTGTACCACCAAGCTGCCCCCTGGCAGTCAAAGGAAGTTTCTACCTCCAATATTCTATTATTTTACTAGATAAAACTGCTGTCAGTTCCTGCTGTGGGCTTCGATGAATGTGCTCTCTTGGTCTTGCCTTTGCTTTTTCACTATCTCTTCCCTTACCTTCAAAACTTGCTCATCCTTGTAGCATTTTCCATTCCTTTCTACACTATCTTCCTGCCACCATTCTCTTTCACCATTTACTTACGCTCTCTTGGATATGTGCACTCTCTCTCCCTGCCTCCCCTGGCCCTCTCTCTCTCTCTCTGGTCTCTTCTCTCCCTCTCTTTTTCTCTCTACTCACCCTCCCCACCTCCCTCTTTCAGGGTATCTCCCACTGCCTCATTTATACAAGAACCACACTCTTTCCCTATCCCTGTATACCACCCTCCTGCCCTACCTCTTATAGTCAATTGTTGAGAAAGGAGGCTCAATTTCTAAAAGTTTTGGTAGGGCAGAAACTCCATTTTAAACCATTCACCCACGTTGACTACATGAGATAAACCAAGTCATTCTCTCACAAAAGTTCTTAACTATTTGGGAACTTATTTATTTCTACTGGGAGCTGTATTTTGTACAGTCACTGGCACAGGGCAGACTCGCCAGACAAAATTCTTCCTAGGAAACAAAACTAACACTCAGAAAAAGATGCTCAAGAATCAAGAGAAATCAAAGAATGAAAGCACTGTAAGAAATATTTGTAAGATATATTTTAGAAGTGAGAAGTATTTTCCACGATAAAGGAGAAAAGCTAGCTGTCAATGATAATCAGAGTAAACGCTCCCATCAAGGTAGAATGAGCCTGTCAAGTTCCTTCTACACTTCCCTTTTCTCTAGCAATCTATTTGAGTGGCAGGTTAATGTTTTGTTTTGTTTTTTGAGACTCCTGCTCTGTCGCCCAGGCTGAAGTGCAGTGGCATGATCTTTAAAAAAAAAAAAAAAAAAAAAAAAAAGGTTTTTAATCAAATAGATAAACCTGGAACTACATTACCACGTTTTGGAAAATGAAAAATTAAAAGCATCACTTTACAAATCTTTTGGCATGTGCCTGTAGTCCCAGCTACTCGTGCAGCTAAAGCAGGAGGACTGCTTGAGCCTCGGAGATGGAGGCTGCAATGAGTCAACCACTACACTCCAGCCTGGGCCACAGAGGGAGACCCTTTTTCAAAAATGAAATAAAGTGGGCCAGGCATGGTGGCTCACGTCTGTAATCCTAGCACTTTGGGAGGCTAAGGCGGGCAGATCACCTGAGGTCAGGAGTTCAAGACCAGCCTGGCCAACATGGCGAAACTCCATCTCTACTAAAAATACAAAAATTAGCTGGGCATGATGGCACATGCCTGTAGTCTCAGCCACTCGGGAGGCTGAGGCAGGAAAATCACTTGAACCCTGTCTCTCAAAAAAAATACAAAAAAGAAAAAAACTTATTTTCCTTGACGACAATGTAGGCTGGCAGAAATAAAAGGTGGAAATCCAAATACAGGGCTAGGAAGAGAATTAGGAGACCATATAGGTTATCAAGCCAAGAAATAAAGGAATTTTAGAAGACGACCTTACTGATTTTTTTTTTTTTTTTTTTGAGATGGAGTCTGGCTCTGTTGCCCAGGCTGGAGTGCAGTGGTGCGATCTCGCCTCACCGCAACCTCCACCTTCCAGGCTCAAGTGATCCTCCCACCTCGGCCTCCTGAGCAGCTGGGACTATAGGTATGTGCTACCACGTCCAGCTAATTTTCATATTTTTTGTAGAAGACGAGGTTTCACCATGTTGCCCAGGCAGGTCTCGATGCCCTGAGCCCAAGGGATGCATCCAGCATGGCTTCCTAAAGTGCTGGGCTTACAGGTGTTAGCCACCACGCCCAGCCTACTTTATTTTTTTGAGACAGGGTCTGGCTCTGTTACCTAGGCTGGAATGCAGTGGCGCAATCACAGCTCACTACAGCCTCAAACTCCTACCTCAGCCTCCCAAGTAGCCAGGACTAGAGACACACACCACCACACCCAGCTAATTGTTTTTAATTTTTTTGTAGAGAAAAGGTTTCACTATGTTGTCTAGGCTGGTTTCGAATTCCTGACCTCAAGCAATCCTCCCGCCTTCTAAAGTGCTGGGATTACAGGTATTAGCTACCGCACCCAGCCATGGAAAATAAATTCAAACAGACTTGGGCACAAAGGAATTCTGAATTGTAAAAAGTTAATGATCCAAATAGAAATTCAATTATTTGAATAACTACAATTTATCTATTTTTCAAGCAGATATTATTGAACATTGAATCTTAAAAAGCAGAATAAAGCGAACACTATGTTAAACCACGCATTCTGGAATAAAACCACTAAAAACGACACAGGTTTTGCTAGCGTTCTGGTTCAGTTCTTGTACTTGCTTTGCTGGCATTCTTGTCCTGAACTGCTCAGTGTGTCTTTACAATGAACATCTCTTTACTGGAGCCGATTTGACTAGTTGTCTGTTGCCTGATTAGAGAAACCAAACTCAGTTACAACAGTGTATCACTGAGTTGGGGAGTTCATTAAATCACACTGAAAATTTCCATATTAAAACAAATTTACAGGCTCACACCTGCAATCACAGAACTTTGGGAGGCCGAGGTGGACAGATCACCCGAGATCAGCAGTTCAAGACCAGCATGGCCAACACAGTGAAACCCTGTCTCTACCAAAAATACAAAAATTACCCAGGTGTGATGGCTAATTGACGTATAAGCAAAAGGTAGCAGTCAACATAGAGAAAGAAATGTGCTGAAAGAAGCAGAGGCAAGGGACTACAGCGCCCTTAAAAAAAACAGAAAGCCTCCAAGTATTCAGGAAGCCCCGTATATATTTCTTGCTCTGAGGTTCAGAGTCCTTAGTGTTCTTCCATTAAATCCCCTGAATGTTTGTTAACTAGAGTAGATTTCCATACTTTAATAATAAAACTGCCTTTGCTAGATTATTTCCTCATAAAGACAGGCTATTCGTCTCCACACCTACTTTTGTTCTCCAGGATTTTTTGCATACAGAAACCTAGATCACGATGGTTCCATTTCACTAGAAGACATCAGAACAATATAATCAGAATAGTTGATGCCAAGAACCATTATGGAAAGGAGATACCAGTGAGAAAACGGCAGGCAAAGAGGAGAAACTTGACAATGAGAAAAGGAAAGAGAATATAAGAATTAACCTAATTCGAATTTAATCATCAAAGGGAAGAAAACCTAGTGAATCTGTTCTACAGCATCTTCTGCACACGATATATCTGTATTAATAACAACTATTACTAAGACTTACTTTGTGTCTGGTCCTGATCCCATAAAAACTTTACACACTTTATCATCTCTTTTAATAGTCATAACTACACGGGAGGCTGAGGTAAGTGGGTGCCTTGAGCCTGCGACCAGCCTGGGCAACATGAGAAAATCCTGTCTCTATTAAAAATACAAAAATCAGCCAGGCATGATGGTGCATGCCTGTAAGCCCAGCTACTTGGGAGGCTGAGGCACAAGAATCACTTGAGCCCGAGAGGCAGAGGTTGCAGTGAGCCGAGACTGCACCACTGCACTCCAACCTGGGTGACAAAACAAGTCTGTCTCGAAAGAAAAAAAAAAAGTCATAACTACCCTGAAAACACAGATACTATTATTCTCATTTTGTAAGCAAAGCAAGAAGTTGGGTGGGGGCAGTGGCTCACACCTATAATCCCAGCACTTTCGGAGGCCAAGGTGGGCGGATCACCTGAGGTCAGGAGGTCGAGATCAACCTGACCAACGTGGAGAAACCCCGTCTCTACTAAAAATACAAAATTAGCCGGGCGTGGTGGCATGCACCTGTAATCCCAGCTACTCAGGAGGCTGAGGCAGGACAATCACTTGAACCTGGGAGGCAGAGGTTGCAGTGAACCGAAAAAGCGCCATTGCACTCCTGCCTGGGCAACAAGAGTGAAACTCCATCTCAAATAAAAAAAAAAAAGAGAAAAGAACAGCAAGAAGTTATTACAGCCCTTAAACAAAATATAGATCAATCATTCTTTCCTAATTACTGGAGGGGAAAAAACCCCAAAAACTTCTTTTGGTGTAAACGGCTGCAAAACCTATTGCATGATGTTATGAATGAATGTTCATATCATTTATTAACTGTCAATAACAATGACACTAAACACCAGCCACTGCGCTGCAAAACAGACATTATTCCATTTCATATATAAGGAAACCAAGGTTTACAGAAATTACTTGTCCAAAATCATGTAACTGATAAAGATCCGAAATAGAATTCAAACTCAAGTTTTGTTTTTTTTGTTTTTTTTTTAGTCTCACTCTGTTGCCCAGGCTGAAGTGCAGTGGCACTATCTCGGCTCACTACAACCCCTGCCTCCCGAGTTCAAGCAATTCTCCTACCTCAGCCTCCCGAGTAGCTGGGACTACGGGTGTGTGCCACTGCACCTGGCTAATGTTTTGTATTTTTAGTAGAGATGGGGTTTCACCATGTTGGCCAGGCTGGTCTCGAACTCCGACCTCGTGATCCACCTGTCTCAGCCTCCCAAAGTGCTGGGATTACAGGTGTGAGCCACCATGCCCGGCCCAAATTCAGCTCTTTATGCCTTTTACCACTTGTTCCTATTGTCATCAACGGCAAGAGCAGACACCTCTACATGGCCAGTACTTTTGAGGCTGAGGCAGGAGGATCACTTGAGGCGAGGCCAGGAGTTCAAGATCAGCCTGGGCAGCACGGAAAGACTCTCATCTCTACAAAAAATATGTTCAGGCAAACATCCTGCTCCCCAGTCAGGGCACATGGCTAAAAATGGGAGGCAAGGATTCGGAGTGCTCTGGGGCCTCAAGCTCTCCAATGGGGAGCTGCTCAGTGTTCTGTTTGAAGAATGCTATAAAGTTCCTGGCTATACGAGGACATGTTTAGGTCTTTGGAGCCACACTCAGAGTACACGAAGGCACTCACCTGAGGTTACGAGTTCAAGACCAGCCTGGCTGACATGGTAAAACCCCGTCTCTACTAAAAATACAAAAATTAGCCAGGCATGGTGGCACACTTGTAATCCCAGCTGTGGGAGGCTGTGGCAGGAGAATCCCTTGAACCCAGGAGGCAGAGGCTGCAGTGAGCCAGACAGCTGAGATGCTGCCACTGTGCTCCAGCCTGGGAGACAGAGCAAGACTCTATCTCACAAGAAATTTAAAAAAACTCATGCCGGTCCCGGTGGCTCACACCTGTAATCCCTGGGCAACAAGAGCGAAACTCCATCTCAAAAATAATAATAATAATAAATATTAAAAACAAAATACATGAACTGTGTCTTATCACTGAGAATTCTGATTCAGTAGGTCTGGACTTAAGCCCAAGAATCTCTTTTTTTTAAAAAAATAGAGACAAGGGTCTCACTATGCTGCCACAGCTATTCTTGAACTCCTAGGCTCACGCGATCCTCCCACTTTGGCTTCCCAAAGTGCTGGGATTACAGGCATGAGCCACCGTGCTCTGCCAAGAATCTCTTTATTGAAACAGCTTCCTAGCACTGGATGGTGAGGGGAAAAGTAAATATTAAATTCCAATACAGGAAGCTAAAAGCTTCAATGAGATGTGTACGACATACGGTAGTGGCATCAAAGGCAGGCACCCAACCTTGGAGAAAAGTGGGAGTAAAGGAGTACATTTATCAGAGATGAAGATACATTAGTTGAAGCTTTAAAGATGAGGAAAAGGCTGGGTGAATGAGGAAGGTAGGGGATTCCAAGTAGAGAAAACTACATAAATAAAAATAGCACTAGTATGCTGAGAAACTGCACAAACTATAAAAATAGGATGGGTATTCACAAAACTACAAATACTTTAGTATAGCCAAAATGGAGCACCAGTAAGGACTGGAGAGGCAAGCTGGGCCAAAACACAAAAGACAGCTGAGCATGCGATGGCATGTGCCTTTACTGCCAGTTACACAAGGGGGAAGTGACTGCTTGAGGCCAGGAGTTCAAGTCCAGCCTGGGCAACAAAGTGAACACCCTCATCTCTAAAACTAATAATAAATTTAAAATAAAAATATATGATATCTTTTTAAAAAAATAACATGAAAGGCCTCCTATGCTACAAGGAGGAGCTTAGAAGTTATCCCAAAAGCAACAGGAAAGAAAACACATACACACACAAGTGTGCGAGCAAAAGGGTGAGACATAAGCAGATCGTATCTTCAAAAACATCAATTTGGCAGTGGGACAGACAACGGCTACAAAGAAGAAAAGGGGAGATGGAGGAAAGCCAGCGAGAAGACTACTGAACATCTCCAAGTAAGAAACACGAGCCTATCAAATAAAGCAACATAGGTATAATCTCCGAACTACTGTAGGCAGAAACAGGAGGCAGAAATCTAGGATGGCTCCTAGCATGCCACAGATGGATATATCAACCACAGAAACAGAATACAGTACAGGAATTGAAGGAAATCATTAAATTCAATTTTGAATGGCATCATGCCATTCACTGAGCACTTATGAAAACTAAACTCTTAGGCTTTTTAAATTTTTTTTTTAACAGATATGGGGGTCTTGCTATGTTGCCCCAGCTGTTCTCCAACTCCGAGAGTCAAGTGATCCTCCCACCTTGGCCTCCCAAAGTGCTAGGATTACAGGCATGAGCCATCACGGCCAGCCAAAAAGTAAATTTTTTGGAAAAAAAAAAAAAAAAAAGCTATCCTCTGGGGGGTGGGAGGGTGCAGGGAAAGGATATTATACTTTGATATACCTTGGATGTTTGTCCCCTCCAAATCTCATCTGAAATGTGACTTCCAAGGTTGGAGGTGAACCTAGGGTGTAGCGTCCGGGTCATGGGGGCTGATCCCTCATGAAGTACTTGATATCCTCCCCATGGTAACGAGTGAGTTCTCACTCTTTTAATTCACACAAGAGCTGGCTGTTTAAAAGTGCCTGGAACCTCTTCTCTCTCCAGCTCCCTCTCTTAACCATGTGACACATGTGCTCCCACTGTGCCTTCTGCCATGAGTAAAAGTGTCCTGAGGCCTCACCAGCAGCAGATGCCGTAACTTACTTCCTGTACAGTCTGCAAAACTGAGACAAATAAACCTCTTTTTGTTATAAATTGCCCAGTCTCCTATATTCCTTTATAGCAACATAAAATGGACTAACATACTTTTTTTTTTTTTAAATGAGGATAAAAATGTGCATACAGTACTGAGTGGTTCAAATCATGTAAAAATATTAGAACACTTCCAGGATGAAGCGTATGATTACTCGTTATTACTTCCAGATACAGAAAGGAAACACTTAATACTAAAATAAAATTATCTCTAGGCCAGGCCCGGTGGCTCATGCCTGTAATCTCAGGACTTTGGGAGGCCGAGGCAGGTGGATCATCTAAGGTCAGGAGTTCGAGACCAGCCTGGTCAACATGGTTGGAACCCTGTCTCTACTAAAACTACAAAAATTAGCCAAGCGTGGTGGTGCATCCCTGTAATCCCAGCTACTCGGGCGGCTGAGGCAAGAGAATCGCTTGAATCCAGGAGGCAGAAGTTGCAGTGAGCCAAGACTGCGCCACTGCACTCCAACCTGGGCGGCAGAGCGAGACTCTGTATCAAAAAAATAAATAAATAAACAAATGAAATAAAATAAAATAAAATTACCTCCAGATCTCATTGAATACACCCAAACTATTTCAGCAACCTATATTCAACATATCTACTAACCGTTTTAAAAATCAAACGAGAGATAATTAATGTAAAGGACAGCACTTCATCGGGGGAAAAAAGCTAAATAATTTCTATTTCCAAGGTCTTTTCTAACATCAAAACTCCACTGGAAATGTGTCCACCATCCGCTTTCATTCAAAATGGCAGACCAAGCTCTTAACAGATGGTGTAAGGTTTGTCTTTTCTTTTTTAACTGTTTGAAATTCAGAAAATACAAAATGGACAAGAGCAAAGCATACTACCTGTAATCTCTCCATGCATACAAATATAAATATTTTGCAGTACTTTCTTCCAGTCCTTAATCCATCTACATCACTTTTAAGGGATACACTGAGCTTAAAGACCATCGTCTTAAAAGACAGGGTCTCACTCTGTTGCCCAGGCTGGAGTGCAGTAGCACGACGTCAGCTCACTGCAGCCTCCACCTCCAGGAGTCAAGCCATTACAGGCATGCACCAGCTAATTTTTCTTTTTTTTTTTTTTTCCTCAGTAGTGACAGAGTTTCTCCATGTTGGCTAGGCTGGTCTCGAATTCCTGACCTCAGGTGATCCACTCGCCTCATGTGCTGGGATTACAGGCATGAGCCACCACGCCTGGCCAGAAACAATTATCTTTATAATTCCCTCCTCTCTTTATGAAACTAAGTTTCTCCAAAGGAACAACATATTAATTTCATTGTTTTGCATTTTACAAGGCTTCTGACCCTTAAAAGTGGTATCTTCTTAATTTGGGACAACTGGGTGGGGGAAGCAATTTGACTCAATAAACTAACAAATTAAAGAACATTTCCTTTTTTTTTGAGACGGAGTTTCACTCTTGTTGCTCAGGCTGGAGTGCAATGGCGCGATCTCAGCTCACCACAACATCCACCTCCAGGGTTCAAGTGATTCTCCTGCCTCAGCCACCTGAGTACCTGGGATTACAACAGGCACCCCCCATCATGCCCAGCTAATTTCTTTTCTTTCTTTTTTTTTTTTTTTGTATTTTTTGTAGAGGTGGGGTTTCACCATGTTGGCCAGGCTGGTCTTGAACTCCTGACCTCAGGTGATCCACCTGCCTCGGCCTCCCAAATTGCTGGGATTACAGAGAACATTTCTTAATAATTAACACCCAATTTGGTGCTTTTAAATACATACAATAACCAAGACTAGGTTAATGAACCGTCCCCTTGTTAAAATTCTTAGGGAACTTGCTTTAATAAAGAAAAATTGTCATCAGCAGATCAATCAACTGTATATTCATTGCATCTAAAGAGTTTACAGAGCTCGCTGAAAACACCTGTTGTCTACAGTTTAAGCACTCCTCTTCCCAGGGTTGTAAACAAGTTTATTTACAGTGTTAGCCTGCAAATGCTTCCTTCATAGAGGAAAGAAAGTAGTCATTAACCCCAGTAGAATGTGTGGCTTGGAAAAATTCCAAATCCATAGTGTAAGTTGTAGATGAACTAATCCTCCCATCCCCCATTTCTAATGAGCACTGGTCCTAGTGAAGAAATGTGTTATTTTTGTACCTATACACTACAAATTTAGGCACTCTCAAATCTGAGAAATGAAAGCATGTCTACAGAAAAAAACGTGAACACAAATGTTCATAGCAGCATTATCCATAATAGCCAAAAAGAAAAAGAAAAAAGGCCCATCAACTGATAAGTGGATAAATTAAATGTGGCAGATCTATACAATGAAGTATTATACAAAAATAAAAAGAAATGATGTACTGATAAATGCTACATACAACATAGATGAACCCTTAAAACATTATGCTAAGTAAAAGAAGGCAGTCACAAAACACACTTCATTTATGTCCAGAATAGGCAAACAAAGAGACAGAAGTGGACTGGTGGTTGCCTAAGACTGGGGAGTGACAGCTACTGGGTAAAGGATTTTTGGGGTAATGCAAATATTCTAAAATTAATGATTATACCTGCACAACTATGAATACACTAAAAACTAAAAACTACTGAATTAAACATTTTTTTTTTAAGATGGAGTCTTGTTCTTGTCACCCAGGCTGGAGTGCAATTGCACGATTTCGGCTCACTGCAAGCTCTGCCTCAGCCCAGCTAATTTTTATGTGTGTGTGTGTGTGTGTGTGTGTGTGTGTGTGTGTGTGTTTTCTTGAGACAGAGTATTGCTGTGTCACCCAGGCTGGAGTACAATGGCATGATCTCAGCTCACTGCAACCTCCGCCTCCCGGATTCAAGCAATTATCTTGCCTCAGCCTCCTGAGTACCTGGGATTAAAGGCATGCGCCACCACGCCCGGCTAATTTTTGTATTTTTAGTAGAGACGGAGTTTCACATGTTGGTCTCGATCTCCTGACCTCGTGATCCACCCACCCCGGCCTCCCAAAGTGCTGGGATTACAAGAGTGAGCCACCGTGCCCGGTCTTACTTTTTTTTTTTTTTTTAAGTAGAGATGGGGTTTCACCATGTTGGCCAGGCTGTTCTCGAACTCCTGACCTCAGGTGATCCACCAGCCTCGGCCTCCCAAAGTGCTGGGATTACAGGAGTGAGCCACCATGCCTGGCTGGAATTATACACTTTAAATGGATAAACTACATATCTGTAAAGCTGTTTTTTTTTTTTTTTTTTTTTTTTTTTTGAGACAAAGTCGTCACCTAGGCTGGAATGCAGTGGTGCAATCTCAGTTCACTACAACCTCCGCCCCCAACAGGGTTCAGGCGATTCTCCTGCCTCGGCCTCTTGAGTAGCTGCCATACAAGCACCCACCCTCACACCCGGCTAAATTTTTTTTGTATTTTCAGTAGACACAGGGTTTTACCATGTTGGCCAGGCAGGTCTCGAACTCCTGGCCTCAGATTATCACCCACTTCAGCCTCCCAAAGTGCTGGGAATTACAGGCTTGAGCCACCGCACCGGCCAAAGCTGCTATTTTAAAAAATCTTTAACAGGCCAGGCATGATGGCTCACACCTGTAATACTAGCACTTTGGGAAGTCAAGGCGGGAGGACTGCTGGAGGCCAGAAGTTCAAGACAAGCCTGCGCAACAGGAGACCCCACTTGTACAAGATGATAATAATAATTAATGAATAAAAATAAATTTAAAAATATTTAGGGCCCCCAATTTCCACAAACCTAGAACAGTTTTCCTAATGAGACTCATAAAAATATTAAGAAAGGTACTTCGACCATAAAAGAGTACTTACTAATGGCAATAGACAAATCCACATCTACTAAATCTAGTAAAACCATTAATAAGCCATCAACAAAAATCAACAGTTCAGGCTGAGCCCAGTGGCTCACACCTGTAATCCTAGCACTTTGGCAGGCTGAGGCGGGTGGATCACTTGAGGCCAAGAGTTCGAGACCAGCCTGGTCAATATGGCGAAACCCAGCCTCTACTAAAAATACAAAAATTAGCTGGACATGGTGGTGCACGCTTGTAATCCCAGCTACTCAGGAGCCTGAGGCAGGAGAATCGCTTGAACCCAGGAGGTGGAGATTGCAGTGAGCCGAGATCGTGCCACTACACTCCAGCCTGGGCGACAGAGTAAGACTCTGTCTCAAAATAATTAAAAAAAAAAAAAAAAAAAAAAAGGGCCAGGGGCGGTGGCTCATTCCTGTAATCCCAGCACTTTGGGAGGCCAAGGTGGGCGGATCACCTGAGGTCGGGAGGTCGAAACCAGCCTCACCAAGAAGGAGAAACCCCAACTCTACTAAAAATACAAAATTAGCTGGGTGTGGTGGTGCACACCTGTAATCACAGCTACTCGGGAGGCTGAGGCAGGAGAATTGCTCGAACCCGGGAGGTGGAGATTGTGGTGAGCCGAGATCATGCCACTGAACTCCAGCCTGGGCAACAAGAGCGAAACTCTGTCTCAAAACAAAATAAACAAAAAAATCCAGTTTTCAAAAAATACTACACAAAAAAACATGAAGAGCATTCCTCTGGAGAAGCCTAATAACTGCAGGGTTTTTTTTTTTTTTTTTTTTGAGACGGAGTCTTGCTCTGTCGCCCAGGCTGGAGAGCAGTGGCGCGATCTCGGCTCACTGCAAGCTCCGCCTCCCGGGTTCACGCCATTCTCCTGCCTCAGCCTCTCCGAGTAGCTGGGACTACAGGCGCCCGCCACCGCGCCCAGCTAATTTTTTGTATTTTTAGTAGAGACGGGGTTTCACCGTGGTCTCGATCACCTGACCTCATGATCCGCCCGCCTCGGCCTCCCAAAGCGCTGGGATTACAAGCGTGAGCCACCGCGCCCGGCCTTTTTTTTTTTTTTGAGGTTCCAGTGAGCCGAGATCGTGCCACTGCCTCCAGCCTGGGTGACAGCGAAACTCTGTCTCAAAAAATAAAAAACAAAAAAACTACAAAAATTGGCCAGGGGCGGTGTCTCATGCCTATAATCCCAGCACTCCGGGAGGCTGAGGCAGGTGGGTCACTTAAGGTCAGGAGTTCGAGACCAGCCTGGCCAACATGGTGAAACCGTGTCTCTACTAAAAATAGAAAAAGTAGCCAGGCATGGTAGCATGTGCCGGTAATCTCAGCTACTCGGGAAGTTAAGGTACAAGAACTGCTTGAACCCGGGAGGCAAAGGTTGCAGTGAGCCGAGATCACGCCACTGCACTCCAGCCTGGGCAACAGAGCGAGACCCCGTCTCAAAAATAAAATAAAATAAAATAAAATAAAAATTAGCCAGGCATGGTAGTGGATGCGTATAATCCCAGCTGCTTGGGAGGCTGAAGCAGGAGAATTGCTTGAACCCAGGAGGCAGAGGTTGCCGTGATCTGAGATCCTGCCACTTCTCTCCAGCCTAGGTGAAAGGATGAAACTCCATCTCAAAAAAATTAAATTAAATTAAAAAACCCTTCTAAAATTAAACAAGGTAAAGATACATCATAAATATCTCTACAAGTTGCCATTTCAGAGGCATATACAATCAAGTACCATTCAGCATTAGAGAAGAGCATCTGACTGATTTTTTTTTTTTTTTTTTTTTGAGACAGTCTTGCTCTGTCGCCCTGGCTGGAGTGCAGTGGTGGGATCTCAGCTCACTGCAATCTCCGCCTCCCAGGTTCAAGGGATTCTCCTGCCTCAGCCTCCCAAGTAGCTGGGACCACAGACACCCAGCACCACACCTGGCTAATTTTTGTATTTTTTAGTAGAGATGGGGTTTCACCATGTTGGCCAGGCTGGTCTCAAACTCCTGACCTCAGGTGATCTTGGCCTCCCAAAGTGCTGGGATTACAGGCATGAGCCAATCATGACTGGCCGAACTTCTTTTGTTTACATAGGAACAAGGTAATTCTTAAAGTTATAATCAGGCTAGATTATAGTCAGGCTGGGTACGTGGCTCACACCTTTAATCCCAGTACTTTGGGAGGCCGAGGTGGGAGGACTGCTTGAGACCAGGAGTTTAAAACCAGCCTGGACAACATGGTGAAACCCTGTCTCTACTAAAAATACAAAAATTAGCCAGGCATGGTGGTGCACCCCTGTAATCCCAGCTACTCAGGAGGCTGAGGCACCAGATCGCTTGAACACAGGAGGCAGAGGTTTCAGTGAGCCTAGACAGTGCCAGTTGGTGACAAAGTGAGACTCTGTCTCAAAAAAAAAAGAAAAAGTTATAGTTGAAGAAGGCCTGCTGATGATTCTTTTGACCAAGTACATAATGTTATGCCTTGTGAATTCTGAGCATAATGAAAAGGCTCTAAGAGTACATGCGTTAAGAGAAACAAAATACGAAAGATGGATTATTCAGCTTTAACACGTTAACTAAATGCTACTAGCACAAATGCTAAGGCAATCTACCCAGATAGACAAGATTCATTGTCTAAGAGAGTCCATCAGCAGGTAAAACAGAAAGACACAGAAAGTTTCAGGAGGAATACACTCCTGTAACTTTTCCCTCCTATAGCCCCCCCGCCCCCGCCGAAAAAACAAAGCCAGAAACCCACACACAGCGTTACCAGAGAAGGCTTTATCCTCCCGTAACTTAAAGGATTGTTACCTTTTATTGCCCAATTAAGAAAACACTGTTCTCAGCCCTCGATACCATTGTGCTCAATTCCTGTTATTACTGGGATTAATTAAGAATAAGATTTTATGAAGCTTTTCCTGGGTTCTGTTTTAAAGTCAGTTAACTTCTGAAACAATAGGCTTAGCATTTTGTCTGTTTCTTGAAAGCACCTAAAAACTTACTAAGACAGGCCCACCCCCAAGAAATGTGGCTTCCGATGCAGTTTTCGTAAGCAAAATAAACATTTTGACCCTTTGCTAATTTTAACTTTATAAAACACTCGGGGGCTGTTGATTCTTTATCCGGGCTCTTGGGAAACGCTCTCCGGATTCTGAACTTTGAGTTAGTGTTTTGCTTTAGCGACAATTGAATTCATTTTGTTCAAGGCCACAGCTTTTTGAAGTTGGAATGTGTTTGGTTTAGGTTTGAGATGAACTGTTTTAAGATAAATTTATGACCACAGAATGTTTGTTAAGTGTGGTAAAAATAAACACCTTTTAAACCACTAAGCATTTTAGTAAAAGGTGAGCCATGGAAATAAAGTAAACCGTGTTCCTTTGAATTCAACTCAATTAGTGTTATTTTGAAAAACTCTGTAAACATTTGAAAGCTGTGAAAGTGTAGCTAGACTGAGCACTTCTAGTTGCTTAAAGTACTTATAAGGTGTCATTTGTAAAAAAATCACAGTCTAAGTGCTACACATAAGTTTTCAGTGCGCTTTTCTGATATTTAGGATGCTGAGTTTTTTTGTGCCGTATTTGCCAAAACATTACAAAACTACCCAAGATACATGTTAATTGCTTAGGTATTTGCTCACTTTGAAACTGTTCTGCCAGGTTTTCTCTGGTTTGAGAAACTGCCTTGCCTCTTTAGGTAAAGCAGGAAGTCTTAGGGCATACAGATAGCTTTACAAAAGCCAACTGTTTTGTTTGAACATTTTTATAGGAGTCTTTCCTTCCCCCCATTCCTCTTAGAATGAAGTTGTGTTTAGTGTGCTTCAGTGATAAACTCCTCTTTTATGTGGCTATTATTTGTTAGATAACTATTTTTTCTTTTAAAAAATTTTATTTGTATAATTTGTGACGTACGAGTGTGATTTGTACATGCGTGTATCGCACAGTGGTGAAGTCAGGGCTTTTTGTGTGTCCATCACTGGAATAACGTACATTGTCCTCCTTAGGTAATCTCTCATTATCCTTCTCTCACCCTCCTAGATAACTATTTTGAGAAGGCTTTTATTTCAGAAAAGATTGCATTTGCTGTTTTAGGAATTCTGTTAGGGACTGGAGTTCCATTGCCTTAACTAGGTGGTAACTAAATTCTAAGAGTCTTAAGCATGATGACTTTAAATTTACCAAAAACTTTTATATTTATCTCATTTTCAGGAAGAAAAACCCAAAACACTGAGAGTCATAGAGGACGGATTTCTTTCATTTTCTAGATGAGGAAACAGGTTGTTGGTTTAGTGGCAGAACTTGGGTTCTGGAACTCTTGGCTCTAGAACAAAGATTGTTAGACCGAGATTTCCTTTTAGAACAGAATGGGACTGTCTAGTATTGGCACTAAGAGAGTAACGAATTCTTTAAAAAACCAAGCAGGGAGGCATTAGGCTGGTTTGCACTTTTGAAAGACCGATGGTGAAACAGGGCTGTGACTTTTTGGTTTTGGTACTTGAGCATGGACTAGTGTCTAGGTTAGACTACTCCAGTACCCTGCTAAGGTTCTGATGGATTGGAATTCTTAACCTGGGCTAGGCATTTCCAAATTAGGCTTTAAACAAATTACAAATTCCATTGTGTCTTCTTAGGCTGGCTTCAAAACATGAATTTAGTTGTAAGAAGCAAATGCTACTTTATCAGAAGGTTTATTTATTCAACAGAGAGATAGTAGATTTGTTATACATTTGTTTTTGAAGCATCACAGTGGGGGTTGGGAGGAGAGATAAAGCATTTGTAGCAGTAGACTGTTAGGCTGATGGCTTTGAAATTAGACTGGTGGCTGTGGACAGGTTGTGTCCTAATTGGTAACTGATTTATTTACTTTGTAGCTTTTTTTTTTTTTTTTTTGAGACGGAGTCTCACTCTGTCACCCAGGCTGGAAGTGCAGTGGCTTGATCTCGGCTCACTGCAACCTCCACCTCCTGGGTTCAAGCGATTCTTCTGCCTCAGCCTCCCGAGTAGCTGGGACTACAGGCGCGTGCCACCACACCTGGCTACTTTTTATATTTTTAGTAGAGACGGGGTTTCAGCATATTGGCCAGGCTGGTCTGGAATTCTGACCTCGTGATGCGCCTGCCTCCGCCTCCCTAAGTGCTGGGATTACAGGTGTAAGCCACCGCGCCCGGATACTTTGTAGCATTTTTTAAAAGCACCCACAGGCTGTCAAGTGTTCTATCTTAAGTACAGATGTAGTTTTTGATTTTAATGAACTTTAATGTTTCATAGTAACATTTGAGGGATTCTTTGTTGGTCTTCCAGAGGAGTAGAGGATACAAGTGAGAGATATTGTTGAGTTACTCCTGCAAGGGTTTAGCAGAAAGAAGTAAGCTTGGGAACGATTAGGGTTTGAATCCTTTCTCTGCTGTTTGCTAGTTGAATGGCCTTGGACACATCCCATTTTCCTCCTGTACCTTAGTGTTTTCATTTGTAAAATAGAAATAATAATGGCTACCTTTCAGTGCTTTTGTGATGAGAAAATGTCTGCGATATATTTGTTACACTATTACCGTGTTGAAGCTTCTGTTTGTTTTTGAGACAGGATCTCACTCTGTCATCCAAGTGGGTGTGGGACCTCCCGTTCCTGGGCTCAGATGATCCTCTCACCTCAACCTCCCCAGTAGCTGGGACTGTAGGCACATGCCACCATGCCTGGCTAATTATTTTTAGTAGAGATAGGTCTTGCTATGTTGCCCAGGCTGGTCTTGAACTCCTGGGCTCAAGCTATCTGCCTGCCCACCTCCGCCTCCCAAAGTGCTCGGATTGTAGGTATGAGCCACCACACCCAGCTGAGGCTTCTGGTTTTTATAGTGAGGCTTTCTTTTTTTTATAATTAAAAAAAATTATTTTGTCTCGCTCTGTCTCCCAGCTGGAGCACAGTGGCGCAACCTCTGCCTCCCTGGTTTGAGCGATTCTCCTGCCTCAGCCTCCCGAGTAGCTGTGATTACAGGCGCATGACACCAAGCCTGGCTAATTTTTGTGTTTTTAGTAGAGTCAGGGTCTCACCATGTTAGTCAGGATGGTCTCGATCTCCTGACCTCGTGACCCGCCCGCCTCAGCCTCCCAAAGTGCTGGGATTACAGGCATGAGCCACCGTGCCCGGCCTCCACTGGCCTTCTTAGAGCCTTATTTTTTAATAAAATAATAGAGATGGGGGTCTCACTGTGTTGCCGAGGCTGGTCTTCAGCTCCTGGCTCAAGCGATTCTCCCTGCCTAAGTCTCTGAAGGTGCTGGGATGACAGGAGTGAGCCACTGTGCCCAGCCTGTAGTGAGGCTTTCTACACTAATATGAAGTGTTTAAATTTGGTTTGGTCTCATCCTGTTTATAGTAGTTGAAGTACTAATGGCATAATGTGATTACAGTTAATAGTTGTAAGTTACTGGTAAAAACATTGATGCTTTTAAGTATCAGTGACAACTGAGCAGAGGGCTTAGGCTAAGAGCATTCTGCTGCTGTTCTTGGTCAGAGGGTCTTATTGTTTCTTTAAGAAATATCCTATCAATATATTGGATTTTTTTTTTTTTTTTTTTTTTTTTTTTTTTTTTATGAAACAGTCTCGATTTGTCGCCCAGGCTGGAGTGCAGTGGTGCAATCTTGGCTCACTGCAACCTCTGCCTCCCGGGTTCAAACGATTCTCCTGCCTCAGCCTCCCAAGTAGTTGGGATTAAAAGTGTGCACCACCACACCCAGCTAATTTTTGTATTTCCAGCAGAGATAGGGTTTCAGATGAAACCCCAGGCTGGTCTCGAACTCCTGACCTCAAGTGATAGACCCGCCTTGGCCTCCAAAGTGTTGGGATTATAGGCGTGAGGCACCTCGCCTGGCCAATATGTTGGACACTTTAAGGGATCCTTTCAAATTAGACAATCTGAGCTATTGCTACTTATATATGGGTTTAGGCTTTTGTTTAGTTATTAGCATAAGTCTGCTCCAGCTGTAAAGTTGTGACTTATTTATTGATTGATTGATTGATTTTTTGAGACAGAGTCTCGCTCTGTTGCCCAGGTTGGAGTGCAGTAGCAGGATCTCGGCTCACTGCAACCTTTGCCTCCTGGATTCAAGCCATTCTCCTGCCTCAGCCTCCCGAGTAGCTGAGATTACAGGCACCCAGTGCCATGCCTGGCTAATTTTTATATTTTTAGTAGAGACAGGGTTTCACCATGTTGGCCAGGCTGGTTTCAAACTCCTGACCAGCCTCGAACAGGCTGGTCTCGAACTCCTGTTCCACCCACCTCGGCCTCCCAAAGTGCTGGGATTACAGGCATGAGCCATCACACCTGGCCGAAGTTGTGATAGTTTTAAAAAGGCTTTTGGGGCTGGGCGCGGTGGCTCACGCCTGTAATCCCAGCACTTTGGGAGGCCGAGGCAGGTAGATCAGCTGAGGTCAGGAGTTCGAGACCAGCCTGGCCAACGTGGTTAAACCCCATCTCTACTAAAAACACAAAAAATTAGCCGGCTGTGGTGTGGGCACCTGTAGTACCAGCTACTTGGGAGGCTGAGGCAGGAGAATCGCTTGAATCTAGGAGGCAGAGGTTGCAGTGAGCCGAGATCACGTCACTGCACCCTAGCCTGGGCAACAAGGGCAAAACTCTGTCTCAAAAAAAAAAAAAAAAAAAAAAAAAAAAAGCTTTTAAAAACTGTCAGTTGGTTTGAGGTATAAATAAGTTGAGTAGATTGATAGAAGTCTAATTCTATATTGCTATGTGTTGGTTAATAACATAAACTTCTCTGAAGTTGTAGTATTGAGTTCTGATCTCGATACCTTGCCAGAGTGCATGCCACCAACGACATTTATTTATTGCAAAAGACATGGGGTTCATGTTTTTATCTTCGTGCATTTTAGGTTTCAAAAGATGCAAATATTAAACATTTGTAACCTGTTTGTCCTTAGGCGTTGGTGGAATGAGCATTTTATGTGTCTTGAAGAGAAAAGCAGTGCTTTGGCAGGACTCTTTCAGCCCCCACCTGAAACATCACCCTCAAGAATCAGCTAATCCCAGCATGCTTGTTGTTTTGACATCTGGAACAGGGTCGCAAGCGCAGCCACAGCCAACTGCAAACCAGGCTCTTGCAGCTGGGACTCACTCCAGCCCTGTCCCAGGATCTATAGGAGTTGCAGGCCGTTCCCAGGACGACGCTATGGTGGACTACGTCTTTCAGAGGCAGCATGGTGAGCAGCTTGGGGGAGGAGGAAGTGGAGGAGACGGTTATAATAATAGCAAACATCGATGGCCTACTGGGGATAACATTCATGCAGAACATCAGGTAAAAAAAAGTTCACTATTTCAGTTTTGACATTCGTTTATAATCACTGTCCACTTAGGATATCTGCTTTCAATGAACGTCTTTAAAAACTTAAATTGCTAATTTCATTTGGTACAAACAGTTTCTTGTTCTAAAGGTTGATCATTGTAATACTGTTACTGGGTCATTTATCATTCTGGTGCTAAATAGTAAATAGCCCATTCATTCATTCATTCATTGGAGATGGAGTCTCGCTCTGTCACCCAGGCTGGAGTGCAGTCGCCTGATCTCGGCTCACTGCAACTGCCGCCTCCCAGGTTCAAGCAGTTCTCCTGCCTCAGCCTCCTGAGTAGCTGGGACTACAGGCGTGCACCACCATGCCTGGCTGATTTTGTATTTTCAGTAGAAACGGGGTCTCACCATGTTAGCCAGGCTGGCCTCGAACTCCGGACCTCAAGTGATCTGCCTGCTTCGGCCTCCCAAAGTGCTGGGATTACAGTTCTCTGAGCCACCCACACCCGGCCTATACAACGCAATTTTTTTTTTTTTTTTTTTTTTGAGACGCAGGCTCGCTCTGTTGCCCAGGCTGGAGTGCAGTGGCGCGATCTCTGCCCACTGCAAGCTCCGCCTCCCTGGTTCACGCCATTCTCCTGCCTCAGCCTCCCGAGTAGCTGGGACTACTGGTGCTCGCCACCATGCCCGGCTAATTTTTTGTATTTTTTTAGTAGAGACGGGGTTTCACTGTGTTAGCCAGGATGGTCTCGATCTCCTAACCTTGTGATCCACCCATCTTGGCCTCCCAAAGTGCTGGGATTACAGGAAATGAGCCATCGTGCCTGGCCTACAATGCGTACAGCACCCAGGAGCCTAAAAAGCATTCTGAAACTTCCTGATCACCACTTCTCCACATTTAAGGCTCGCAAAGTTCCCCCACAGTGAATCTCGCCTGTGGACAAGGGCCACGGCTGCTTCTAAAGCGATTTATTGTTCCTCCTCCTCCAGCGCTGCCACGGAAGCTCAAGAAGTCGAAGAAATCGGGGTGGCACAGAATTACACTTCATGGCCACACAGAAGACTCGGGGCTTCGCAAACCCATGAAAAAAAGCAACCCGAATGGCAACATCAATCTTCGGTGGTTCCCAACAGGGCCGGGCCAAAATGTAGAGGCACGTCTACGCCCTGGGCTCGGGCCTAAATCCCCAGCACTTTCCTAGCTTCCACCCCGCTCCCCACCCCCTCCCTCCTTTGATAACAATAGGGGCCTTGCTGCTGACTCCAAAACATGTACGAGGAACAGCGAGTGAGAAGCCTCCGCCAGGGACCCGGCGGCTTTTCCAAAGCCCTTCTCACCCCCACAGCCGCTCTCAAACACCAATACGAAGGGACAATCTGCTCGCTAGGGGTCCGGAGCAGCGTTTGGGGCCGGTGGGGTGCGGATACTCACAGGCGGAGCGGTAGGATGAAGATGGATTTCAGCCCCCCCGATCTTCTCTCTCCGGCGCTCTCACTCCCCCTTACCTTTCACTCCGACAACATGGCGGCCCACTGGGGACTGGGCTGGCGCGGTGCATCCTGGGATAGGCTCCGGCCCCGGCCCCGGCCCCGGCGGTGGCAGCGGCATGTGCGGAGAAGGCTGGCGGCTCTGCAACAGGTTGCCTGGTTGCCATGCCAACCCAGGGCCTGTGTGAACTCGGGAAACTCGCAGGCAACACAAATGCTGCGCGCGAGTGCCCGCCCGCTAGGCGAGCGCGCGCCGCCAGGGCCGAAGGCGGGGTCCTGCCGGCCCGCACCTGGGAGAACACGGCCCATAGCTGGGCATGCGGGGTCTCGCCACTGACGCCCGACCGAGTCTCGGACGCGCTCCCCGCGCCCGCCGCGCCCTCGCAAGCTCGCCCCCGAGCACCGCAACCTGCAGGGTTCGCGGACGGCCACCCGCACGGCCCTGGCCCCGGAGGGTTCAAACCCTTTCTCTGCAGCTTTCTAGCTCTGCGGCCTTATTTAAATCGACCTGCCACCATCATACTCTCTTTTTTTAGTATTATTTTTTGAGACGGGGTTTCGTTCATTGCTGCCCAGGCTGGAGTGCAATGGCGTGATCTCGGCTCACTGTCACCTCCGCCTTCAATTTACTTTTGTAAATTTCCGGATAATTTAGAGTTTCAATCTTATTTTCTCTAATGTCTCAAAGCTTGCTAAATTCATTATTCACTTACAGTAACATTACTGTAGAGCCAGTTATGACCCGTGAGATCCAGATAGTGATATATTACAAATATTTTTACAAGTGGGAGATTCTAATGTGTTCCCAGGGTAGAGAACCACTATTTTGAAATAATTTTGAATTCTTCTGCCACATGTCCCTTGGGGTTATTTTTTTAATTTTTGCTTTTGGCAAAAAAGTTGCTGAACAATTTTGTGTTTTTTTGTTTTTGTTTTTGAGACACGATGTCACTCTGTTGCCCAGGCTGGAGTGCACACAGCTCACTGCTGCCTTGACCTCCTGGGCTCTCAAGCAGTCCTTCCACTTCAGCCTCCCAAGTAGCTGGGACCACAGGTGTGTACCACCATACCTAGCTAATTTTTACATTTTTTGTAGAGACGGGTCTCACTATGTTGCCCAGGCTGGTCTCAAACTCCTGGGCTCAGGCAGTCCTCCCACCTTGGCCTTACAAAGTGCTGGGATTGTAGGCATGAGCCACTGCACCTGGCCCTGAACAGTTATTTTTGAGCCCCCAAGTTGGTATCTCATCCAGATCAGTGGTTACTGTTCTCAGGAAGTTCCCATGCAACCTGTGGATTTTGTTCTCAGATCATTCCTTTGCAATACAATTCTTTTATGTCCTTAAGAATTTTTGTCTTTCTCTTTTTTTGAGACGATCACTCTGTTGCCCAGGCTGGAGTGCAGTGGCGCAGATCTCAGTTTACTGCAGCCTCTGCTTGCTAGGTTCAAGTGATTCTCCTGCCTCAGCCTCCTGAGTAGCTGGGATTACAGGCATGCGCTGCAACACCCCACTAATTCTTTCAGTATTTTTAGTAGAGATGGGGTTTCGCTATGTTGGCCAGGCTTGTCTCGAACTCCTGACCTCAAGTGACCAGCCCGCCTAGGCCTCCTAAAGTGCTGGGATTACAGGCGTGAGCCACCACACCCGGCCCTCTCTGTCTCCTCTTTAAAAACATTTTTTTCCCTCCATTAAATCTGTCTGAAAGAGAGTGGATTTTTTATTACGTTCTTTAAGGTACTGAGTTACGGACCCTGTGACATTTTTTCTTAAGAGTTTTTAGAGGAAGGTGTAGGGTTCTTTAAGGCAGTGATTCAGCAAGTGATGAAAAGTTGAGAGGTGTTTCTTTCCTCTAAGATAGTGGGGACTTGGTCATCTAAGTTGAGGTGTGGGATGGAGAAGTTTCTAGTTTTCACCTTCTTGCAGTTTGCTCAGGGTGCAGGAGGGGGTGAAGACAAATGTCCCTTGCAGCCAGCCTCCAATGGCCTGTGGCCTCCAGTGGCCCCAGCCTGGCCAACCAGGCACTGGCAGCCTGTCCTTTTGCTTCTAGTGACTTGTTGAGGTCTTGGGGGTGATAAATAACCCTCCTCTGGGGCCGGGCACAGTGGCTCACCCCTGTAATCCCAGCACTTTGGGAGGATGAGGAGGGAAGATTGCGTGAGCCCAGGAGTTCAAGACCAGCCTGGGCAATGTAGCGAGACCCTGTCTTTACAAAAAATTATATATATATATATATATATATAAATATATATATATATACACACACACACATATATATATTTAGATGGAATCTCGCTCTGTCACCAGGCTGGAGTGCAGTGGCACAACCTCGGCTCACTGCAACCTCTGCCTCCTGGGTTCAAGCAATTCACATGCCTCAGCCTCCCGAGTAGCTGGGATTACAGGCACATGCCACCACACCCGGCTAACTTTTTTTTAGTTGAGACAGGTTTTTACCATGTTGGCCAGGCTGGTCTCGATCTCCCAGGAGATCGAGACCAGCCTGGCCAACATGGTGAAACCCCGTCTCTATTAAAAAATACAAAAAATTAGCCGGGCGTGGTGGGGGGCGCCTGTAATCCCAGCTACTCGGGAGGCTGAGGCAGGAGAATGGCGTGAACCCGGGAGGCGGAGCTTGCAGTGAGCCGAGATGGCGCCACTGCACTCCAGCCTGGGCGACAGAGCGAGACTCCGTCTCAAAAAAAAAAAAAAAAGAAAAAGAAAAAAGGTATTTGAAAACATAATGGCTAAAATTTTCCCAGTTTCAGCAAGACATAAACTTATAGATCCCAAAGATAACTATCCTCAAAGTCAGTCAGAGCCTGGGTCTAAAAACCATTTTGAGCAGATTCGTGGAAAACTCAATCTCTAGTTCAAACATTCTTCTTTTTTTTTTTTTTTAATTTTTTGAGATGGAGTCTCGCTCTGTCGCCCAGGCTGGAGTGCAGTGGTGCAATCTCGGCTCACTGCAAGCTCCGCCTCCCGGGTTCACGCCATTCTCCTGCCTCAGCCTCCCGAGTAGCTGGGACTACAGGTGCCCGCCACCACGCCCGGCTAATTTTTTGTATTTTTAATAGAGACAGGGTTTCACCGTGGTCTCAATCTCCCGACCTCGTGATCCGCCCGCCTCGGCCTCCCAAAGTGCTGGGATTACAAGCGTGAGCCACCGCGCCCGGCCCAAACATTCTTCTAACCTCAGACCTCCTTGCCATCCCTCTCCTTGATATCGGCACTTGAGCCGTCTCAAAGATGCATCCAGCTCAACAAGTCCAAAGTAAACTCACAACTATGCCCTCCAGAAAGGAGTCCCATCACCTTACACTGTTTCTTAGTTTTCATCCCTGACCCCTCTGTCTCTTCATCCCCACACTCTGTCCTGCCTGGAGCCCATTCGATGTTGCCTCCTGTTAAAGCTCTCAGATTTGTCCATCTCCCTATCTCCTTCTTTGCCAACCTAGCCCAAGCTACCATCATCTGTCAATAGCCTCCCAGCTGGTCTGCCCATGTTCATTCTTAGTTTTTCGCCACCATGCAGCCAGAATGGTCTTTTTGCAAACAAATCTGATCTTGTCACTGCCCCGTAAGAAACATTCAACTCCTCTACTGGACCTCAGTTTGGCCCCTGCTGACCTCTCAAGCCTCAGCCCATAATCACCTCCCACTCAATCCCCAAGGGGCAACCACAAAGATTTTGGTTCCTCAGACAGAACACATTCCCTTGATTACAGTGACTTTTCACACACTGTTTCCAGGGCCTAAAGTGCTCCTTTCCTCTCTTTGCTTGGTTAACTCGTACTCTTCCTTGAAATCTCAAATAAATTATCATTCATTCAACTCAACAAATATTTACTGAACACCTACTGCATGCCAAATACTGTGCTAGGTGCTGAAATGCAGCAACAAATAAATCAAGCTCCTGTCCTCAAGAAGCTTACATTCTCCTAGGGGAGGGGAAGAGGAGAAAATAAACACATATAAAAAGTACCAGGTGGTCATAAGTGCCCCGAAGACAAAAAGGGTAGAGGGAGTGAGGGGAGGCAAATGCTATTATATTAATATCTTTAGGGAAGGTATCTATGATAAAGTGTTATCTTATTTTAACAGAGACCTGAAAGAAGGGTGGGAGCCACACTGACAGCTGCGGGTGAAGAGTGCAAGGTAGGCCGGGCGCGGTGGCTCACGCCTGTAATCCCAGCACTTTGAGAGGCCGAGGCGGGCAGATCACGAGGTCAGGAGATCAAGACCATCCTGGCTAACATGGTGAAACCTCGTCTCTACTAAAAATACAAAAAATTAGCCGGGCGAGGTGGCAGGTGCCTGTAGTCCCAGCTACTCAGGAGGCTGAGGCAAGAGAATGGTGTGAACCCCAGGGGGCGGAGCCTGCAGTGAGCCGAGATGGCGCCACTGCACTCCGGCCTGGGCGACAGTGAGACACCGTCTCAAAAAAAAAACAAAGAGTGCAAAGTAGAGGGGGCTGCTGTGCAGAAGTCCTGGGGTGGGAGCAGAGAGGCCACCATGGCTCAGGGAGAGGGAATGAGGGCAAGAGTGGAATGAGACGAGATCAGAAAGGAAGCAGAGTCATCATTTAAGGGCCTATAGGCCTTAATAGGGAGTTGGATTTTACTCTCAATGATGCAGGGAGCCATTGGAGAATTACATGATCTGGCTTACTTTAAAAGGATCACACTGGCGGCTGCGAGGAAAAAACAATTGACAGAGGTAAGGCAGGAAACTGGGAGACTATGAAGAAGCAATTGCAGCCTTCCAGGTGTGAGACGACGGTGGGCTAGGCCATGTGGGGGAAGTGGATGGGGTGAGACATCACTGGAGCCCAGATGAGTCAATGCCCCCTGATGGAAGTTCCCAGAGCACCTCCTTCTTCTATGGTGGCTGTAATGGGACATTTATTGGTGCACATTTGATTAATGTCTGTCTCCCCCTACTGGGCTATAAGCCTCAAGAAGGCAAGAAATGGGTCTTCTTTGCTCACCATTGCATTTCCAACATCCAGTACCCATACTATATGCTCTATATAGTTTTCCTGAATGGAATGAATGAATGAACAAATACCCAAAAAACAAAAGCACAAACACACACAATCTGTTAAGTCCGCTTGGGAAGCCCAGCCTTCCCTGCTCTCTTGAGGCTATGCAAGAAGCAGTCAAGCAACATCCACTCCGTGCCCAGCACCTTCCAGGCACAATATTAAAGAAGTGCAGGGGCCAGGCGTGGTGGCTCACACCTGTAATCCCAGCACTTTGGGAGGCTGAGGTGGGTGGATCACAAGGTCAGGAGTTTGAGACCAGCCTGGCCAATATGTGAAACCCTGTCTCTACTAAAAATACAAAAATTAGCTGGGCGTGGTGGCAGACACCTGTAGTCCCAGCTACGCAGGAGGCTGAGGCAGGAGAGTCACGTGAACCCCGGAGGTGGCAGTTGCAGTGAGCCAGGATCACACACTGCACTCCAGCCTGGGCAACAGAGAGAGACTCCGTTGCAAAAAAAAAAGAACAAGAGCAGGGCAGTGTGACATTTGCCACCCAGGTTCAGGTCCAGGGTCTGCCAGCCATGGCCAGAGACATAGTAATTGCTAACAATTACAGAGTTTACTTTGTTTCAGCGACCACTTTAGATGCTTTCTGTTATTACTTCGCTTAAATCCCGTGCAAGTCAAATAAAGTAGGTATTATTATTATTATCCAGATGCATAAACTGTATGGCACAATCACACATTCCTGGGTCCTCCTAGAAGGGCCCCACCCTCTGAAACTCCTTTCTTTTCTATTTTTTGGAGACGGAGTCTCACTCTGTCACCCAGGCTGGAGTATAGTGGTGCAATCTCAGCTTACTGCGATCACCACCTCCCGGGTTCAAGTGATTCTCCTGCCTCAGCCTCCCAAGTAGCTAGGATTACAGGTGCCCACAACCATGCCCAGCTGATTTTTTTTTTTTTTTTTTTTGGTATTTTTAGTAGAGCTGGAGTTTCGCCATGTTGGCCAGGCTGGTCTCGAATTCCTGACCTCAGGTGATTAGCCTGCCTTGGCCTCCCAAACTGCTGGGATTACAGGCATGAGCCACTGCACCTGGCCTGAAACTCCTTTCCAAACCTAAGTTTAGATTTCCAGTGCCACTGAAATCTCACCTAAATTCAGGGCAATCAGATGGAGAAGCTTCTACACACCCCAAATCTCAGGCTGTCTCTCCATCTCCTTCCCTTGGCCAAGTGGCAAACTCCCAAGGACAGCCACAAGGCACCCAGAGCCCAGCTGCAGAGTCCACTGGCTCTGTGGGAGTCCTGGAGATAAAGGACACCACCGTCCCCTCTCAGATGCCCCAGGCTAAATGGACCCAGCAAAGCCTGGCCCAGCAGCTCAAACTGCTGTCTGTGGGGAAGCTGGCTGAAAGAGCTCTGGGGCAGGCTCCGTGTCTTATCTGTCCTGCACATCCAGAGCTGTGGGTGCCAGGAGCCAAAGCCTCATTTCTGAGCCTGGTTTGTGTCCTAGCTTAGTCCAGATCCTAAAAGTCAGGAGATGAAAGAATGGCCATCATTCTTCTTGTCTCAACTGCATGTTTGAGAACTAAGATGCCAGGACTCACAGTGACAGCAGAGGCAGTGCAGTCACCCAGTGCACAGCAGCTGCACCCTGAGGCTGGTGTGTCTGAGCAAAGCCAACACAGAGCTGCGAGCCCTACGGATCCCATGGGGAAGGAGGGGGAGGGGAGGGCAGGGGAGAGTAGCAGTTGAGGAGGGTTCTCACTGCCTCGCCTGAAGCCGAAACCTAGCATCCAGTGGGTGATAGCGCCTGGCACGTTGCATTTCCCAGGGATGGAAAAATATACTTTTGTCCCCTCCAATCAGTTGGAGGTGTGCCTGGAAAAGTGAGTTGAGAAGGATGGGGCTGAGCTTGGGCTTCCTGTGCTACCGCAGCCACTGAGTACTGAGTGAAAAGTGATTGCTGATGAGAGAGGGAAGCGAGGGTTGGTGTGCGTGCACCAGGCTTTCACCGCTCCAGAGCTGAGCTGCTCCACAGCTCGTATCGATAGAGACAGAATAGCTTCATCCACAGGACTTTGCCTGCTGAGAATCAGAAACAAGTTCCCTCTTCCTGGCCAGCCATGCCAAGAGCCCTCAGCTAGACCCGTCAGGATTCTAGGTCCCTAAGGGGTACGGAGCCTCCATAGACGGTCCTGTTTGTGGTTTTAGCCTCTGGGAACAGTCGGCTCCCATCTGACCCAACAGCAGCCAGAAAACATCACCACACTTGATCCAAGAACCCACCGCTGGGGCCACCAGGCAACCAAGCCACCAGGCTGAAGTTGCAGGCAGCCCCCAGCCCTCTCTGCTCACCTCTCCATCACCCCCTTCCTCCTCCTTTCCTGCCATTCGCCATCTACCAAAATAAAAACTCAAATTTTAAGGACAAATCCTAGAAAATGAGTGAATACAGAACATCAGGGAAGAGAAATGTAGCATTAGTTTTATCCCTTAGGCCTAGAGCACTGATGAGTTTAAAGAAGGAAAAATCAAGAAGGAAACTTGAATGAAGAGAGGCAATGAATGGGGGAAAAGCTGGGCAAGATGTTAGAAGGACTGGATTCTAGTCCCAGCTCACCACTCACCTGGGGCGCCAGACGTCACCGTTCTCACCTGAGGTCCTGGCTGTGCATAGGGTTGTCTCTGGGCGTTGGAGGGGAGAACCAGGGAGCCAGCCCCCACGACCACCCCCCGCATCACTTAACGCAGCTTCCAGATTATGTTTTATTTTTAGTAGAGATGGGGCTTCCCCATGTTGGCCAGGCTAGTTTTGAACTCCTGGCCTCAAGTGAAACACGCGCCTCAGCCTCCCAAAGTGCTGGGATTACAGGCATGAGCCACTGTGCCTGGCCTCCAGATTACGTTTTATTTCAACAAGAGGTTCTGCCACCAAAAAACTAGAGTATTAAATATTTTCTACAAAGAGTATATACGACCAACAAGTAAGTTATAAATAATAATAAAATGCACACCTATGTGCCCCCAACCAGCTTAAGAAAGAGAATAACTTTAATTTTTTTATTTTTTTGTTTCCTGATTTAAATGTAACATATATTGACTATAGAAATTTTGCAAGATCCCAAAGAGAGAAAACAAGTATCGCCACAACTTCATTATCTTATTGCAAGCATTCTGGTGACAATACTTTCCTATTTATCCTGGGTGTGTATCTTTTTTCTGAAATTGAGATCCTATTATGCAAATTGTCCCCTTTTCTCCATGATGGCCATCTTCCTTAGATCAGCTAATTTCTTGGCACCCTTTCGCCTCCAAGATTTCAAGTTAAAAACCCCCGGGTTTTTTGTGGGGGTGGGATACAGAATTGATTTTCGAAAAAGAAGCAGTAGCAGGAATTGATAGATTGGGGAAAATCTGCCCTGTCTGGCTTCTACCTAAAACATACACTACATTAAGAGGCTGATAAAGTGCATCCTGTCATGTCTGGCCCAGGGAGGTATCTCAGGATTAATGTTGATTGATGTTTGTGTCTCATGAGGCTGAAAGCATGAGGCATCTCCGGAGATAAGAAGGAAAATGAAAGCCAGTGCTTTCGGGATTTTTTAAAAAATGCCTTAGAAGGCTTCTCTGCGGCTCCAAGCCAAGCACTGGGGCCTATGGTAGATTCTCAGTACACACTGAGTGCCTGTGTCTCATCATTGTGCCTGTTCAGTCACCATTTATCCAGAGGATAAGGCATGGTTCTATAAACCTACGTAGAACACACTCAGGCACATTAGAGGAATACGAGGCTATCACTCATCATTCAAAGAAAATCCGTGGGAAAGGCAAGGATCCTGTTAGGTGTCGGGGTCAACTGGAACCAGGCAATCAAACAGCCCCTGGGTTCTCTCTTCCTTGTCATCTCTGGGCTCTATTCTCTCACCCTAGAGACAGCTTTCTCCAAGAGGAGGGAAATATGGCCACTGACATCTCTCACGTTTTCCATCTTAGGAGTTTTATTCCCAGAGAAAGCCTTACTCCCTTCCTTAGCCTCAGTTAAAAGAAAAAAGAAACCCTGCCTGGGAAGAACTGAGATTGGCCTGACTTTCAACAAGTGCCCAATCCTGGACCATCCCATCGTGTCCAGGGTCACTGAAAGTGGCAGCACACCCCACTGCATTGCAGCCATTCAGTTGAGCCTAAAAGCAGTCGCTGATCTTAAGCAGCAGTTGAAATCATGAAAGTGGCTGCAATCACCCAGTGAGTGTATAGAAGGAAAAGAAGAAAGCAGCGCAGAACACTGGGTGTAAACACAATTTAAAGAATGAAAAGAAGACAAGGAATCCAGGAAGGAAAGAGGAAATGGCTAACAAAGCAAATAGGTGGAAAATCCAGAGAGCACAGAGCCACAGGAGGCAAGAAGGCTGGAGTCTGGAGGAGGAGGGAGTACCCACCACCATGAAAGTCCAGGAAAACATGCAAAGGAGAATGGCCCTGGGGTCTGGAAGCAGGAGGGGCACTGGTGATCTCTGTAGATGCCATTTCCATGGAGGGTAGGAGTGGAAGCCAGGTGAAGACCAGCAAATGCAACCTGAGGGTAGTTCTTGAGGAAAATAGTTAGGGAGGGTGGGAAAGTGGTGGAAGAGGAAGCGGGAGAGGCGGAGGGGACAGTCCCTTCCACCTTAACCACATGGGTTTATAGATCAGAACTCCCTTGACACTAAACCCTTTGCATTCAATCCCCTGTTATTCAATCCAATGTTACATTAAATGTCCATGCTATACACTGTAAGAAACTATTTCTAATAATAATAGCTAATACTTATAATAAATCACACAGGCCTGACTCAAGCTCATGTTCTCACCTATTCTTTCTGCTCCTCCTTCCCCACTGGTCCACTAAAGTAAAGGATTAAATTTTTTTTTTTTTGAGTCAGATTCTCACTTTGTTGCCCAAGCTAGAGTGCAATGACACGATCTTCGGCTCACTGCAACCTCCACCTTCCAAGTTCGAGCAATTCTCCTGCCTCACCCTCCCAAGTAGCTAGGATTACAGGCACCTGCCACCATGCCCATCTAACGTTTGTATTTTTAGTAGAGATGGGGTTTCACCATATTGGTCAGGCTTGTCTCTTGGCCAGGCTGGTCTCGAACTCCCGACCTTGTGATCTGCCTGCCTCGGCCTCCCAAAGGGCTAGTATTACAAGGGTGAGCCACTGCTCCTGGCCAGTAATGGGGTAATTTATCCAGAGGGAGATGATAGAGCAACAGAAGCCAGCTCCTCCCAGACTTACAGCCTTCCCCTAAGAAAAATGAGTGCTCTGTCCTTCTATTTCTACCAAACATCTACCTCCATTCTACCAACACTCTCTCCCAGCTCTCTGAAGGAAATAAAGCCCTATCTGAGTTATGTGTGCAGGCACAACCATTAGTTTTGGACAAAACAGCAATAATAGATAATTGCAATGTTCAGGGTGTCTGCCCCCTACCCGATGGCCCCTCCCTGGAGTCCAAATCTCCCCTTCTCTGCTTCATGCTGTAGGAAACTGCAGAACTGACAATGAGGTTATGAAATGCCTGGGCGCATAAAAGGCAGACAGTGCTAGACTTCAGGAGACTATTCAAGGCTGGCTTTATTTAGTGTGTCTCACAGCCACTAATTGCCGGGCAGATCCTGATGCCATAGCTGATAGAACAGCACAAGGCAGCTAGGACACCCGCAATGTGGCCTTCTGGAAGTGGGACCAAAAGTCCATTCTCATAACTTGTCTTAAAAGTAGGTTCCCCTCTGGTTCAGCCACATCCACTGCTGGTGACCTCACTTCAAACCCGGCTGTGCTGCACTGGGGCTGCTGACACACACCTGACTATCACAAGTCGCTGTCCTTTGTCATATTCTTCCTGCTGGTGCAATATTTTTCTTCCTGCCTATGGCCTAATTTTTAGGGCAGGAAGTTGAAAATAAGACCTTCCATCTGTTCCCACTTCTAAAATATTAGGTGTAAAGAAATATTCTCTCTGAATTAAAAACTTTCCACATTGAACTTCTAACTTGAAAGTTACTCTACTTTTTTATTTCCCCTTTCCCCTCTTCTTTTCTTCTCCTTTGATTCCTTTTTACTGAAATCCATCCCCAGCGTCTCCTCTCTCTCCACATTACCCCCATCCCTCTTCTTCAGTTCCTATCCTTATATTACCCATCTTCTCTCCTTTCCATGTTCCAGACCACAGCAAGGCAAGAGAGGCACATAGGGCACAAAATCTAAGGAAGCTTCCTGAGGTGCAGGCTTGACCCTGAGAGTGACTGTCCGTAGACACCTCCATCACCTCGCCCTAGATCCAGCCCTGTTCCCTCCTTCCCTATGTCTCTTACTTTACATCATTCAAACAAGGATTTGTCTTCCATCTCTCCCTATTCCTTTGCTCTTTTGGCCACCTGGTAGAATGTTTATTCCTTATACATGTAACAACTATACTATCTAGAATACTCATTCAGCTACTGTATTGAAAGCCAACTTATGTAGGGCATACACAAGATAGAAACCTATTTATTTTTCCTCTAACATTCAGGGTTAAGCAGTCCAAGGCTGATATGGCAGTTCCACAGCCTCAGGGTTCTTCCAGCCCATGGCTCTACCATCCAGCACCGGGCTTCCATCTCAGCGTCGGATGGCTGCTCCAGCACCCACCACCACCCCTACATCCCACCCAGAGGAAGGGAAGAGAGGAAGAGGAGGGTTTGCTCCAATCTCTCTCTGGGCTTGACTTCTGCTCTCACATCCCATTGGCTAGAATTCAGTTATGTCACCACACCTCCCTGCAAAGGAGGCTGAGAAATGTTTTTAAATTTTGTGCCCAGCCAAAACCTCTGTTGCTGAAAAGGGGAGAGTTGGAGGATAACTAGCAATATTTTCCATGTTTTATCGTACTGAGAAATTGCATCTTTTCTTACTCGAAATATTAGGGAGAGGAAAACAATAGCTATCCCTCTCCTATTCTTTTTCTTAATAGTGCCGCTTGAATTTTAGATGAAGTGCATTTAGATGCACTTCTATAATAAGTGGAATTTCTGGCAGAATAGTGACGATGATGATGCTGACGAAGACAAAGATGAAGGCAATAGTCGCCACCTACATATCACTGTCTAAGTGTGGACACTCTTCTAAGCCTTTTTATGAAGCCCTCCGTATTAACCCACTTTACCCCTACAACAACCTGAGAGATACGTTATTATCATCCCTATTTTACAGATGAAGTAATTGACACAGAGAAGTTGTAGTGACAGGGCCTGTAAGGGATGAATCTAGATTCAAACCTAAGTCGTCTGGCTCTAGAGGGAAACACTGTAAACAATATAAATAGATGTTATTCCTGGTGGTAACACTGGAATATGTTGCACAGTTTTAGGAGACCCCATGGCAGACGGCACCATGCTGTGATCTGGAGGTGACACTGGGGTCATTAACACCATCTTCTACATGAACGTGCAATGTGGCAGTCTAGGTCATGTCCTTCCTCCTCCCCTAATAAGTCTAGATTCTCTTCTTAATTCTGTCCAGTGCTCTCCTCCTGCTCAACTAAAGTTCTTCTTCATCTGTTTTGGGAAACTAAAGCCCCTTCTGAATGGTTTTCCAGGGCACATTGGTTGACGCCATCAGTTCAGGAGTTCCTGAACTTGTCTTCATGTCAGAGTCACCCTTAGAACCTTATAATAATGCAAACCCCCAAGCCTCACCCCAGGATATTCTGAATAAGAAAGTCTGGGCTGGGCGCAGTGGCTCACACCTGTAATCCCAGCACTTTGGGAGGCTGAGGCAGGTGGATCACGAGGTCAAGAGATCAAGACCATCCTGGCCAACATGGTGAAACCCCATCTCTACTAAAAATACAAAAACTTAGCTGGGTGTGGTGGCGGGCGCCTATAGTCCCAACTACTCAGGAGGCTGAGGCAGGAGGATGGCTTGAACCTGGGAGGTGGAGGTTGCAGTGAGCCAAGATCGTGCCACTGCACTCCAGCCTGGGTGACAGAGCGAGACTCTGTCTCAAAGATAAAAAGAAAGTTTGGGGAAATCTGTATTTCTGATACCTGATATTTGAAGTCTGTAAAGTGAAATAGTAGTATATTCATTATTATGTTCAATTAATATTAATATGCTGAATCTGATATTGAATCTCCTCTGCAGTGTCCCTCCCTGGTGATACTCAGCCTGTGTATGGAGCACACGCTAGTCCCAGGTCTGCAACAGCAGCTCACATTGACTGAGTATCCCAGGCACCGGGACAAGAATGGATGGATGATCTCATCATATCCACCCGAAAGCCCTCAGAGCTCAGCGCAATTACCACCGACCACAGGGAAACAGACTCCAAATGTTAAGTGTGTGCCTCAGGTCATAAGCTGGTAAGTGAAGTGCTCTGGTGCATGCGAGCCTGGTGTGCTGACTTTAAAGTTAGCATACTTACCTGCCATGCAGTCCTGCTCCTGGGCTGCAGCGCCTCCTCCCAGCCGTGCTTTGACCTCTCCTCATTTCTTATACCTTATTCTTTTTTTTTTTTTTTTTTGACAAAGTCTCACTCTGTCTACCAGGCTGGGGTGCAGTGGTGCAATCTCAGCTCACTACAACCTCCACCTCCCGGGCTCAAGCGATTCTCCTACCTCAGCCTCCTGAGTAGCTGGGACTACAGGTGCGTGCCACCATGCCTGGTTAATTTTTGTATTTTTAGTAGAGACAGGGTTTCACCATGGTGGCCAGGCTGGTCTCGAACTCCTGGCCTCAAGTGATCTGCCTGTCTCGGCCTCCCAAAGTGTTGGGATTACAGGCGTGAGCCACCGCACCCAGCCTCCATTTTTAAAATATGAAAACTGCAACTCGAAGAAGTCAAGAAAGTGGTCCAAGTCAAATAACTTATACGTGGCTCAGGTAGACCTCGAATCACATTTGTCTGAGCCAAAATCCCAGGTTCCTCTCCATAAGTCACACAGCTTTCCTGCAGAGTCCCGCAGCCCCACAACCCAGCCACGTGTGACCTCAGCATAGGCAACACATGCAGCTGACCTTAAATAGATGTTTCTGGCCAGACACGGTGGCTCACACGTGTAATCCTAGCACTATGGGAGGCAGAGGCGAATGGACTGCCTGAGCTCAGGAGTTTGAGACCAGCCTGGGCAACGTGGCAAAACCCCAACTCTACTAAAAATACCAAAGAAGATTGGCTGGGTGTGGTGGTGCACACCTGTAGTCCCAGCTACTTGGGAGGCTGAGGCGGGAGGATTGCTTGAACCCAGGAGGTGGTGGTTGCTGCAATGAGCTGAGATCACGCCACTGCACTCCAGCCTGGGTGACAGAGCGAGACTCTGTCTCTAAATAAATAAATTAACTACCGCTTCTCATATGGGAAGATGAAGAGAAACTCTTGCACACAGACAACAGGAGACATGTATGTGAAAATTCCCTGCAGTGCTGGTCACAGCAGATAAAAACCAGGCACAGCCCACATGCCCTTCAGTGGAAGAACAGATGAAAGAAATGTGGGCTATTCACTCAGCAGAACGTTATGCAGCAGCCAAAACAACAGACATGCCACAATAGAGAAGAATCTAAGCAATGTAATCTTAAATCAAAAAAGCAACCAGCCAGGCACATTGGCTTACACTGTAATCCCAGCATTTAGGGAGGCAGAGGCAGGAGGATTGCTTGAGCCCAGGGTTTCGAGACCATCCTGGGCAACACAGCAAGACCCCATCTCTACAAAAAGAAAGAAAAGTCCCGGGGTGGTGGCTCATGCCTGCAATCCTAGCACTTTGGGAGGCCAAGGCAGGTGGATCACCTGAGGTCAGGAGATCAAGACCAGCCTGGCCAACATGGTGAAACCTCATCTCTACTAAAAACATAAAAATTAGTGAGGCATGGTGGCACATGACTGCAGTCCCAGCTTCTCAGGAGGCTGAGGCAGGAGCATCGCTTAAACCTGGGTGGCAGAGGTTGCAGTGAGCTGAGATCGCACCACTGCACTCCAGCCTGTGCAGCAAAGTGAGACTCCACCTCAAAAAAAAAAAAAAAACACTAACATTTTTTAAATGCATCTTTAGGAATGCATATAGATGCAATTCACCTAAAAATGAAAGCAAAAGATTGATGGACAGAGGAATCAGGATGATTCCCAATTTGGGGAGTGAGGTGGGATGAGCATATGGTTAAACATAGGTTATTACCAAGGCCCTAGCTTTTGCTTTGGGTTTACAGAGCCTTATTACATTGGAATAAGCGAATGAATGAAATTGGACAGTCTGTGGGTGAATGATCAGTGTGTCAGAATTCCATTATGATGATTGACCCAATTCTGAGCACCCTGAGGTCCAATTTAAAGAAAAGCTAGGTTAACAGATGAAGAAATGATTTGGCCTGATGCATTATCAGCTCTTGGAAGGAGGGATTGACTTCTCTTCCCAGTTTTGATCCTCAGCTGTGTGCCTTGAGGAAGACAGTCACAAACGGCAGCACAAAGGAGCCCAGAGAGAATATATGAACTTGAACCAACTGACCGCTGCGAGCAGGGCAGGTTGTTTAAGAGGGGATTCCATGGCCAAGTGAAGTGTGACTTCAGCAGAGGCTCTCAAAACTATGATGCCTCCCACGCAGAGAGCACACATGCATCCATGTGCACACACTGGCTGCTGCTATGGAAAAAAACCACCTGTAACACCCACAGTCCAGGAGAAAACCTGAAGAGCAAATGCTTCCCCAAAGGTGACATGTGCATTTAAAATCACAGTATGATGCAAACGACATATCTTCTCTCCTAAAAGTATATTTCTCACATGGAAAGAGGGGTATGCCACATGAGAGAGAGGAAATAGAGCAGAAAGAATGGCTGAGAGAAGCACAGGTAAGTTTTGCTGGTTTTTTATACTTCGACTGGCCCTCCCTGAAGACGGGGCAATAGAAGTTCCTCCTCCCTGGGGCTGTTGAGCTTATCAATTCTCTGATGACACAGTCACCAAGTTCCGAGACCCTGCCGGAGACAAATGTCCACAAGGAGGAGGCAGCGAGCTTCAAAGAGCCTGGCAGTCAATGAAGGAGCCTGCCTAGATGCCGCTTCTCCCACAGCCTGAAGCTGCTGTGCTCTGTGCTACAGGACAGCACTACCGCGCTGATGACCATTAGAAGGACCACGCGCTGAAGTCCCAGCTACTAGGGAGGCTGAGTTGGGAGGATCGCTTGAACCTAAGATGTCGAGGCTGCAGTGAGCTGGGATCACTCCACGGCACACCAGCCTGAGCAACAGAGAGAGACGCAATCTCAAAAAAACAAAAACCAAGAAGAACCACAAGCTCCTGGAGTCCTAGCCCATGGGGATAGTCGGATAGTCTCTTTCTCTCTCTCTTTTTTCCATTTTATTTATTTATTTATTTGAGATTGAATCTCGCTCTGTCACTCAGGCTGGAGTACAGTGGCTGAATCTTGGCTCACTGCAACCTCCACCTCCCAGGCTCAAGCAATTCTCCTGCCTCAGCCTCCCGAGTAGCTGGAATTACAGGTGCCTACCACTATGCCCCGCTAATTTTTTGTATTTTTAGTAGAGACGGGGTTTCACCATGATGGCCAGGCTGGTCTTGAACTCCTGACCCCAGGTGATCTGCCCACCTCAGCCTCCCAAAGTGCTGGGATTACAGGCATGAGTCACCATGACCGGCCCCATGGGGGTGGTCTTAATGCCACAGGTTCCAGGTAAGAGTGGCTACTGTCTGTCCCAGGAATGATGGTGTTGGGGCAGATATGGCGATGTCACCAAGCACTTTCTGTACACTTCTGGAGAGACAGACCCCCTTGGCATGTCCTCCTCCTGATCCTGACTGAGTGGCAGGATAGGTTCGAACTTGGCATCAACAAAGTTCAGTGTGCCAGAGAGTTTTTCCAACTATGGAGCTAAAAGCACCAAACAAAGCTCCACAGTCCCTTCCTGAGCCACACTTCTCGGCTGATGATTCTACAAGCAGAAGGCAGCTGCAGGATGGTGGAAAGCGTATCAACGTGGGGCCAGACCACTAGGGACTGAATCTTGGCTCTGTCTGCCATCTGCAGGATCCTGGTGATTAACTTAATGTCCCAGAGTCTCACTTTCATCATCTGTAAAATGGGAAGAATTATAGCCTCCTCCAGGGGAGTATTGGATAACATTAAGTAGATAGTACGTGCAAAAGAATCTATGACATCATGCGACATTGTTGTCACAATAAAAGTTCACTTGTTCATCATGCATCCTTGTATCTCCCAGAAAGCACCCAATGGAAAAGGCAAACGACACGGCAGCAGAAGTCTGGCATCATGGGCAGGGCCTGGGTGGCCTTACAGAGGCCCTCTCTTATTAGAGGCTGCTTCTCAATGGTCAAAAAGGTGGCTCCTTGGGATGCTGGGACAGGAGAAGGTATCACTGGGGGACTTTTCTAGGGAAGGAAACTTTTGTGCCTAGTGGCCACTTCCTGGGTGAAGCCATCCCCGAGTCCCACCTTCCTCCTCACCTCCAGGCAGAGCAAGCGGTCATCCCCTCTGGACTTCTGGCATGCTCATGTTATTCACAGTTGACAGCTCCCATATTGAGTACCCCGTATATACCAGGCACTGGGCTCAGCACTTACCATGCATCCCTTTTTTTTTTTTTTTTGAGACAGGGTCTTGCTGTGTCGCCCAGGCTGGGGTGCAATAGAGCACTCTCGGCTCACTGAAGCCCCTGCCTCCCGGGTTTAAGCGATTCTCATGCCTCAGCCACCCAAGAAGCTGGGATTACAAATGCACACCACCACGCCCAGCTCATTTTTGTATTTTTAGGAGAGACGAGGTTTCACCATGTTGGCCAGGCTGGTCTCGAACTCTGGACCTCAAGTGATCCACCTGCCTCGGCCTCCCAAGGTGCTGGGATTACAGGCTTGAGCCACCGGGCCCGGCCGCATTCTTTCATTTAATCCTCATAATGACACTTTGAAAGAGGAAAGTGAAGATTAGCAACATGAAATAATAGACAAAGCTGCACAGATAACACACAGTGGAGTCAGGACGCAGACCCAGGTCTGCTGGGTCCAAGCTTGAGCTTTCAGCCACTGCACTACACTGCCTCCCTCATGCACCATCATGACCCTTATCCCACGATATGATCTTTCTGCACCTGTTAGTCACAAGTGGTAGACTGTCAGCTGTTTAGAGTCAGGAACTGTAGCTCTTTTGTCTATTTATCCTGAGTACCTAGCACAGTACCTGGCTAAGAATGAATGAAAGGAAGGAAGAATAAATGAACAGATCTTCTCCAAAGCCCCAAGGAAGGAGACAGCACCATTGTTCCTCCTAGGTCAATACAAATCAAAACCTCCATCCCCATCCAAGCATGCCAGAGGGGGAGTGGAGAGGTGCTTGCATATGGAGGCTGCCCCTTCCCTGCAGTGCACCCCTCACCCATTCTAACAGCCCACAGCTTAGTCACGGGGGAAACGTTGCAGTGAGCCGAGGTTGTGCCACTGCACGGGCAACCGAGCGAGACTCTGTCCTTAAAAAAAGAAAGCCAATAATATTATTGTATTATATTGTATTCTTTCTAAGATTACAATATAATATATTGTATTTAATATATTGTATCTAAGAATAAATATTATATACTATAAGAAAAAGAAAGTTATCTAAATACAAAGAAGCCATCCTATATAATATTATATATTAATATATAATATCGTATTCTCAAATATAATATTGCTCAGCCTTAGAAAGAAATGAAATTCTGACACATGCTACAACATGGATGAACCTTGAGAACATTAAGCTAAGTGAAATTAGCTAGTCACAACAAGAAAAATGCTGTGTGATTCCACTCCTATGAGATACCCATATCTCCTATGAGATTCCACTCCTATGAGATACCTAGATTAGCCAAATGCATATAGACATGGAGAGTAGGAAAGTGGTTGCCAGAGGCTGGGTGGAAGCAGAATGAGGAGTTGTTGTTTAATGGGTATAGAGCGTTAGTTTCACAAAACAAAAAGAGTTCTGGAGATGAGTTGTAGAACAATGTAAATGCACTTAACACTACTGAACTGTACACTTAAAAATGGTTAAAATGGTATATTTTATACTACGTATATTTTACCACAATTTTAAAAAATTTAAATGAGAACAAATATATATATATATATATATATATATATATATATATTTTTTTTTTTTTTTTTTTTTTTTTTTTTTTTTGAGACAGAGTCTCACTCTGTCTCCCAGGATAGAGTGCAGTGGTGCAATCTCGGCTCACTGCAACCTCCACCTCCCAGGTTCAAGTGATTCTCCAGCACCAGCCTCCCAAGTAGTTGCAATTACACGCACATGCCGCCACGCTTAGTTAATTTTTGTATTTTTAGGGACAGGGTTTCACCATGTTGGCCAGGCTGGTCTCGAACTCCTGACCTCAAGTTATCCACCCGCCTCGGCCTCCCGAAGTGCTGGGATTAGGCATGAGCCACCGCACCTGGGCAACAAAAATATAATTCTTGGAAACTGAAAAGAATTTTGCTAAAAAGTAATGAATTCATTGTAAGGATTTTAAAGATGAGAGTAAGGAAATATCCTAGTTCATAGAGCAAAAAAGACAAAGAGATGGAAAATGATAATATCTGACTACTTGGGAACTTTAGAAAATAATAGTAACAATTAAGGGGAGAAAAAAATCAAATCAAGAGAATTTCCCAGAGAGGAAAGGAGACATAACATCTTCAAATTGAAAGGGTAGACTGAGTACCCAGCACCATAGATATAAATAGGCATATGGTTATATAAATTCATGCAGAATATCAGAAAACCATAGATTAAGAAAAGATTTTAGAGGCTGGGCGCAGTGGCTCATGCCTGTAATCCCAGGACTTTGGGAGGCTGAGGCGGATGGATCACCTGAGGTCAGGAGTTCAAGACAGACCATCCTGGCTAACATGGTGAAACCCCGTCTCTACTAAAAATACAAAAATTAGCCAGGCGCAGTGGCATGTGTCTGTAATCCCAGGTACTCAGGAGGCTGAGGCAGGAGAATCGCTTGAACCTGGGAGGCAGAGGTTGCAGTGAGCCGAGGTCACACCACTGCACTCCGACAAAGACAGAGAAGAAAGAAAGAGAAAGAGAGGGAGGGAGGGAGGGAGGGAGGGAGGGAGGGAGGAGGGAGGAAGGAAGGAAGGAAGGAAAGAAGGAAGGAAGGAAGGAGGGAAGGAAGGAAGGAGGGAAGGAAGGAAGGAAGGAAGGAAGGAAGGAAGGAAGGAAGGAAGGAAGGAAAGGAAAGAGAAAGAGAGAAAGAAAGAAAAGAAAGAAAGAAAGAAAGAAAGAGAAAGAAAGAAAGAAAGAAAATAATAGAAAAGAAAGGCTTCCAAAGCAAAAAACAAATACTAAATACTAAAACAGGCCATCCCCAAAGGCAGAGGAATTAGTCTAGCAAAAGACTTTCTACGAGCAGCACTTCAATTAGCAATATTAACTCCTAAGAGTATCCAGGAAAACAATGCAATAATGTCTTCAAACCCCCGAGAAAGAGCCTTCAACCTGGAATTCCAAATCCAGCCCAAATTGAGTAGGAGCAGAACAAATACATTTTCAGATATGTAAAGACTCAGGAAGTTCACCTCCCATGCTCTCTTTCTTAAGCAATTATTTAAGTAAATTCTTAAGTCACTTCTTTGAATACTTATTCATGAGGAATAAAGCAAGAAAAGTAAACCAAGTTCATGAGAGAGTAGACCAAGAAAGCAGAATAAATGAGCCACAGAAATACTGAATCCGTGTAAGAATAGAACTAAAGGAAAATGTCAGAGCTATAGCTACGCAGCAGGCCCAGAAGACAACCAGTTCTTGGAATAAACAGATAGAACACTGTGTCAGAGAGGTTTGTGAGATGATGTAGATGAGAGCTTAGAAAATGAGCCTTGAGCATCTGTTGAAGGCCCTGAATTCAATGTTTAAAAACAAATTAGAGCCAGGAGCAGTGGCTCATGCCTGTAATCTCAGCACTTTGGGAGGCCAAAGCAAGAGGATTGCTTGAGCTCAAGAGTTCAAGACCAGCCTGGGGAACATGGTGAAACTCCATTTCTCCAGAAAATTAGCCGGGCATGGTGGCTCATGCCTGTGGTCCCAGATATTCAGGAGGCTGAGGTGGGAGGATCAGTTGAGCCTAGGAAGTCAAGTGTGCAATGAGCCATGTTCACACCGTTGTACTCCAGCCTTGATGACAAGGTGAGATCTTGTCTCAAAAAACAAAAATTGAAAAAGTAAATTAGAAACTCAGGGGGAAGAAGTAAAACAAAGTCATTATCTAATGCAAAGAAGCCAATCCATATCAGAACACGAAGTCACTGAGAGTCAAGAAAAGAATGGAATGCATACCAAAGAGTGGAAAGCTGGAAGATATGAGGAACATAATGAAGAAGACATGCATTTTCTTTTTTTTTTTTTTTTTTTGAGACGGAGTCTTTCTCTGTCCCCCAGGCTGGAGTGCAGTGGCGTGATCTCGGCTCACCACAACCTCCACCTCCTGGGTTCACACCATTTTCCTGCCTCAGCCTCCCGAGTAGCTGGGACTACAGGCGCCCGCCAACACGCCCGGCTAATTTTTTGTATTTTTAGTAGAGACGGGGTTTCACCGTGTTAGCCAGGATGGTCTCGATCTCCTGACCTCGTGATCCGCCCGCCTCGGCCTCCCAAAGTGCTGGGATTACAGGCCTGAGCCACCACGCCCGGCGAAGACGTGCATTTTCTTTCTCAAAAAGCAAAAAGAGAGGCAATCATAAACTTCAGAGAAAACAATAAATATATAAAAATACAAAGCGCAGATTAAAACTGTGCCATGATTTTGAGCAATGGGTCTATTATTAAAAAGAGTGAGCATAATGTGAGACCTTAAATTAGATCCTGGATCAGAATTAGGAAATTGGGTAAAAACCTAGGAAATGCAAGTGAAAAATGAACTTCCATAATAGTATCAGTATTGGTTCATAGCTGTGACAAAGACACCATAAGAATATAAGATGTTCCTAGCAGGAGAAACTGGGTGTGGGATACACCAGAGCTCTCTGTACTAACTTTGCAGCTCTTCTACAAATAAAATAATTCTAAAATTAAAAAAAAATTAAAAAGCCAGGCACAGTGGCTCATGCCTTTAATCCCAGCACTTTGGGAGACCAAGATAGGCAGATCACCTGAATTCACGAGTTCAAGACCAGCCTGGCCAACATGGTGAAACCCTGTCTGTACTAAAAATACAAAAATTAGCCAGGTGTGGTTGTGGGTGCCTGTAATCCCAGCTACTCGGGAGGCTGAGGCAGGAGAATTGTTTGAACCCGGGAGGTGGAGGTGGTAGTGAGCTGAGATTGTGCCACTGTACTCCAGCCTGGGTGACAAGAGTGAGACATTGTCTCAAAAATAAATAAATTAATTAATTAATTAAATACCATAAAACTTGGTTTTTTTAAAAAGTATATCTGAAAGAGGTTGGGAAATGACGGGGAAAGAAGTGAAAAGAAGGATAGGAATGCTAAAGCTTCATCTTAGACCTTGGCGACTCCAAAAATATCATCTACGGTTCACAAAGCAAGGAATGGAGGTTGGAGTCTGTGTGTGAAATTGCAGAGTCGACTGGTGGAGGAACAGAAAATGGTGGCATAACTATATTGAAAAGACTGTGCAGAGGAAATATAAGGGTACTAGTCAACAGATGTTTGTAACTGGTAGACAACAAAAAATGGCATTATAGGAACTAAAAACAGAGCCAAAAAAAAAAAAAAAAAAAAAGGAGCAAGGGCAGGGGGAAGTTGCCGTGGAGGAGAAGGGCTCAGGGTAGGGATAAGAGAGATGTCGAAGCCCTTCCATACCATTTAAATTTTTGCATATGCATTTGTTACTTTGATCAAAATTTTCAAAATGACACAAACAAAAAATTGTACCTATCCAGTTCACATCATGACAGATATGGAAACAGAATCCATCATAGTGATTATAATTCTCAAACAAAGGGCTGAAAGCTTCTGTATTAACATGTAAAGGAGCACTCTTGGCAGGTGCGGTGGCTTACGCCTGTAATCCCAGCACTTTGGGAGGCTGAGGTGAGCGAATCACGAGGTCAGGAGTTTGAGACCAGCCTGGCCAACTTGGTGAAACCCCATCTCTACTAAAAATACAAAAAATTATCTGGGCGTGGTCGTGGGCCCCTGTAATCCCAGCTACTTGGGGGGCTAAGGCAGGAGAATTGCTTGAATCCGGGAGGTGGAGGTTGCAGTGAGCCAAGATCATGCCACTGCACTCCAGCCCAGGCGACAGTGCAAGACTCCGTCTCAAAAAACAAACGAACAAAGAAGAGGAATTGAACACAGAAAAGTCAATATTCACACCCTGATAACTAGGACTGGAAGAGGAAACTTAGAGACACACCTTAGGACTCCATACGGCAGAAACGTTTCCCAGGCAGACGGAGCTGAGGCAAGAGGCAGCTACAGGAGAGGGGAGTTAACAGTTGGCAAGAAAGCTGCCCCTCCCTGTTTGGGGAAACATGCATGAGACAGTCCTTATCCATACAAATGACCTCCCTAGCACATGGAGACAGGATTAGAAAATGTCACTTCTAAAACTTTTAAATCAGAAGCCCTGCAGAATGAGCCACCCATCCTGAGAGATGGTCTGCAAATGTACTTACCAAAGACACTTGAATGGCCCCAAATCTCAGAAAGATATCAATCCAAAATGTAATTACTATGAGAATAACTTGACTTTTTAAATTACTATGTTAATTTAGAATGTCACAAAAAAAGGCCCAAAGGGCATGAAGCTAAAAAAAAAAAGATTAGAGCTTGAAAATTTTTTGGTATTTTTCCCAGGAAAGATAATACTGTAATCTAAATGAAGGACTTTTAGTTTTAGCTTTGACAAGTGAAGAGCTGGAGGTCATCATCCCCACCCTTACAATAGGAAAAAGCTGAACAAGATCAAAATCAATGACTTTTCCTGGACCATCAGAGAACTGAGTTTGCGGGGAAACCTGCTCCTCTGAAATCTGGAGAGACAAGTGCATCCAGAAAGTCACAGCTGAGATCCGCTTACCTGGAGCAGAAGCCACCGGAACCATGAGCTGGTAGGAACACTTCTACGGTAATTTTGAGGAACTGTTGGAGGCTGAGTGGACTAATTTGAAAGTGAGAAGCTCCTGGGGGTCAGTCTTAGGTGGGCACCCACATTTTCATGGACTTTATCTCCAGAAACCCCACCAGGTTCTCACGGTGATGACTGGGAAAACCAAAGACAAAGAGAAAAATCTTGAAAGAACCCTAAGGAGGAAAAAGTAGGCTTCCTGCAGAGAAGCTAGAATAAAAATTATAGTAAATTGCCAGGCGCAGTGGCTCACGCCTGTAATCCCAGGACTTTGAGAGGCTGAGGTGGACAGATCACCTGAGGTCGGCAGTTTGAGACCAGCCTGACCAACATGGAGAAACCCCATCTCTACTAAAAATACAAAATTAGCCGGGCGTGGTGGTGCATGCCTGTAATCTCAGCTACTCGGGAGGCTGAGGAGGAGAATCGCTTGAACCTGGGAGTCGGAGGTTGCAGTGAGCCGAGATCGTGCTGTTGCACTCCTGCCTGGGCAACAAGAAAGAAACTCCGTCTCAAAAAAAAAAAATTAAAAAAAAATTATATTAAACTTCTCCTCAGAAAGTATGCAAGCATTGGTAGGAAAACAGGATGACTATAGTTAACAATAATTGAATGTATATTTCAAAATAACTACAGGAGTGAATTTGGAATGTTCCTAACACAAAGAAATCATAAATGTTTAAGGTGATGGATATCCCAACTACCCTGATTTGCTCATTCACATTGTACACTTACATAAAAATAATAACATGTACCCCATGAATACGTACAACTAGTATGTATCCACAAAAATTAAAAATTAGAAAAAAGTAATTTAAAAAAGAAAGTATGCAAGCAAAAATACAGTAGTATAAAATATTTAAAGTGTTAGAGGGGAAAATCACCAACCTAGGATTCTATATCCAGGGAAATTATCCTTCAAAAATGAAGAAGCACTGGGCATGGTGGTGTGTGCCTGTAGTGTTAGCCCTTTGGGAAGCTGAGGTAGGAGGATCCTTTGAGGCCAGAAGTTCGAGACCAGCCTAGGCAACATAGCAAGACCTCATCTCTACAAAAAAATTAAAAAATTATCTGGGCATGGTACTAGGCACTGGTAGTTCCCGCTACTTGGGAAGCTGAGGCAGAAGGATCACTTGAGCCCAGGAATTTGGGGCTGCAGTGTACTATAATCCTACTTGCAAATAGCCACTTCACTCCAGCCAGGACAACATAGCAAGATCCCATTTCTTTAAAAAAATGAAGAAGAAATAGACACTATCAGACAAACAACTGAGGAATTTGTCATCAGCTGACTTCCCTTGCAAGAAACATTAAAAAATTTTTTTTCAAGCAGGACAGTGACACATATCAGAAACTTGGATCTATATGAAGCAAAGAAGGGTGTCAGAGAAGGTATAAATGAAAGTCAAACAAAAATCTTATTTTTCCTATTCTTAATTGATCTAAAAGATCACTGTTTAAAGTAACAATAGTAGTCAGTATTTAATTATTATAGAATGTGGATAAATGACATAAATGATAGCAATGTCAGAAGGCTGGAAGGGAGGACTCAGGAATACTGTTTTTAAGGCACCTGCACTACACATGAAGCAGAAATAGTGCTATTTGAAGGTAGATTTACTTTAGTTTTAAGAATATACTGTAAACTCTAAAGAGAACTGCTTAAATTTTTTTCAGATGGAGTTTCACTCTTGTTGCCCAGGCTGGAGTGCAATGAAGTGATCTTGGCTCACTGCAACCTCTCCCTCCCAGGTTCAGGTGATTCTCCTGCCTCAGCCTGCTGGGTAGCTGGGATTACAGGCGTGCACCACCACACCTGGCTAATTTTTTTTTTTTTTTTTTTTAGTAGAGACAGGGTTTCTCTATGTTGGCCAGGCTGGTCTCAAACTCCTGACCTCAGGTGACCTATCCACCTCAGCCTCCCAAAGTGCTGGGATTACAGGTGTGAGCTACTGCGCCTGGCCTAAAATTTTTTAAGAATAATTTTTTACTGATATTCTGAAAGAAGAAAAAAATTTTAAAAATCATATAAATTGCTCAGAGAGTGCAGAAGCAGTAGCATCTGTAAATGAATAAAAAGCAGTTACAAACATGGTCAATATTAATCCAAATATAGTAACAATCACTTTAAATATGAATGGCTTAATACACTAATTAAAGGACAGAGATTGTCAGAGGGGATAAAAGAGGAAGATCCAATTATATGCTGCCTACAAGAAATATACTTTAAATATAAAGACTCCAAAGTTTAAACATAAAGGGATGGAAGAAGTTATACAACACACTGATCAAAAGAAAACTGGAGTAGTGATGTTAATTCCAGACAAAGAAGACTTAGAACAGGGAAAATTGTTAGGAGTAAATGGGACCCCTACCTAATGACAAAGGGAATTAGTTCTCCAAGAAATGTGCATGCACCTGATAACAGAGTGTCAAAATACATGAGGCAAAAACAAATAGAAATACAAAGAGAAAAAGACAAATCCACGGTAGAGATGGAGAATTGAAAACCCTCTGTCAGTAACTGATAGATCTAGCAGGAATACAATACATAAAGGATATAGTTGACTTGAAGAACACTATCAATCAACTCGATCTGACTGGCATTTATAGAATACTCTATCCAACAATAACAAAACACACATTCTTCTCAAGCTCACCTAGAATGTTCACCAAGATAAGACCTCAAAACACATCTTAACAAATTTAAAAGAATAGGAAGACACAACATATGTAATTCTAAATTAATAGTATTGTTATATAACGGACACATTCGCTAAAGAATACCTACTTTCCTTTACTTTTATTGTTTGCTCATGTGAAAGGAAAAATGAATCTTGGGACCCAAAAATCACTAAGCTAAAGGGAAAAATCAGGCTGGGAACGCTTAGGGCAAACCTACCTCCCATTCTATTCAAAGTCATCCCTCTGCTCACTGAGATAGATACATATCTGATTGCTTCCTTTAGAAAGACTAATCAGAAACTCGAAAGAATGCAAACATTTTTCTCTTATCTACCTTTGACCAAGAAGCCCCCCCCACTTTGAGTTGTCTTGCCTTTCTGGACCAAACCAGTGTACATCTTACATATATTGATTGATGGCTCATGTCTCCCCAAAATACATAAACCAAGCTGCCCCCCGACCACTTTGAGCATGCCATCAGGACCTCCTGAGGCTGTGTCATGGTGTGTGTCCCTAACTTTGGCAAAATAAACTTCCTAAATTGACTGAGAGCTGTCTCAGATATTTGGGGTTCACACTCAACAATATGCCTTCGGATGATCTCATCTGCCTAGCTAATGCCTGCTCATGCTCAGCCCAAACTTAAAGATTAAAACTTTAATACAGTATAATAAAAGCATAAACAAAGTTAATCATTGAAAAGTAATCCACAGCCAGGTGCAGTGGCTCACACCTGTAATCCCAGCAACTTGGGAGGCTGAGGCAGGCAGATTGTTTAAACCCATGAGTTCAAGCCTGGGCAATGTGGCAAAACCCGTCTCTAAAAAAGATACAAAAATTAGCCAGGCATGGTGGCACACACGTGTTGTCCCGGCTAGTCAGGGGGTTCAGGCAGGAGGATTGCTTGAGCCCGGGAGGTCGAGACTGCAGTGAGCTTTAATTGAGCCACTGCACTCTAGCTCGGGTGACAGAATGAGACCATGTCTCAAAAAAACAAGAAAGAAAAGAAAAGAAATCTTTGCAGAATAATGCAATATTTATGACACAAAGGATTAATGCCCATAATGTAAAAATCGATTTTATAAATCAATAAAAGAGCACATTCATTCTTGACTTAACTCATTCTCTATACAGTAGCCAAAGTAGTATCTTTAAAACCCAGATCTAGCTATGCCATTTCCCTACTTGAAGTCCTTCAATGGCTTCACATTGCCGTTAGAATGAAGTTCAAAACCCTTAACATGATCCACCTGATCTGGTCCTTATCTATCTCTAGATTGGTCTCCCATTACCCTTCTCTCATCTTTCTCAGGACTCTAGCCACACTGGTCTTTTCTCAGCTCTTCACATCTTAAAGCCTCTGCTTTAAAGCCGATCGCTTTGCCTGGAATCACCCCACCACCACCACCCTCTTCGACCAATGCCCGCTTTTCCTTCAGATCTCAGCTTAAACATCATTTCTCATGAAAGTCTTCCATCATCAATTCTGGATTGGTTCAGATCCTCTGCTATTTGCTCTATAAACCTGAACAAACAGAATCATGTTTCTGAACCTTCAGAAATCCAAACAAGACCCTGAGGAGTGACCCTTCCAAGGAATGTGAGGTTCCAGGCAAAGCCTCTGGAATCTATAGTAGTCAGGGTTGGTGAGGAAGCTCAGGAGAAAGTTAAGATGAGCGAGTCTAAGCTATCCATTCTGTACTTTTTTTGAGTATAGACAACTTTGAGAACTTAATAAAATCTATGGGATTCATTTCATCTTCTGGAGATTTCTTCTCCCCCAGATAAAGGCACAGAAGCAAAACTTTGTGTAATGTTATCAATGTTGCAAAGTTCCCCTAACATCCATTTATCCACCTCACATTAAGAGCCCCAACCATTGGATGTTATGTATTTGTCACAGGCTGAAAACAAACAAAACAAAAACAAAAACAATTCAGCCCAGTGAGAATCTCATAAAACAAACACATTGGTTCCCTAGCTTTGTTCATTTAATCAATATTCATTGAGTATCTACAGTATAGTGATTCCAGCAATAATAACACCTTATAAATGTAATTTGCTTTACAATTTAAAAGAAAATAAAGGCTTTTCATATACATTGTCTCACTCTTCCCCCAAACCCAATAAAGTGGGCATAGATTACTCTACCTATTTTGCAGATGAGAAAACATAAGTAATCCCAGGGAACACGAGTGATCTGGCTCACACAACTCAGCCAAAAAGGAGTGAAACCCAGGAGGAAAATGCACTCTTTTAACCCTAAGCCTGGCTCTTTCCTTCCATGTTGATATTGACTCCAAGGGCCCGTGGCTGGTACTAGGACTTGTTCTTAGTAATCTGATAATAACCCCAGGGGCCACAGTCTCAGCCTCCTGTTCCCATGGTGGTCAGCCTCACGCTGTCATATTCCAGGTGATGATGCAATTTTGCCAATCAAAGGTCGCAGCAGCAGGACTCCCCTGATGTATAGGAGAAGTAGCCAGAGCTCTCCATCCCCTGCCAGGAGAGCATAGTAGCTCACATTTATTGAGTTCTTAGTAAACGCCGGGCACTGTTATAGGCTTTTTACATGAATTAACTCATTAAATCCTCAGAACAAAACCATGAGGCAGGTACTATTATAATATTATCTCCGTTCTGTGGACACTTAGGAGAGATTAATTTGCCCGAGGTTGCACAACTAATAATTTTCAGAATCAAGATTTGAATCCTGGAGCCTGTGCTCCTAACCAAACCACCATCTGCCTCTCCTGAGCCCATTGTCCTTAACTTCTTGCGGTCATGTGTGCTGGAGAGAATGTGATTAAAGCCCTGGACCTTCTCCCTAGGAAAACGCAGGTAAACAGAATTGTGCATCTTTCAGGGACTTTGGGGACACCTAAGACCCATCTACTGTCGACCTCAGACTTAGAACCTCTATTTATCTCATACATCCTGGAGAGAATTGTACAGGGACAAAAACAAGCGCCGCCAGCGCCGCAGGACTTCGCCTCTGCAAACGTGTGAGGAGAGCTGCGCTGCGCTGAGCTGCGTGGTGACGGAGATGCCCGTTCGCTCGGGATCAGGAACGGTGAGCTCCCGGGACCGCAGTGCCCCGAGAACGCAGCCGGGTGCTGAGCCTCCGGAGTCCGGTAGCTGAATGAAATACGCAGGGATCCCCAGCCGGACCCAAATCTTGCGTCCCTGCCAGCGTCCTGGAGTGCTAAGAGGCAGGGATTGGAGCGGACAGGATCTCAGAACTCTGGTTCCAGGCGCATTAACGGCGGAGTCGCTGTTCCTGGTGCTGAAACGCTCAGTCCTGGCAGAGCGTGGCCGCCTGACCGCCTGGTACCGCGCCGCGGCCGCTGCGAGGAACTGTCCAGTGCTGAAAACGGATGCGGCCCGGCCTGCAGGGCTCAGACCCGAGCCTGCCGCACCCAGCGGAGCTCGGACAGAGCTCCTGGAAGCGCTGACGCAGAGCAAAGGGAGAGCCGGAGCGGCGAGCTCCAAGCCGGGCATGGACCTGCAGAGACCCGATTCCTACCAGGGAGGAGCTGGCCCTGACTTCAACGAGCATGTCCTGCATAAGGTAAATATCTCCTGTATTCCTCAACCTTATGTTGGAAGAGGCGCCAGCACCAGGAGTTTTCTCCACTCCCCTGACTTTGCTTTGGGACTTAATGAGAAACTAGCTTGTATCTGTGAGTCTGGGGAGCCCTTTCTGTCTGATCCTGTTTCCTGCTCAAAATAGAGATGCGTGAGCTCTTGGAGAAGGGCTGCCACCAGAGGCTCAGATGGTCAGAAGCTTCATTCATTCACTTAAATCATCTGTGTTCCTTTTTCACCCCCTCCTTCTCCTTGCCTATTTATGCCCCTGGGTGACCCCTGGCACCTTTGCTCTCCTGACCCTTGTAGGAGACTGCATTTGTCCCTGTTACGTCTGCAAGCCATGGCCAAATACCTGAATTTCTGGCCAATTTGTCTGAAATTAGAGAAATGGTCTGCAGCAGAGATGAACTGCTGTTTTCAAACCAGACTCCCTCATGGCTCCAGAAAGCTTCCCTTCAGCAGTGACTCCTTCACAGCCCCTGTAAGCATTTGCTTATTTCAAAGCACTAACATATCCATTGCTTCCTTCACTCAAGCTTCTTATGCAACTCAGTTTTCAGTAATGCAGGTCTCCCCCTAAGACGGTTGTTGGGAAAAATGGTAGCCTTTCTCAGGATAACAGTTTTAATTCAAAATCCATCACTCTGAAAGAATCAAAGCCTTATATTTGCCATAGAAGTTATTATGGCTCACGTTCCCTTTCTCTGACTTTGCCATGCCTTCCTGCTCCAGCCCTTATATTTTCTGCTTTGATAATGCCAGTTCACCTGTTAGTCCCTTGAAAGGCTGTACATGATCCTATAGGTGGAGTTTTTTAATCAAAACATCGCTTTCAAGAGTCTATGAATGCAAGCTTTGAAATAACCTAACCCAACTTCCTCCTCTATCACACAGCTTATATTTGAGGAAACTAAAATCCAGAGAGGCAAAATGACTTGTCCAGGAAAGCAAGCTGGTAAATGGCAGAGCTGATACTAAAAGCCAGAAATTACTACTCCATGTGTAGTATTCTTTCCTCTATATCCTTACTAAACTTCTCATCAAAGTGTGCTGTCCACGGACCAGCAGCATTGGCATTACCTCAGAACTTATTACAATAGAAAGCCCTGACGCTAGATTGGCTGAATCTGAATCTGCATTTTAACAAGATCTCTAGGAATAAATATGCACAATAAAGTTTTAGATGCTTGGCTGTGTGCCATGCTGCCTGTTTCTGACACAAATGAAAGAAGATCAGCTATTGAAGGAAGGAGGTCTCAAGATCTGACAGTCCATGTGTCTTCTACCTCCAGGTCTCTGAATTCCTAGGATATAGAGAAGGAGAAAAAATGTATAACAACTATCCCAGTCTAGAAATTTTAAAGCCATCACGGTTTGAAGTAAACTTGAAGAAGTTCTGTGCTATTTGATGTTGTAAATTTAGCCCAGTAAAAAGTGCATGTGAGGCCAGGCATGGTGGCTCACGCCTGTAATCTCAGCACTTTGGGAGGCTGAGGCGGTGGATCACTTGAGGTCAAGGGTTCAAGACCAGCCTGGCCAACATGGCAAAACCCATCTCTACTAAAAATACAAAAATTAGCTGGGCATGCTGGTGTGCACCTGTGATCCCAGCTACTCAGGAGGCTGAGGCAGGAGAACTGCTTGAGCCTGGGAGGCAGAGACTGCAGTGAGCCGAAATCACACCACTGCACTCCACTCTAGCCTGGGCAACAAAGCAAGACCTTGTCTCAAAAAAAAAAAAAAAAAAAAAGTTTATGCAAGCAGAGGAACATAATTACAAATCAATTACAAAATTGTCCTGGCAACTAGATATGTGGGTCTCTCTAAGTTTTTACCATCCTATAAAGGTGTAAATACTCATTTTGAAAGCTTTAAGATTGGGAGCTCAGATTGTTCAAAATATTGATCAGATGTGGTATTTTCCATTTCAATAACCCACACATGAGATGTAGGATATAGTCCATGAAGACTTTTACTTCCTTTGAGCTTATTGATCACCAAATTAAGAGTGGGAACCCATTCCAACAAGTTCCAACATATTTAAAGGCAAGTGTCTATTTACTACTAGTAAAGGCTCGATGTCATCAGCTTGGCTGTGTGAGCACCCTGAGAGCAGGAGCCAGCCTTAAACCTGTGGTGCCCAGCAGAGTGACCTATGTATGTAAGGAAAGTTTTCCTTCTTATATAGTGCAGACAACAACCCCCTAATACTACTTTATGATTGTGCATGATGTTTTATTGTGATCCACTTAAAACTCTTTTTGTAAAGGGGTAGGGCATCAACTATTTGTATTATTTTTAAAATTACTATGTAGTAGAGTCCAAGGAGTTCCCATTGATTAATTAGTGTCTATTGTCCATGAGAAGCAGGGCTCCCCTCCAACATTAATTGCTAGAATAAATTCTTTTTTTGAAGTGGGGTCTCACTCTGTCACCCAGGCCGGAATGGAGTGGTGTGATCTCAGCTCACTGCAACCTCTGCCTCCCAGGCTCAAGTGATTCTCCCACCTCAGCCTTCCCAGTAGCTGGAACTGCAGGCATGTGCCACCACGCCTGGCTAATTTTTTGGTTGTTGTTGTTTTGTAGAGACAGAGTTTCACCATGTTGGCCAGGCTGGTCTCGAACTCCTGGCCTTAAGAGATCCACCTGCTCGGCCTTCCAAAATGCTGGCATTTTGAGCCACCATGCCCAGCATGGAGAAATGATTTTTTAAATAGACTTGTTATTGATACATAACAAACACCACTTTGGGAAGCTGAGGCGGGCAGATAACTTGAGGTCAGGAGTTCAAGACCAGCCTGGCCAACATGGCGAAACTTTGTCTCTACTAAAAATACAAAAATCAGCCAGGCATGGTAACACACTCCTGTAATTTCAGCTACTAGAGAGGCTGAGACAGGAGAATCACTTGAACTCAGGAGGTAGAGACTGCAGTGAGCCTGGATCACGCCACTGCACTCCAGCATCAGCGACAGAGCAAGACTCCATCTCAAAAAAACAAAAAGAAATATGACAAACACCAAAAAATCCTGAATCTTATGTGTCTACTTTGGTGAATTATTACAAAGTGAACATACCTGTGCAACCACTATCAAGAGAAAGAAATAGAAACTTGTCAGCTTCCCAAGAGCCCCCCTCCCACATTCCACTTGCCACACACCCTCCCCCAGAGATTATCATTACAGAGGAAGAAGTATCATCTCGCGTTTTGACAGCACAGCAGATGTTATGTAGGGTAGTCCTGGAAACTTGCCAGAGAAGAGATATTGTTGTATGACGAAACGAAACTCCTGGCTTGGAAAAAGGCAAACCTTGATGTGACTTTGAGCAACATCTGTGAGTCTTACTTTTCTTAGCTATAAAATAGGAATGATAATACCTGCCTTATTATTTTTGAGGAAGGATGTTAGATAATATAATGTAAAGTATATATATAAAATCTCTGGAATATAGGAAGCATTCAATAAAAGTGGTTGTATTGGCTGGGCGAGGTGGCTCCCAGAACTTTGGGAGGCCAAGGAGGGTGAATCATGAGGTCAGGAGATCAAGACCATCCTGGCCAACGTGGTAAAACCCCATATCTACTAAAAATACAAAAATTAGCCAGGGGTGGTGGCACGCACCTGTAGTCCCAGCTACTCAGGAGGCTAAGACAGGAGAATTCCTTTAACCCGGGAGGCAGAGGTTGCAGTGAACCAAGATCACACCACTGCACTCCAGCCTGGTGACAGAGTGAGACTACATCTGAAAAAAAAAAGAAAAGTGGTTGTATTAGGGCATGCATCTTGGGCTCCAAAGCAGCTTCAATGGGTGTCACATTCAGTCTCACCTAAAATGATGAGCTTTGTGAGAAGAGTAGCAGCTTCATACACAGAGAGCCTCAGAAACACACACACTACATATTTCACAGGCAGAAGTCCATGGAAACAAACTCACACAACCCGCCTATACAAAAAGCGTGACTTCTATGCAAACATCCCAGTTCTGACTTCCTAAGTTGAATATCTTTTTTCTCTTGGAGGTGATGTATGGGACTTGATGAAATTCATTTATATGAAAAACATACGCCAAATATCATGATAGGCATTGTGTGGCTCTTGCACTTTAGCTGGTCCCAATAGTTGGAGGCTGACCCAGGCAAGCCCAAGTAACTCTTAGAAGATTCCCGTAGGGTGGCCTGGAAGCTGGAAACTGACTGAAAACGTTGAGCTCATCTGTCATGTGCCTGGAATTTTTAAATAGAGTTGTTGTTGCCACACATCTGAATATTTGATGCAGCTAAATAATTTAAAACAAATGAGCAACCTGGCTGCTCTTTTCCTTAGAGAACTCTCAGTTCTCTCTTGCCACCAGCTTCAAGAGCCATCCAGGGCAATGGTATGGGGTAGGGACTCAGGAACGGCCCACGGATTGGGTCCCTCCTGTGCCAGGGTCTGACCTTGAGCTCCGGGAAAATGAAAAGATTTTCATTTCATTTTTACAGAGAGGGCAAGCTTTTGCCCCAGATACCAGTGAATTAGGACAAAAGGGCTTTAGTTCAAGCACTTACTTCCTAATTCCCCATCACCAGGGCTCTAAGGAACACCCACATACCAGACTAGCTTCCAGAGGGACGAACGATTCCTAGGACAAAGTCAGTCTCAGAAAGACTGGGGTTGGGGGGCAGAAAAACGTGAGCTGCTCATCCATTCATCCAGGGCTTGGTTCTTGTTGGGTGAAAAGGGATTACCAGGTCTCTGTCTTCCAAAGTATTTCCATCTCCTCCGACTGCTCTAACACCTCTTCCGGGTGAAAGGAAAAGGCAAGCAGGTAATATCTGCCACTCTCCCCCATCTCTTGCACTTATTCTTCACTTCCTTCTTCTACTACGCATCTTGTAATTTCTATATCCCTCAAAAGTCCGCATGCCTCATCGATTCATTCAGCAAACACGCATTGGACATTTCCCAAGCGTAAAGAACCAGGCTGGTCATTATCGAGAATATAGACACAAATGATTCCCATCTTCACTAAGCTTGTGGCCTAGAAGGCATGCACACAAACAGCTATACTTCTATATAATTTCAGAAGTGTCCTAAGAAAGATATGGGTAGCTGCAGGGGAATGACCCAGGAAGAAAACGCCATGTCTGACTCAATTTGAAATGTCCTGTCTCACTTTTGGCTTCTGATTAAAGTTAACATCCAGGCTTGGCACGGTGGCTCACACCTGTAATCCCAGCACTTTGGGAGGCTGAGGCAGGTGGATCATGAGGTCAGGAATTCGAGATCAGCTTGGCCAACATGGTGAAACCCGTCTCTACTAAAAATACAAAAATTAGTCAGCCATGGTGGTGCACGCTTGTAATCCCAGCTACTCAGGAGGAAGAGGCAGGAGAATTGCTTGAACCCAGGAAGCGGAGGTTGCAGTGAGCTGAGATCACACCATTGCACTCCAGCCTGGGCGACAGAGTGAGACTCTGTCCCCCCACAAAAAAAATTAAAATTAAAAAATAAAAAATAAAGTTAACATCCAGGAGAGACAGAGTTCCACACATCAGCTAGCTCCCTCCCCGTGGATCTGTCACCCATTAATCCTAGGGAAAGGTCTGGATACAACAGTGTTGTCCTTCCCTGCCAGAAAATTGTACAAGAGAAAGACAAAGAAAACAGCAAAAGACCATACTCGCCATTCTGTGTTCCTCTCCCATTCTCTACCCCACAGGTGCTTCTTTTATTTTTTTTTCAATGAAACAATGATAATGATATGCAAATTTGTCCTAAAAAAATCCAGATTCACAGAAAAATCCATGCCCTGTAAGTGAAGAGATTTTTGTTTTCAAAGTGCACTAGCTCCAATTCTCAAAGATTTCTATTGTCAGCTCAGGAACAAACAAGAAAGCCAAGAAAAGCTAGCTGCTCCCTGGCTTGTTTTCCTCTCTTGCTTGCTCTGAAGGCTTACAGATAAACAAATGAAGTGTATATTACATCACTGGCAATCTGGGGCCATCTGGGACTCCTTTAGCTAATAGGTCGGTCCTGCCCAGATCCCAGAGCGGGCAGCTGGTGTGGGGAGTGGTGCCTGCTAGTTCTCTTAGGATAACCTCAGCAGGAAATGATGGTGACTCACTCCAGCGCCTCAGTCGTTTTCCAAACTCTTCAGGCTTTCCTCTCCTAAGCATCCTTTCCTTTAATTTGTGGTCCCTGGGGCCTTTGGTGAGAAAATGTCTGAGACTCACTCGTGTTGCTGCCCTAATGTTTCCTCTTATAAGCTGTTCTGGGGAGGGACTTCCTTCAGTTTCAGGGCAGGAAACTCCGCCTTGCTGGGTGGAAGTAAACAGCCAGAGGTGAGCACCAGGCTGGAGAATTGTTGAAGTGGGCATTTGAAGTGGCTGTAAACTTATCCCAATACGCTTCTTGCTTCCTTCCTCTTCTTCTCAGGCGAGAGAAACAGTCCATAGAGACTGCAAGTGGGAATGGAGATCACAGCTCCTTGTTAACTCACTCAGGCAATGCAGTTCCTGAAAGAGTGACTCTGTAGGCTCAGACTCAGACCACGCTACACCGGTTCGGCCAAGAGATCTTTATTGGAGGCAGCAGGCTAGGCTGGGCAGGAGACAGAGAGAGAGAGAGAGAGAGCGGTGGGGGGTTTGCTTCTTTTATGCCCGGGAGGGCTGCGTGGATGTTTGTGATTAGTTGGGGTGGGGCTTAGAGCGAGGCAGGAAAAACACCTCTCTCTGATTGGTTTTTCCTTTGGAGGGTTTGCATTGAGGAAGAAGAATCCGGAACCAGCGCCATTAGGGTGCTCTAGTTACCTAACAGTTCCCAGCTGGGAGTGGCCCTGGACATCCTCCCATCCCTTAACCAGAGGAGGTTTTCTGGGGCCAAGAGACACAGCTCCAAGCAAAGAGATCTGGAAAATAGTAACCCCTAACTGATGACACCAGGCCTCACCCTGGTCCTAAAGGGAGCAAGGCCTTGAGTGGTGCAGTGAAAATAACTTGAGACGTGCAGGGCTCAAGAATTCCCCTAACACATGGTTCCTGACCTTGATGCCTAAGTCGGCTCCCTCCCTTCTCATTTGCTTATTAGCGCCTTTTCATTTGCTTATTAGCACCTTCTCATTTGCTTATTAGCACCTTCTCATTTGCTTATTAGCACCTTCTCATTTGCTTATTAGCAGACAGTTTCTACCTATCAACATGAGGATGTTATTTAATCATTTGTGCTTCTGCAAATGCGTGTGCTTTTAGGTATCTTAAACCAAGCTGTGTTTAAGTTCAAATTTTCTCTTACTTACTAGCCTTCTGCCCCTGGCCACCACACACACACACACACACACACACACACACACAAACACACACCCGTGCATGCACACATATGCATCCTTCCTCTCATGAGCTGCGGGCAGGGCCATGATCACCCGTTTTTGTTCTCTGTCTCCCCTTAGCTTTTGTTATGAGCCTTTTAAAAGCAAAGCGGGCTGAGCGCAGTGGCTCAGGCCTGTAATCTCAGCACTTTGGGAGGCCGAGGCAGGCAGATCACCTGAGGTCAGGAGATAGAAATCAGCCTGGCCAGCATGGGGAAACCCTGTCTCTAGTAAAAATACAAAAATTAGCTTGGCGTGGTAGCGGGTGCCTGTAACCCTAGCTACTTGGGAGGCTGAGGCAGGAGAATCACTTGAACCTGGGAGGCTGAGGTTGCAGTGAGCCCAGATTGCGCCACTGCACTCCAGCCTGGGCAACAAACCAAGATTCTGTCTCAAAAAAAAAGGCAAAGCAAACATTTCTCCTCCTCTTCTTCCTCCCTCTCCTGTTTGAATTTTGCATTCATACCATCTCCCAGCAACTCTGTTTATTAAAAATCGGAACTGACATTTATTAGAGCAATACCCCTAGGGGAGAGTCAGGAACTGGTAACACCTTCCCCAAGCTCACACTGAGAAGCAGTGTAAGCTTTGGAAGGGAATAAAGTCTGGTACACAGTCCAGATGAGGCAGACACCCCCTTTCAGCCCCTGGAATCTCCCTCCTCGCCTCCCGCTTGCCTTTACCCAGATTCTTCCTCCTTCTCTGGGTCCCACCTCAGGTTTCATAACCATCAGGTGAGAAATATTAAACATCATCTCTGCACTATAATCTAAAGGGACCCAGTAAGACTAATAATTGTTCCCAATACATTATCCAAATAAGCATATGGTTTATTTGTGCAGCATTTTACAGTTTACAAAACACTTTAATATATTCTAAGACATTTTATACTTAACATATGCTTTTTCCAGAAGATGTTACTATTAATTCCATATTAATAGGACAGGGAAACAAAGGCCAGATGGCCAGGCGTGGTGGCTCACGCCTGTAATCCCAGCACTTTGAGAGGCTGAGATGGGCAGATCATGAGGTCAGTAGTTTGAGACCAGCCTGGCCAACATGGTGAAACCCTGTCTCTACTAAAAACACAAAAATTAGCTGGGTGTGGTGGGGGGCACCTGTAATCCCAGCTACTCAGGAGGCTGAGGCAGGAGAATTGCTTGAACCCAGGAGGCGGAGGTTGCAGTGAGCTGAGATTACAACACTGCACTCCAGCCTGGGTGACACGGCAAGACTCTGTCTCAAAAAAAAAGAGAAAGAAACAAAGAAAGAAAAAACTGACTTGCTCAAGGTCACAGCCAGCATTGTGGAAGCCTGAACGATTACAGCAGACCCTTAGACAGCACTTGCATGCCATGTAATATTCTAAGCACTTAGCATCTCTTAACTCACTTAATCCTACAACAACCCTATTTTAATCTCATTTTACAGATGAGTGAACTGAGGTACGGAGACATTAAGAAATTTGCCTATAGTCAAATCCAAGCAAGGTAGACAGGCAGAGGGATAGAGTCAGGAGAGGACAAGGGGCTTCACCAAGAGGGTCACAGATGGTCACTACTTGAGGGCATTGGCAGCAGTCCGTCATGTAGCCTTCAGCTCTGTAGAGCCGGTTTTGTTCACTCACCCGAGAGTGGCTGCATGTCTCCAGTCAGGCTGATGTTAATCAGACTCACAAGACATGTATTGCCCTAGATGCCAAGCCACATTATAATCAGGAGATTGTTCGCTAAGCATGAAATCCAGGGGAAAAAATGGAACTTGGAGGATTCAAATGTTTAATGCTATCAGGCTGACATGATTTGGTAGCTGGCTACACTATAGGGACAGCCTCAATCTACAGCCCCACCAGCCCCTTCTACCCTTGGGTCCTCTCCCCTACCCCTTGCCCCACCTCTGCCTCCCTCAGCTGTATATATTAACTGCCTTGGGCCTGGCAGTCATTCTGTTCTCTCCAGGTCTCTATTTCCTGCAATCCTTTAAGAACCCCTTGCCTTTGAGCTTGAGAATTCCCTGGACTTGACCTGGTTATGGGGAGGGATGTTCCGTCTTCAGAAACCTCTGTCAGTCATCGCCAGAGTTGTCATTTCATACTGCTTCCTCCATCTCACTCAAGGCCTGTGTCAGAGCCTTAGGGACTTGGGTTTCAGGGGCAAGAACCATGAAAGAGTAGAATGGTGATTGGGGTCATTTCCTTATATCCCACCACCACCCCTGTCCACATGCTCCCCTTGAAATCTGATATTTCTGCCTGAGGATCCTGAGAATCAGTTCAGCAAACATTTACTGGGCACCACATGCCAGTCCCCAGGAACAAAACCCACTCTTCATTCCCCAAGGAGCTGAGTCCAGGAGGCTGGGTGGATCAGAGGGTTGGCACAGACAGAGATGGCTCAGGCCACATCTGACTGCAGCTCAATGTGCCACATGGACCTTGGTGCCCATGAAGGTCAAAGACCTCTAGTCCCATATAGTGGGAAGCTGAGCCCTTGGGGACCATGTCAAATGCTTGCAGCTCTCAAGGCCGCCAACTTCTGGCTCCTGGCCGATTGACTGATCTGAGGGGTTATAAAGCCCAAAGTCCCGGGATGGGGCCCCACCTCTGCAGGTCAGAGGGCTCTGAGCCCCCCAACACAGGGATCCCTTCAAGCCCATGTCCAAGAAAGGAAGAGACTCCTGGTGCACTTCTGAGAAGTGCCCAGTGCAAAGACCCCTGTCCAAGCGTGGCAGAGTCCAACACATAGAAACAAAGCTGGATCCCTTCCACGAACACTTCCAAAGACATGAGCTGAAAAACACTCAACCAAACCCAAACACCAGGATTCTAGCCCTTGGGATGACAGCGTGGCACACAAAGAGAGGCTTGGGAAAGACAGAGGGGCAGGCCAGGTGAGCTCTGCAGGCGTGTCCTCCAGGACCCTCACTCTCCTTTCCCTGAAACCAGGTCTCCTCCAGACAGCAGACACATGAGAACCAGCATAGCATAGGCCCTGACCATCACCTGTCCTGACCACCACCTGTGCTGTCTACCACCTGTCCTGTTCACCACTGGTTCCATCCACCACCTGCCCCATCCATCACTTGTTCTGTCCACCACCTGTCCTGTCTACTGCCTTCCCTCTTCACCCTCATCCTGCTGGCTAACTGCGCTGTCCACCACCTGTCCTGATCACCTTCTGCCCTGCTCACTGATTTTCTTAGAGTAGGAGGCAGTTCATTAGCAGAGAAAGAGAACTGGGCTCTGAGTACCAAAGAACCAAGCTTTATCCCTGTCTCTGCTGTTAGCCAACTGTGCATCCTAGGTCATTCCATTCCAACAGCACTTTCCAACTTGCAGAAAACTTGCATATAAATCATTTCGGCTGATTTCCCCAGCACTGTGTGTAAAGAGAACAGGCATTATTCTTGACTGCAAAAGGGGAAATCTTGTGATCAGGACTCTCGATTTCCAGTGACAAAACCCAACTCAAATTGGCTTAAGCCGAGAAGAGAATTCACTGGTTCCTGTACCAGAGAAGCCTGGGGAGTGCAGCTGACATCGAGCTCAGCTGGACCCAGGGACTCTCAGTGACTTCAGCCTCACTCTCTGTCTCTCCCTCTCTCATTTTTCTCTCTGGCTTGGCTCCATTCACAGGCAGGCTTCTCCCCGTGGGGCCCCATTATTAACAGCAGCCCCAAGATCACATCCTCACAGCTCCCAATTCCAACCAAAGTCCTAGATCCAATACTCGCTGGAGACTGAAATTGCCACATGCCCACCCCTGAACCAATACTGTAGCCAGAGGGTAGAACACGATGGACGGCTTAAGCCCAGGTCACATGTCCACCCCAAAGGTGGAGTCAGTCCCACCCAAGCCCTGTAGATCAAGAGTGGAAGAAAATGGGCCGGACATGGTGGATCACGCCTGTAATCCCAGAACTTTGGGAGGTCAAGGTGGGTGCATCACCTGAGGTCGGAAGTTCAAGACCAGCCTGACCAACATGGGGAAACCCCTTCTCTACTAAAAATAAAAAATTAGCCGGGTGTGTTGGCAAGTGCCTGTAATCCCAGCTATTTGGGAAGCTGAGGCAGGAGCATCACTTGAACCTGGGAGGCGGAGTTTGTGGTGAGCCGAGATGGCACCATTGCACTCCAGCCTGGGCAACAAGAGCAAAACTCCGTCTCAAAAAAAAAGAGTGGAAGAAAATGGTTTCCAAGGAAAATGGGATGGTGTCATCTGAAGGCTAGCCATGCAAAAACGACAGATGTCCCATGGTAATCCTGGGCAAGGCTGAGTCCCAGCATTTTTAAATCTTTAATGAGAAGTGACTGAAAAGAAATGAAGTGAACTTGTCACAGTCCCACCTGAAATGGGCTCTTGGTGCCTCACATATAGTGTCATTTAAGACTGAATAACTGGATTTGGATTATTAATGACTGGACTTGGGAAATAAACTGCTGTCACCCTATGAAGGGTCAGCTTATTGGGGCTGCAGAGCCAGACCTCCATCTATGGGTGGGAGTAGAATTTTCTCTGAAGGAAATAGATGATCCAACTGTGGACTATCCAGGGAACAGTTTGATTGGAGCAGGGAATGAGGATTCAGGAAGCGGAGCTCAGACAGGAATGAGGGGAAGCTCTTCCGCGTCTCTTAAGGGCCATGGTTAGCTGCTATGGAGACGCCTGAATTTTTCCATTGCTGGGTAGGGCGTGTCAGCCCAGGGCTACATGAACACAGATGAGAAGTGAGGCAGAAAAGCACCAAACAAGGCCAGCTTTATGAGTATGCCACCTACAAAGTCACATACCGCCCTGCACTTAGAAGTGCCCTGCATTTGGTTTAACACTTTGCATTCGCCATCTTTAAAGTCTTAATAATGTTTGTACAAGGATCCCTGTATTTTTATTTTATGTAGCCATTCTTGCTGTCAGATAAAAACCCCTGCAAGGTCAGAGCCTGGCTTGGTGCAGTAGTTTTGAGCTATTCCCTGGGGCATCTCTGCCTTCTGATGGCCTCACACCACGCCTGGTTGTGGAAGTGCCCCGAGTAACCAGGGAAGAGTCATCTTGTGCTTTGGGCCAGATGGCAAAGGAGTGGGCAGCACCACAATGGTATTCACTGTCGAGCGGTGGCTGCTTCCCCAGGCAGCAGGAAGTGTGGCCTGGAAGGCAGATCAGACAGTCCAAAGGTGGGTGGGTGGGCAAGTCCTGGGGGGTAAGTGGCTGTGATAGAGGCAGGGGAAGAAGTAGACAGGGGTCATGTTTGTGATCTGAGCATAGTGCTGAACAAACAATAAGTTTATATTGGTGGCTATTAGTAAATAATGAGAGTCATTATTTTATTATTTATTTATTTATTGAGACGAGTCTCTCTCTGTCACCCTGGAGTGCAGTGGCATGCACTCTGCCTCCTCTGCCTCCTCACTGCAACCTCTGCCTCCCAGGTTCAAGTGATCTTCCTACTTCAGCCTCCTGAGTAGCTAGGATTACAGGTGTGTGCCATGAAGCCCTGCTAATTTTTTTTATTTTTTTTTTATTTTTAGTAGAGATGATATTTGCCAGGCGGGTCATGAACTCCTGACCTCAAGTGATCCACCTGCCTCAGTCTCCCAAAGTGCTGGGATTATAGGCGTGAGCTACCACACCCAGCCAAGACAGCCATTATTATTAATATATTTAATTGCAAAATTTGAAAAATGAAAAACAAAGAAAAAATTTCCTGTGATGCCACTGTTTCAAAATACGTATCTTAAAAATAAAAATGGGCTGGGCACGGTGACTCACGCCTATAATCCCAGCACTTTCGGAGGCCGAGGTAGGTGGATCACTTGAGGTCAGGAGTTTGAGAACAGCCTGACCAACATGATGAAACCCCGTCTCTACTAAAAATACAGAAAAGTTAGTCGGACATGGTGGCGGGGGCCTGTAATCTGAACTACTCAGGAGGCTGAGGCAGGAGAATCACTTGAAACTGGGAGGCAGAGGTTGCAGTGAGCCAAGATTGTGCCACTGCACTCGAGCCTGGGTGACAGAGCAAGGTTCTGTCTTAGAAAAAAAGAAAATGAAATTGCCATGTAAAAATACATATATGTGTTTATTTATACATATGTGTGAGATAGATAGATGATAGATAGATAGATCCATCATAGGAATTTTGTTATACACATTCTTACCTTCATTGTTTTTCATCACTACATAGAATTCCATTGTATAGATAAATGAAAATTCATGGTTTATTCTGAAATTTTGAAACTCATAGAAAGGTATGAAGACTAGAAGAACAAAAAGAAAATGACACATGTACCTACCATCTATATTTACTAAATGCTAACATTTTGCCTTAAAAACAATGAAAAACAAAGAAGCCTCCTATAGGTAGCTGGGATCCACTTTGCAAGATAGCCATGGGACAGAAGGTTAATTGGGTTACTTTGTTTTTGTTTCGATATGGAGTCTTGCTCTGTCACCCAGGCTAGAGCACAGTGGCACGATCTCGGATCACTGCAACTTCCGCCTCCTGGGTTCAAGCGATTCTCCCACCTCAGCCTCCCAAGTAGCTGCGATTACAAGTGTGCACCACCACACCCAGCTAATTTTTTTGTGTTTTTAGTAGAAATGGGGGTTTCACCATGTTAACCAGGCTGGTCTCGATCTCCTGACCTCAAGTGATCTGCCTGCCTCAGCCTCCCACAGTTCTGAGATTACAGGCGTGAGCCACTGCGCCCAGCCGTAGTTTGGTTACTTTGAAATCACAGCCTGGTGGGTCTGCAGCACTTTTAGTTATACTCCATTTCGTAGAAGAGAAAAGAGATCTGAGAGACATTCAATGGTTGTTCAAGGGCACTCGGCAGGGAATAAAAGAGAAACCCCATTCCAAGCTTCAACTCCAGACCCTAACTCTTCTGCTTATCCCTCTCTAGATTCCCAGGGTCCTTGGGAAAGGGAAGGCTTGTACTGGAAGCTCCCCCAAACCCCTTTATCACTGACCTCCAGAAATGCTAGCGAAGCCCAGGCGACAATCTCAGCCTGGCCCAGGATAAACACCAAAGCAAAATCAATGCCAATGAGAGATATTCATTCACAAAGCAGATTCAAGACCCTGCGTGCAGAGCTGCTCAGATGAGGCAGGCCCAAATGCAGCTAGTCGCCGTTAATTGGGTCTCAGGAGTGGAGGAGCAAACAACAGCATCCCCTGGGGATTTGCCTCCATCAACCCAACTGCAGGGTAAGAAGCCCAGGAAAGCAAGCCAAGCTTTGCAAGCACCAGCACTGCCCCTGGGCAGACTCTCTTTCACTCTATCTCCACGTTCTCTCCCATCTGCCCTCATATCTTGTTATCTATATATTTTTTTCTTGAGACAGAGTCTCACTCTGTTGCCCAGGCTGGAGTGCAGTAGTGCCATTTCGGCTCACCACAACCTCTGCTTCCAGGTTCAATCAATTCTACTACCTCAGCGTCCCGGGTAGCTGGGATTACAGGCACACACCACCACGCCTGGCTAATTTTTTGTATTTTTAGTAGAGACGGGGTTTCACCATGTTGGCCAGGCTGGTCTCGAACTCCTGAGCTCAGGCAACCCACATGCCTCAGCCTCCTAAAGTGCTGGGATTACAGACATGAGCCACCACGCCCAGCCTATTATTACTATTTTTGAGATGGAGTCTCCCTCTGTTGCCCAGGCTGGAGTACAGTGGCACCATCTCAGCTCACTGCAACCTCCACCTCCCGGGTTCAAGTGATTCTCCTGCCTCAGCCTCCCGAGTAGCTGGGATTACAGGCGCCCACCACTACACCTAGTTAATTTTTGTATTTTTTTAGTAGAGACGACGTTTTGCCATGTTAGCCAGGCTGGTCTCTAACTCCTGACCTCAAATGATCCACCCATCTAGGCCTCCCAAAGTGCTGGGATTACAGGCATGAGCCACACAACCAGCCTCTTCTTGTATTTTAAGCTGACATACTGTACCTACATCTCCACTGGTTCTTTCCCTTGCCACCTGCCGGAGAGCTGGATGTTACAGTGCAAGGATGCAAGGTCTCTGGGGCGCAGTCCTTCTTTGCTTATTATTAATTTTGCAGAGGCTGTGTGAGGTTTGAAATGAGTGCACTGTCTGAATTTCGCAACTCTTTCCACTGAACTGAGGGCAGGCACCAGGCAGTATAGCTGAGGTCTGTGACCTGTTGCTTCTCTGTCGTGGAAACCCTCCGCGTCATTGATAGAGGGCAGCATTCTGCATGTAAACGCCAACAAGTGCCAATGCTCTGCTCTGCTCATAGCGGATTTCTCCTACACAAGGGTGCAGAATGTCCCTTCTGTATTTCTGACCTTGGGGGACAGCCTTTCCCCTCCCTTAATTCTGAGGCCCTCCTCAGAGGTATCTTCAGAAAAACAAATGAGTCAGTCACACTTTCTTTTTATTTATTCAGTTTATTTTATTTTATTTATTTATTTTATATTTATTTATTTATTTATTTGAGATGGAGTCTTGCTCTATCTCCCAGGCTGGAGTGCAATGGCACGATCTTGGCTCACTGCAACCTCCATCTCCCAGGTTCAAGCGATTCTCCTGCCTCAGCTTCCTGAGTAGCTGGGATTACAGGTGCACGCCACCACACCCGGCTAATTTTTGTATTTTTAGTAGAGACGGGGTTTCACCATGTTGGCCAGGCTGGTCTCAAACTCCTGACCTCAGGCGATCCGCCTGCCTCAGCCTCCCAAAGTGCTGAGATTATAGGCGTGAGCCACCACACTCAGCCAAGTCACCCTTTCTTGATGCAAGAGTTGCAGACCCTCAGGACAGGGCCATGTGAGGATGTGGTCACAGTGGACTACTTTGGGGGAAGGGGCTTGTGCTGGGGCAGGGGGAATCTGATTGCTTCAAGGGGCCCTTTCACAACTACTGGAGAGCTCCACAGCCCTCATGAGTGACAACCTGCATCAGCCTCCAAACCAAGAGGGTCATGAGAGGCCCTCAGGGGAAGCCTCAGTAAACCAGCGGAGACGTGGTGGTGAGGATCCATGCCTGGAGAACAGTGTGAACTGGATCCATGGCTGCCAATTCTCAGTCCATATCTAAGTACCAGCCCCTGACAAGTACCAGTTGATGTGTAGGAAACGATACACACACATCAGTAGATGATGGCATAAAGTTACCAACTGTCCTTTCTTAGGAAATACTATTATCCCGAGACTTGGGGTGCTCAAAGGTCCTTTCTTTTATGAAATTATGGTGACAATGGATTGTTGAGTAGAAACTTTGTTAAGCAACCCCTCACTTGACCAATACCCTTCAATCTCTTACTGGCGCACACTGACCAAGGCTGAGGCACACTGAGTGCTCACAGCTGGCAGGCTCTTCTCTGCTCTCACAGTTGCACTACCTGGTTAACAAGAATGCATTTGGGCCCATACTTGCTTATGCTGGTCATACGTGTTAACTAGAATGAGATACTTGAATCAATTCACCCATAAATAAAGGAATCGGCCAGGCGTGGTGGCTCACGTCTGTAATCCCAGCACTTTGGGAGGCCAAGGCAGGGGGATTACCTGAGGTCAGGAGTTCGAGACCAGCCTGGCCAACATGGTGAAACCCCGTATCTACTAAAAAATACAAAAAAAATTAGCCAGGCATGGTGGCAGGTGCCTGTAATCCCAGCTACTTGGGAGGCTAAGGCAGGAGAGTTGCTTGAACCTGGGAGGCTGAGGTTGCAGTGAGCTGAGATCACGCCACGGCACTCCAGCCTGGGTGACAGAGCGAGACTGCACCTCAAAGAAAAAAAAAAAAAAAAAAAGGAAAAGAAAAAGAAAAAACAAAGGAATTTAAACTAAACAGAAAGACTATTGACCAATAAAATAAGAGTGTAAAATAAAAAAGAGAACTGTTATCTCTACAAAAACTAAACTGAGTGCTTTGGAAAAAGCCTGTCACTTTTTAAAATGCTGTCAAATTAGGAATGAATGAGAGAACTGTAAAATATTGGAAAGAAATGCATAAAAATGAAGAAAGATTTTGCAATCAGGTGGCTTCATAAGTTTCTAGAATTTCTTGCTTCATGTTAAAGAAACTGGAACTGAAACCCCAGGATCATGTGTGTGTGGTTTGTGCTTCAGGAAAGGCAATGAGCCCCACTTTTCAGCAGACTTGTAAGCAAAGCAAAGGCTTTAGGCCTACATCAAAATACTTGCCAATAACTACACATTTAGATATTTTAAGTCAAAATAAAACATGTAGAGGAAAAATAGCCTGGGAGCAGTGGCTCACACCTATAATCCCAGCACTTTGGAAGGCTGAGGCAGGTGGATCACTTGAGGTCAGTTTAAGACCAGCCTGGCCAACACGGTGAAACCCTGTCTCTACTAAAAATACAAAATTGGCCAGGTGTGGGCCGAACGTGGTGGCTGACACCTGTAATCCTAGCACTTTGGGAGGTCGAGGTGGGCAGATCACCTGAGGTCAGAAGTTCAAGACCAGCCTGACCAACATGGTGAAACCCCGTTTCTACTAAAAATACAAAAATTAGCCAGGCATGATGACACATGCCTGTAATCCCAGCTACTTGGTAGGCTGAGACAAGAGAATCGCTTGAAGTCAGGGGGCAGAGGTTGTGGTGAGCCAAGATTGCGCCACTGCACTCCAGCCCGGGTGACAGAGCAAGACTCTGTCTGAAAAAAAAAAAAAAAAAAGAAAGAAAAGAAAAAATACAGTATATCTCTTTTGTGAGTTCCTGGTTTAACAAACTTTTTCAATGAACTGACCAATTACCAATTCCTGTGAAATTGAATAAGAATTTACCCACTTGGTTCAGACATATTTGACTTTGGCAAAGAAAACTAAAAAGCTAAAAAAATAAAAGTGCCTACTTGGTAGAATAAAAGGCTGGGCACTGTATCTGTCCTTGCCAATCTAAAAATTTATTGGTACATGAAATCAACTGATTCCAGCAGCCTCCCCTTTCCAAGGCTAAGCAGCTTTGAGCTCTATTTTTCAAGATGTGAAGCAAAGATAGCCTTTCACCTCACTTCAACGCAAATTTATCTTACTCATGGATTTTGGAGGTTGCCAACTCAGTGTTTTTTTTTTTCTCCCTCAACTACTCTCAAACAGTACTATCTTCTGAAAGCCAATGATATGCCCATAGTTCTCAAAAGGAGGCTGTCCAAACCTTACAGGCTTATCAAGTGGAATCTTTTTTGACACGACGCCTCACTCTGTCCCTGAGGCTGGCGTGCAGTGGTACGATCTTGGCTCACTGCAGCCTCAACTTCCCATGTTCAAGCGATCCTACCCCCTCAGCCTCTGAAGTAGCTGGGTCTGCAGTCGTGCACAACCACACCCAGTTGATTTTTTATTTCTGGTGGGGATATCCTTTTTGTAGGCCTCCCTACGTTGCTCAGGCTGGTCTCGAACTCCTGGGCTCAATTGATCACCCACCTTGGCCTCCCAAAGTGCTGAGATTAGAGGCGTGAGCCACAATGCCTGGCCTGGAATCTTTAAATATTAATAATTCAAAAACCAAGAAGGGAAGCCCCAGCAACTTTAGATGGCTATAAATAATTAAGCACTCAATCAGGATTGAGTGCTTCGAAATCTTGGAGTTAGTTTTAACACAATGTGCTTTCCCGGAAATCATATAGCAAGATAGTAAATGCTACCGTCAGTCAGACCTGAGGAACCATATTTAAGTTCTCTCTCTTGCAATAAACGTGCTAGCCAGCCAGCCAAAATCTGCCTTAGCAAAGTCATGACGGGGTGCGGGGATACGGACAAGAGGACACCCAAATGCAAACCTGTAAACATTATGAAACAATTTCCTTTCCTGCCTCTTGCGTATATCTGCCTCCCTCCTCTCGCCCCAGCTACTTCTCTAGCACTCTAAACTCTAGCTCAGGCTGAGCAGACTGGGCTGGATTAGTAGCTGACTCCTACAGTCACAGCACCGCACAGAGAGAACCCAGACACTTCCTATCAGGACCACAAGGCAGAGATCTGCTCTGTCCAGCTCCGGAATTGACTGGACTGGCTCATGACTGTCAACCTATTTCTGAGAACATAAAAAGGTCCCTTTCAGACTACCACCAATTCAGAGGGCTAGCATTTTAGATAAAAACAGTATATCCAGTAATCTATTCTCTCTTGTAGACACTTCCTTGCTTTTTTGAGACAGGATCTCGTTCTGTCACCCAAGCTGGAGTGCAGTGGCATGATCACAGCTCACTGCCGCCTAGAACTCCTGGGCTCAACAGATCCACCTGCCTCAGCCTCCCAAGTAGCTGGGACCACAGGTGCCTGGCTAATTTTTTAAATTTTTTTGTAGAGATAGCAATCCTCAAGCAATCCTCCCACCTCAGCCTCTCGAGCAGCTGGGACTACAGGCATGCGTCACCACACCCAGCTAATTAATTAATTATTGTAGGTCTCCCTGTGCTGCCCAGGCTGCTCTCAAACTCCTGGGCTCAATCAATCACCTGCCTTGGCCTCCCAAACTGCTGGGATTAGAGTTGTAAGCCACCATGCCTGGCCCAGAATCTTTAAGAATTAATAATTCAAAAACCAAGGAAGGGAAACCCCAGTAACTTTAGATGGGTTTATCATGTTGCCCAGGCTTGTCTCAAACACCTGGACTCAAGTGATCCTCCTGGCTAAGCCTCCCAAAGCACCGGGATTACAAACGTGAGCCACCATGCCCGGCCTGTAGACACCTTTTTTCAAAGTTTGACTAAGGCAACCAAAAGGGATTGGAATGGCTCGGTCTTCCCATGCTGTTTCACTGCTCTTCAGCAGCCCATGTCCACCATCCAGATGAAGGTAGAAGCAGCCCAAATCCTCCAGCCAAGCCAAATTGAGCTAAATTCTAGTCTTCCCTGTGCGTCTAGCTTAATATCAGAAGTTTTATAGCAATAATCTTCACTGGGTTCTATGATTGTATATTACCAGAAAAGATGAATCTGTTTCTATCCAACATAAGCATATATTTATACATTCTGGGTAGTGCTGGCTTCTTGAAATAAACTCTGAAATAAATCCACTTTATGCACAATAGTTGAAATGGCACAGTTACGCTCTGATCTAAGGCCTTATGTTACGACTTTTTTTTTTTTTTTTTTTTTTTTCTGAGATGGAGTCTTGCTCTGTCACCCAGGCTGGAGTGCAGTGGCGCGATCTCAGCTCACTGCAAGCTCCGCCTTCTGGGTTCATGCCATTCTCCTGCCTTGGCCTACCGAGTAGCTGGGACTACAGGTGCCCGCCATCACACCCAGTTAATTTTTTTGTATTTTTAGTAGAGACAGGGTTTCACTGTGTTAGCCAGGATGGTCTCGATCTCCTGACCTTGTGATCTGCCCGCCTCAGCCTCCCAAAGTGCTGGGATTACAGGCGTGAGCCATTGCGCCCCGCCATGTTATGACTTTTATTCTTATACCTTGACTCACTCTAATTTGGCTCTGCTTTGAACTTTTCCATTTTAAGATCTCTCTGTGGGCGTGTCTTGCTCTGTAAATTTAAAAAAGTCTGTGTCAAAAACAGTCTCACTCTGACCTGACCAGCTTAGATGACTAGCTCAAGAACAGTCAAGCTTGCTTGGGCTCCGTGAAGTCCCCCAGAGCAGAAAAGCCCTTGAGATTCTAGGGAATCATCTTTGAGGTCATGGGAGCAGGATCTCTCCACCAAGGTCACCAATGCCAGACGCCCTTAGGGTGTCCATAGCTGTGAGAAGTCAGGCAAACCCCAGGACACCTTGATATGGACTGCTAAACATGCCCACAGCCTCCTACCTGCTGGGTCACCAGCCTGTGGTGCTCAGGCATAGCTCATCATCTCTTCCCAAGCCTTGGTGCCTTTCCCTGACACTTTATCCCCAGCCCCTCTGTACGATCCCCCCCTCCAACAAAAATCAACCTAGGTGAAGTGATAGACTTTTGTCCTCCAGCCAGAGGATGTCGTAGCCCCTCATCTCTCCCCAATTTTCAGGAAGGGAAAAAGGAGTCTGTCCACTTCATGCTTCTGGGCAGTCAATCCTGAAATTCCTTAGGTTGTTTGGCCCAGGACTGCCCTCCCAGAATGGTGAACACCGCTGCCTGTGCTCTGAGAGCTTGCCTTCTGCTCCAAATACACTGCTTATTCATTGAGTCAACCAATAAACATTTGAGAACCCACCATGTGCCAGAAAGTAACTAGGCACGGGGGATACGGGAGTGAATGAGACCAAGTCCCCACTTAAGGCACCACACGCCCTGGTGGAGACGGGGAAAATGATAAACATAGATCCCACTAAGTAAGTCACTTTACCAAAGGAAATAAAGCAGAGCAACAAGACAGAGAGAAATTGGAGGTGGGCTGCAGGGGCCACTGCCCCTTAAGTGGTCAAGGAAGGCCTCTTCTAAGAGATAACATTTGAGCTGAGATGTGATGATAAAAAGGAGCTAACTATTCACCAATCTGCGGGAAGAGCATTCTGGACGGGAGGAATAGCAAGTGCCAAGGCCCTAAGAAGGGAGCAAGGCTTATCTTGTTAGAAGGACAGAAGAAGAGCCAGTGTGCATGGAGCAGAGCCTGTGAGAAGGGAGGGTGGATGGAGATGGGGGTGAAGGGGCAGCCAGCAGCCCATGGATCCCCTGAGAACTTGCAGGCTGGGAGAGAAACCACCAGAAGGCTATAAGCAGGGAGTAATCAGGTCTGTGCTTGGAAAAGATCGCTCTGGTTGCTGGGAGGAGAATGGACTCTGCGGCAGAGAACGAAAGAGGAAGACCGGGCAGGGCCAGGTTGGTAACCACAGAGACAATGAGACGTGGTGGGGTTCAGGGTACTTTCTGGAAGAAAGGCTGTCAGGTTGCTAGAATAAAGATAGTAAGTCTGGCCGGGTGTGGTGGCTCACACCTATAATCCCGGCACTTTGGGAGGTCGAGATAGGCAGGTCACTTGAGGCCAGGAGTTCGAGACCAGCCTGGCCAACATGGTAAAACCCCATCCCTACTAAAAACATGAAAATTAGCCAGGCGCGGGGGCAGGCACCTGTAGTTTCAGCTACTTGGTAGACTGAGGCAAGAGAATTGCTTGAACCCAGGAAGCGGAGGTTGCAGTGAGCCGAGATCTTACCACTGCAATCCAGCCTGGGGGATAGAGTGAGACTCTGTCTCAAAAAAAAAAAAAAAGATAATAAGTCCAGCATCTGTAAATGCTCATGATCCCTGTGTGAGCAGCAGTGTGTGTATACACACACACACACACACACATGCACACACGTGCACATACACACTATCCTCCTTATACAAACAGTGCAGACTCCAGGCTCTGGAGTCAAACGTATTCAAATTCCAACTCATCTGCTTACTTGCCATTAAACTTGGTTCAAGTCACTGAACCTCTCCATCCCTAGGGTTCCTCGTCTGTAAAAAAGGGGACAATAGTAGAAGTGCCTCATGGTTGTCGTGAGGATTAAATTAGTTACTACATGGGAAGCATCTAGGGAAGGGCACCTGCCACATACCGTATGAGTTTCCTGTTGCCACTGTAACAAATTAGCACTGATTTCATGGCTTATTAAAAACAACACAAATTTATTCTCCTGCAATTCTGGAGGCCAGGAGCTCAAGATCAGTTTCAATGGGCTCAAGTCAAGCAGTGGGCAGGGCTGGTTGCTTTTGGAGGTTCCGGGCAGGGGAATCCGTTCCTTTCCCTTTCTAGCATGTGAAGCCTGCGGCATTCATGGCCCCTGCTCACATCACACCCATGTCCACTTCCATCATCTCATTGTCTCTTCCTCTTTGACCTTCTGGCCTCTTTCTTATGAGGACCCTTGTGGTGATATTTTGGGCCCATCTGAATCAGCAAGGATAACCTCCCTATCGCAAAGTCCTCAACTTATATCTGCACAGTCCCTTTCTGCCACAGAAGGTAACAGTCACAGGTTCTGAGGATTAGGACACACATATCTTTGGGGGCCATTATTCAGCCCATAACATGTGGTAGGCAATAAATAAAGGTTCATTGTATTATGATAATGATACTTCATGATAATAATGATAACATTTTTATCATTATCATCTTCATCATTCCCATGAAAGCCCCAGAGCATATCCCCAGCCCCCTCCTCAACTATGTAGGAGAGGAGGGGATGTTTAGAAAACCCCAACTCCTAGAAGCCCCCTGAGACTTTGCCCCAAGCCCAAACCAGAGCTGGGGGCAATGCTGGCTGATCAGGCAGAGTCACCAGTCCCCGGGTTGGTCCTGATAAGGGGAGCAGGGGACAGACGGTTGATGAGGCAGGAGTGTGCTCACAGCCTGGGGTCCAAGAAGGAGCCTGGAGTGCATGCTAAAGCCTCCTGATGGTGCTGTATTCCATGGGCACCTCAGGACCCCCGCTGGGGATGTGGCCACTGAGGTGGCCCATGTTGCAGTAGGTCGGCTCCTGATGCTCAGCACCGAAGGTCAGAGATGCGTAGGAAATGTTCTCCTTCGGCAAGGGAGCCTGCAGCAAAGGCGAGTGCCAGGTCAGAGAGGACGGCAGGAAGTGATGGTCATGGGGCAGAGGAACCATCGGAGGAGGCTAGTGGGGTGGACCCTTCAGGGCTTCTGACCCCTCTCCAGCCTTCCAACTTCCCCCGCACTCTGCCAAGCACCCTGAGCTTCAACCAAAACAGAACAGCTTCTCCCCCAACCCTGCACCAGGGCAGCACATTTCCTGTGGAATGCCAAGTCACTCAGCCTGTCTGGGACTCTGCTGCCCAGCGTGGGGACCGTGTTTGGCCAGTCCCTATGTCCCCGGGGCTGAGACTCGCCTGGGGGAGCTCCTAGGCGGGTTCTGCAGTGACTATGGCTTTATCCCACACTCGCCTCCTCGATGCCCACATGAGCAGGAGAAAGCCCACCCTCCGACGGGGCACAACAGCAGGCCTGTGCCCCCCTGCCCCAGCCTCGCAGCAGCCCCCACGGAGGACGCACCATGGTGACATATTCCACTTGCACCTGGTCAGCCTGGGCAGAGGAGGAGAGCTTCGTGGTAGCCTTTTGGGGAGAGGTTCCGGCCAGCTGCAGGGTCAGGTCTGCATAACAGAGGTCACCCTCCAGGGGCTGCAGTACCTGGGACAGGGAACACAGGCTGGGGAGTCACAAGACCTGTCTGTGGACACAGGTTCCTTTTCCACGGTGGGACGAGAGCCTCTCCGCTTCCCCAGGTGCCCCTCTCCCATTTCCCTCTGCGCCCCCACTTCTCAGGCTTCCATACCCCTCGGCCCTTGTCCCCCTGGCTGTTTCCAGGCCCTCAGCCCCCAGGCCCTGCAGGGGGCCTTGAGGACAGGATACTTTGGCACAGGACTTATCTGATATTTTGGACCTTCTGAGAGATGGAAAATGAGGAAGGGGAAAGAAGCTGCCTGGTCTCTCTGGTCCAACCTTGGGGGCTATCTTACCTGCTCTGGGGACATCCCGGCCGCTAAAAGACAAACAACAATTCAGAATTAGAAAGCCCATTCCCCAGACTCACAAGAACCCCCAGGTCTAGGGAAGACAAATATGGAAGAAAAGAGGTGAATTGGGTCCAGGCTCAGAGACAGAGACCTGGTTCTAATTCTGATTCCTCAGATGACACACTCTGTGACATTGGTCATGTCACCTCTCTGACCTTTCACTTCTCCACCTGAAAAAGAGGGACACCCCAGCCCCCTGCTCCCCACATCATAGAACCATGCATTCAGCTGATCGGGTGGCCCTGCCAGCCATTGGCTCCCCTGGGAGTAAGGTTGCTTCTGCAGAATCCCAACTCGGCCTGGAATTCCATCCTGTCTCTCTACCTGATTCATCCTTCAGGGGTCAATTCAAAGTCATGTCTGCCTTCTGCAGCTACCCAGGCTGTCTAATCCCCCTCCTGAGCCCCTGGGGGGGCACTTGCTTTATGTCTGTCTCATCATTTTCATCCTACTGAATTCTAGTTAGTCCTCAGGTAGGCTGTAAGCTGCAGGGTGGCTGGGCCTGTCCCTTCCTTACAACCTGGGTGCTTGGCTGTGCTGGGCAGGTGGTGCTCCATCAGTAAAAGTTGTCTGCAGAGACAGGATCGCACCAAGCTGCCCCCCAACCCTGAGTAGAATGTGCAAGCTGGGTTGGCACAGTAGGGACCGATTTTGTTTGGTTTGGTTTTGTTTGGTTTTGTTTTGAGATGGAGTTTCTCTTTTGTCGCCCACGCTGGCAGGCAATGGCACGATCTTGGCTCATTGCAAACTCCACCTCCTGGGATCAAGAGATTCTCCTGCCTCAGCCTCCTGAGTAGCTGCAACTACAGGTGTGTGCCACCACACCCAGCTAATTTTTTGTATTTTTTAGTAGAGAAGGGGTTTCACCATGTTGGCCAGGCTGGTCTCGAACTCCTGACCTCAAGTGATCCACCCGCCTCAGCCTCCCTAAGTGCTGGGATTATAGGCATGAGCCACTGCACCCTGGTTTCCAGGGGAAAACCCCCCATTTCTTTGTTGTCACTAGAGCAGGGATGTGTTCTCCAGAAAGCACTTAGACCTTAGGCCGTGAGCAACACATTTGGGAGAAAGTGATGAATAAGAGTCAGGCTCTAATTTTGAAAAAGCATCACAGAAAACAAACTAACAGAGAGTCAGGCTCCCCTCTTCCCAGGCGAAAGATTTCCCAGGCTGTGGTGAGGGAGAAGCGTTGGAGAGAACCCCGTGAGAGCGAGGACCCAGCTGTTCCAGAAGGGAAAGAGGTACAATTGTGTGAGAATGTGGAAGTGAAGCCACACAAAGGGGTTTGGTTGGGGCCAGGCCTCATGATCTGTGAGTGCAGGCTCCTGCAACAAGAGGCTCCTCCCTGAAGAGCTAGTTCACACAGGGCAAGTAGGTCAGCCTGGGAAAGTCCAGTGGGCGGGGGAGGGACAGAAGGAAAGGCCATTCCAATTTCCTGATCAGACTCGGAGGGCTGTGTGTGTGCATGCATGCTTGTGTAATGTGATGAGTGCACATGCACTGTGAGATCCATGCGCTGTGTGTGCCTGTGATCGCGCGCGTGTGTGTGCATCCACTGGTGTGTTTGTGTCTGTTTGTCCCTCCCCATTCCATGTCAGCTCAGTACCTCCTTGACAACCACATAGACCCGCCTCTAGCATCTAGTCTAGACACCCCAGACTGGACCACCCACCTGAGACCATTGCCACCTCTGCCACCAAGAGTCAATCCAGGAAAGAGAAAGGGAGGTGGATCAGAGAGAAGAGAAGGGGAAGGACGGAGGTGCAGGGCAGGCGGCGAACGCCAAAACCTCCTGGGGCGCCCCTGCAAGCTCCAGGGCGCCCCCCGGTCCCCTGGCACTGCCAGCTGCCGAGGGCCTTTGGGACTGTGCCCTTTCCAGATTGTGCGGGTAATCCCTTGGACCAGATAGCTCTCAGATGCCACACCTCCAGCCACCCGGCCCAGTCTCAGCCCAGCCTCACCCAGGTCCTCTCACCTTTCTGCTGGCGCTTCATCATCCTCCAAGCCAAGAGCGAGGCAGCCACCGAAAGCAGCAGCAGTATGGTGAAGATGAGGGGCAGGAGGACACTGAGCTTCAGGAGGTTGTGCCTGGAAACAGTGGCAAGCGTCCCCTGCATCCCAGGCTCACCATCTGCCTCTCAGCCCAATCCTACCCACCCAGCAGCAGGGGAGGGCCACACACCTGATGAGCTGCAGGTCTGTAGTTTGCAGCCTGGGAACCCTCACTCCTGGGGATCCTCAAAGATGGGTTTACAATGAGTACACATAGACACAAAGAAGGGAACGGAACAAGAGACATCAGGGTCTACTTGAGGATGGAGGGAGGGAGGAAGGAAAGAATCAAAACACTACAAACTACCTATGGGTACTATACCTATTACCTGGGTGACAAAATAATCTGTACACAAAACCCTGGTGACATGCAATTTACCGATATAACGAACCTGTATATGTACCCCTGAAGCTAAAATAAGTTTTTAAAATTTAAGAATTTTAACAAAAGATAGTTGTTTTTGTTTTGTTTTTCATTTTTTTGAGACAGAGTCTCGCTCTGTCACCCAGGCTGGAGTACAGTGGCACGATCTCGGCTCACTGCAACCTCCACCTCCCGGGTTCAAGAGATTCTCCTGCCTCAGCCTCCCAAGTAGCTGGGATTACAGGCACCCACCACCACACCTAGCTAATTTTTGTATTTTTAGTAGAGACAGGATTTCGCCATGCAGGCCAGGCTGGTCTCGAACTCCTGACCTCGTGATCTGCCCGCCTCGGCCTCCCAAAGTGCTGAGATTACAGGCGTGAGCCACGGCACCTGGCCTTAACAAAAGATAGTTTTTAAAAAGAGAAAGGGGTTCCATGAGGTGGTTTTAATGTGTCAGAAGCCTAACAGAAATTGTAGGGCAGTAGACTCCTAAAACATCTCCTGCCTCTACACCTGCCCTCTCTACTGGGTTGAATAGCGTCCGTCCTCTTCCCCCCGAATTCACATCCACTCAGACCCATGAATGTGACCTATTTGTGGATGTAATCGAGTTAAGATGAGGTCATACTTGATTAGCATGGGCCCTGATCCAGCGACTGGTGTCCTTACAAGAGGGAAATTTGGACACATAAACACACACAGGAAGCAGACCATGAGACGATAGAGACAGGGATCAGAGTGATGCCGCCACAAGCCCGGGAACACGAAGGATCGCAGGCGCCCACCAGCAGCTGGAACAGAGGCATGAGACAGACGCTCCCTTTGGGACCCCAGGGTGGAAACGGCCCTGGTGACATCTTGATTCGCAATTCCTGGCCTCCTTAGCTGTGAGAGACGTATTTCTTTTGCTTTGAGCCACTCGTAACAGCAGCTGCAGGACACTGACAGGCCCTACTGTAGTGGATCATTGCCACAGCAGCCGAGGGGCCTGTGAACCAAACATCAAAGCACAGCCCTCTCTTGCTCAAAATTCTGCAACAGGCCAGGCACGGTGGCTCATACCTGTAATCCCAGCACCTTGGGAGGCTGAAGTAGGCAGATCACTTGAGGTCAGGAGTTCGAGACCAGCCTGACCAACACGGTAAAACTCCGTCTCTACCAAAAAATACAAAAATTAGCCGGGTGGGGTGGCGTGGGTCTGTAGTCCCAGCTACTTGGGAGGCTGAGGTGGGAGAATTGCTTGAACCCAGGAGGCGGAGGCTGCAGTGAGCTGAGATTGTGCCACTGCACTCCAGCCTGGTCGACAGAGCAAGACCCTGTCTCAATAAATAAATAAATTAAATAAATGAATAAATAAACAAAATAAATAAATAAATAAATAATAAATAAATAAATAAATAAATCCTGTAACAGCCCCATTTCAGCCCATGAAAATGGCCAGGGCTGACAACGGCCTCCATTCCTGCCTACGACTCACCCCTGCCTGCTTCACTCCAGCCTCACTTCCTGCTGCTCCTCAAATATTCCAGGTACACCCCCACCTTAAGAACCTTATTCCAGTTGCATGTTTCTCCAGGAACACGCTCCCTCTGGAGCTCTGCATGGCTCACACTCTCATCTCTTCCAGTCTTTGCTCAAGAATCACTCGACCGGGCGCGGTGGCTCATACCTGTAATCCTAGCCTTTGGGAGGCCGAGGCGGGCAGATCACATGAGGTCGGGAGTTCGAGACCAGCCTGGCTAACATGGTGAAACCCCATCTCTACTAAAAATACAAAATATTAGCTGGGCGCGGTGGTGCGCGCCTGTAATCCCAGCTACTCCCAGCTGCTTGGGAGGCTGAGGCAGGAGAATAGCTTGAACCCGGGAGGCATAGGTTGCAGTGAGCCGAGATCCTGCCGCTGTACTCCAGCATGGGTGACACAGCGACACTCCATCTCAAAACAAACAACCAACAAAAAAAAACTGTTGTGGGCTGGGCTGGATTGTACTCCGCCACCCCCCACCCCAATCCATATGTTGAAGTCCCACCCTCTAGTATCTCAGAATGTGATTGTATTTGAAGATAGGATCTTTAAAGAGGTGATTGAGGTTAAATGAGGTCACTGGGGTGGGCCCTAATCCATTATCACTGGTGTCATTAGAAGAGATCAGGACACAGACACACGCAGAGGGATAACCACGTGAAGACATACGAAGAAGACAGCCATCTATAAGCTGAGAGGGCTCAGAAGAAACCAACCTTGTGGACCCCTTGATCTCAGACTTTTAGCCTCCAGAATTGTGAGAAAATAAATTTTTGTGATTTAAGCCCCCATTCTGTGGTATTTTATTAGGGGCAACCCAAGCAAACTAATATAAGGACTATCGGCTTCATCACTGGATGTGCAGAAATTTGAGAAAGAAATTCATCAGTCAATTAATTGTGTCACCCCTATTTGGTTACACTAATTAGCTCTAGATTGTAAGTACTTCGAGGGCAGGCATTTTGATTATTTGGTCCATTCTTGTACCCTTTTTAATTCCCTTAAACAGTGACAGGCTAGAGTGAGTGCTCAAGAGTTAAGTGTTCAATAAATGAGTGAACAAACCATCTCATGCTAATCAAAGGCCCTAATATAAGGCTTCGATTCATAAAATAACAAATAAATAAATAACCTTAACTATTACTTATTCAGAGCAGTTTGGTAGAAAATAAACTTTCAAATCAGAGGGCATCCTGTATTGGTTTGCTTAGGAAAAAGAAAAATAGGGACTAAGCAAGGTGGGTCATGCTTGTAATCTCAGCACTTTGGGAGGCTGAGGTGGGCAAATCACTTGAGGACAGGAGTTGGAGACCAGCTTGGCCAACATATGAAAACCCCATCCCTACTAAAAATTGGCCGGGCATGGTGGCTCACGCCTGTAGTCCCGGCTACTCGGGAAGCTGAGGTACGAGAATCACATGAACCCAGGAGGTGGAGGTTGCAGTGAGCTGAGATCATACTACTGCACTCCGACCTGGGCAACAGAGTGAGAATCGGTCAAACAAACAAACAAACAAAAAAACAATTAGCTGGGCATGGTGGTGGGCGACTATAGTTCCCCCAGCTACTCAGGAGACTGAGGCATGAGAATCACGTGAACGTGAGAGGCAGAGGTTGCAGTGAGCCAAGATGGCACCATGCACTCAAGTCTGAGCTACAGAGCAAGACTCTGTCTAAAAATTAAAAAAAAAAAGAAAACTTTTAAAAGTTTAATTAAAAAAAAAACAGAAGGCAAATGGGAGAGGGGGAGTAGAAGCGTCTCAGGTAGTCAGAATACCGGGGACCCCCCACAGGGATTGTGTGGCAAGGTCCCAGCAATAGGAGACCTTGGCACTTGGCAGACCTGAAAACAAAGTCAACAGGGCCAAGGAGAGTGAAAGGAGGAAATTAAAGGGCAAGTTCCACTTCCAGAAAGCCCAGCTGACTGCAGATGGTTCGGCAGGGCACTAAGAGGCGTGACCCGAGCTGTGGTGTAGAGCCCGGAGACTTCCGTCCAAGCTCCGGTGCCACCCTTCACTGAGGAAGGGACTGAGGCTCAGTTTCTTCTTCTGTAAAATGGGAACATTTATATCTGCCCATTCTTCCACATGGGGTGGTTGTAGGAAAGGTCAAAGAAAACAAAATAATGCATAAGGAAGCCTTTTGTGAGCTGTCGGGTGCTCTAGAGATGTGAGAAACTATCGGCATCACTGTTCTTGCCATAATAGTAATCAGATGAAAATTAAGGGAAACAGGACTTCCCCAAGCCCTCCTTTCCTTGTCCTCCCAGAAGTTGGACCAACAGCCATCCCTGCGGCTCCATGACCCCACGCCCACACTCACATGAGCCACACCATCCTTACTGACTGCCAACTCATCCGTCTCCCACACTGAGCTCCACGGGGACAGTCCATGTCTGTGTCCCCCGAGCTCAGCATGGTGCAGCCATGTAGAAGTTATTACAACACAGTAAAAGTGGGGCGAATGAACGAATGAACCTACAAACAGCACTGAGCTGCAGAATGAAGGACTGTGGAGACTGAAAGGACACCTTGTGGCCTCACAGCAAGTGGGAAGGGCTCCCAGCTTCCTCATCCTCACCAAGGAGCGTGCAGGTCCCAGACAAAGCTCCGGCTGGAAACTGGGGCTTCAAAGAGTTCTCCATTGGAGGAGTTTGGGTCAAGCAGGCCACAGTGGAACCAGAGCTGGCTTACCTGTTGTCCAAGTGGTGGCCGGTCAGAGTTGGGGAGCTGCTAGTTTCTTCCGGGGTGACTGGTGCTGTAAATATAGTGGAGGTAGGCGTGGTGGGGGCAGCAGTCGACGCTGTAGTTGATGCTTGGTGTATAGACCAGATCACAGACGCCCCTGCCCATGAGCCCACCCGCAGCCCTGCACAGAGCTCTGAGGCTGGGCGGGGGTCTGGACTGCTACTATGGGAAGGGGCTGCAGCTTGGACCACTCATGTCTCCTTGGTCTCTAGGAGACTCCAGAGCTTCAGAGGTAGGTGGGGCTGGGCAGGGTCCAGGGAGGACGCTGAGCAGGCCCTGGGAGGGTTAGAGGGGACTGGGAAGCACCTAAGGGCAGCTGGAGACCAGTTGAACTTGAGCAATCCTGCTGTTTATGACAGTGCCTTGGTCAATCTCCACCCCCAGACCTATTTATCCAGCAACAACAGGAGCAGAGTGGGAACTTGCACAGTGACCCTAGATCTGTGACATCGAAGGTCAGGACCAGCCCTGAATGAAATCATAATATTCAGGAAGAACCTTGACTTTGGGCAAGTTACAAAGCTTCAATGATGGGGATGCCCCTTTCTCAGGGGTATTGTGAGGACTCATTGAGACAATGCACGTTCAGCACTTTGCAAACTAGAACATACCCCAGAGGCTCCAAGTGCAGCCTGGGGCCCCGAGGACTGTGGTGCTCCCTCCATGCCACAAGGGCCCTCGAGCTGGTCCTGCTCATCTCCTGAGGGACAGCAGAACAAGCCCATGCAAACCGAGGCACTGGGACCCCTGAGCTAACCCTCCCAGGAGTGTCTGCGTTCTAGAAGGACGTAGGAAGAAACATCGTTAAGTCCACACACACAAATGGCTCATGGTGGGATGTCAGGGACCAGGAATGCAGCCGTTTGACTGTGAAGACCTTTCTGGACTTGGGAATTAGACCCCAGCACCCCGACTCTGCTGAGCCTCTTTTTCCCCCAGGTTAGATATGGAATGGGAGGTGGGAACGGCAGCTATGAAGCCCCAGCCCAGAACTCCACCAAAAGCAGGACACACCTGGGCACCGGAGGTCTCCAAAAAGCAATGGCAAGGATTGGGGTCTCTGGGTACCCTGGGAAGGCATCCCTTTGTCCCATGGGCTGAAACTGGGACCATCACCTTGTCCTCAGGCACTGAGCTGTGCAGAGGTAAAAAAAATGTGCCTAGAAAGGCTTAATCCCATCCTGGAGGGAGCCCTGGGAGCCACGGGGGCATTGAAGAGAGGCCCTGCTCCCCCAGTCCCAGGTGGTCGGTCAGGGTTCTACGAGACTCAGGACTCAAGTGATAGATCACTCAGTGACAATTAAATCACTTGAGTAGAATCTCAGAGACCAGAACAGAGCAGGCCCTGAGAGACACACACATATGTACACTCCCTCTTACCTGGGTCAATGGTCACTCGAACTGGGACCCCAAAGTCAGATCCAGTTCTCTCAATTCCACACCAGTAAGTGTCAGCATCAGTTTTCATGAGATCCTCCATGGTCACAGTGAACGTGCGGTTTTTCTGATTGTCCTTGATGGACACCCGGTCCCTCTTCACCTCCTGCTCTGATCCATTGGTTTTAACAAGGATCTTGCAGTCATGCCAAACAGCTCCTCGACACCACCATTTCAAGTAGGTCTCCCAGTGTGAGCTGTAAACACACCGCACGGTCAAGGAGCCCCGCTCCAGGCCATTCACCGTTGTTGGACCGGTGATTTCGGTGGCAATGGAGTAGCCTGGAAAACACAAATTCATGTGCTGTCACCTCCACCCCAAGGGCAGGGCCACAGCTTTCTGTTTAGGGAATAGCTCCCAAATCCAAGTTTCACAGGTTAAATAACAGTCAAGGAAGAAATACACCTTCCACATACAAAACTTTTGTCCTTCAATTTTCCACTGGGTCAAAGCCACCAGGAAAATCACTGAAGAGCCCAACAACGGATCCCCCAAAACATAAAAATATTGTCACTAAGCAATAATAGCTTCCTGCAGTTCACCCCTCTCTCCACCCTACGGCCAAGGTAATCTGTATATTTCAAGGAATGTCCTTTTGCAGCCATCTTTGTGTTAGTCCAGTCTAGTGGGGAGGAAATACCAGGAGACCCACTTCCACAGGGTCTTACCTTGGCTCTTAGCACTGATGACCCTCATGAGGCAGCCACATCAGATGGCTGTGGAGAGGCTGTCCTGGTGGTCCTAATGATTTCTAGTGGTTCTGGAATAAACCACCCTGGATGAATGCCTTTGAAGTTGATCAAAACAGCAACGGCAACTGGTCTCCATGTGCTATAGGATCCATACAACACAGATCCCACTTTCTTCATTGAATTGCTTTGACCCCTTTGTCAAATTGCAAATTTATGGACTTCCCATTCTGTTCCATTGATCTATTTGTCCACCCTTCTGCCAATCCTACACTCTCCTGATTACTATCACCTTGTAGAAAAGCAAGTATTATAGACAGTAAAGCAGTATTTGCTTTCTTTTTATCTTTTTTCTTTTTTTTTTTTGTTTTTTTTTTTTTTTTTTTGGAGACAGGCTCTCACTCTGTCGCCCAGGCTGGAGAGCAGTGGCACAATCATGGCTCACTGAAGCCTTCACCTCCCAGGCTTAATTGATCCTCCCACTTCAGCCTCCCTTCAGCAGGAGAATAGCTTAAACCCAGGAGGCGGAGGTCGCAGTGAGCCAAGATCACACCACTGCACTCCAGCCTGGAGACAGAGCAAGACTCTGTCTCAAAAAAAAAAAAAAAAAGAAAAGAAAATCAATAAGGGTAATATGCCACATTAACAGAGTCAAGGAGAAAAATCGTGTGACCATCTTAGATGCAGAGAGAAGTACCTGATAGGAATCAACACTCATTCATGATTTTTTAAAAACTCTTAGCAAACTAAGAGAACTGCCTTTATCTGTTAAAGATTGTCTATCAAAAACCTCAGCAAGCACCACACTTAATGTGAGACATTCATACGTACTTTATAATAATTTGTTAACATGGACATTGAAGTTTTATGCACTTTTTTGTACATTTTATTTTCCACAATTAAAGACTTTTAGGACACGATAAACCAAGAGGCAAATTATTCTTTTTTTTTGAGATGGAGTCTTGCTTGGTCACCCGTCACCCAGGCCAGAGTGCACCGGTACGAACATGGGTCACAGCAGTCTCAAGTCCTGGGCTCAAGTGATCCCTTTGCTGTAACCTCTCATGTAGCTGGGACGACAGGACCACAGGCATGCACCACCATACCAGGCTAATTTTTTTTTTTTTTTTGGAGAGACAAGGTCTCACTTTGTTGCCCAAGCTGGTCTCAAACTCCTGGACTCAACCGATATGCCTGCCTCAGCCTCACAAAGTGCTGGGATTACAGGCTTCAGCCATCATGCACCACCAGCCAAATTAGTCTTAACAGTGAAATACTATAGGCATTCCTATTGAAATCATAAACAAAACATGAATTCCCAATATATATAATAACATGATTCTGGAAGTTCTTTTTTGTTTGTTTGTTTTTTTGAGATGGAGTCTTGCTCTGTCACCCAGGCTGGAGTGCAGTGGCGCCATCTCAGCTCACTGCAAGCTCCACCTCCTCGGTTCACGCCATTCTCCTGCCTCAGCCTCCCGAGTAGCTGGGACTACAGGCGCCTGCCACCACGCACGGCTAATTTTTTGTACTTTTGGTAGAGATGGGGTTTCACCGCAGCCAGAATGGTCTCGATCTCCTGACCTTGTGATCCGCCTGCCTTAGCCTCCCAAAGTGCTGGGATTACAGGTGTGAGCCACTGTGCCTGGCCTGGAAATTCTAATCAATATAGGAAGATAAGGAAAAACATAAAATGTATAATTATCAAAAGGGAAATGATAAGTTAGAGAAAATGTTTTAATTTTAAATGAAAAAGTATTTTAATTCATAATTGAATTTAATAGAGTGGCTAAATAAACAATAAACATGTAAAAATCAATGGCTTCCCCATAAACTGCTAATAAATAGTTGGAAAGTAAAGTAGAAAAGTGCTCATTTAAATTAGCAATAAAAGTGTATTAAATTCCTAGGAATAACTTTAACAGAAACAATAAAGACTTATGGAAAAAAAGCACAAAGAGGCTGGGCACGGTGGCTCACGCCTGTAATCATGGTAAAACTCCATCTCTACTAAAAATACAAAAAAAATTAGCCGGGCATGGTGGCACACCTGTAATCCCAGCTGCTTGGGAGGCTGAGGCAGAAGAATCACTTGAATCCGGGAGGCAGAGGTTGCAGTGAGCCAAGATCGCGCCACTGCACTCCAGCCTGGGTGACAGAGCGAGACTCTGTCTCAAAAAAAAAAAAAAATCTCTTCCTTGCCAGGCATGGTGGCTCATGCCTTTAATCCCAGCAACTCAGAAGGCCGAGGCAGGAGGATCACTTGAGCCCAGGAGTTGAGGCTGCAGTGAGCTATGATCATGACACTGCACTCCAGCCTAGGCAACAGACTGAGACCCCAACTCAAAAAAAAAAAAAAAACCCTTCCTTTCTCACAGAAAACGAACTTCCTGATGGGTATTTTTTTTTCTTGGGTGTTTTAAAACAATAAATTATTTAAAAGAGGGAAGCAGAGTAAGCACACTTGCTGCTTGTGGGTGGAAGTTCTGCAGGAGAGGCTGGCAAGAGCTGATGCACGGAGGTTCACAGTGGTATCCGGGCTTCGTGTTGGCGCCCACAGCTGTGCCTGCTGGCTTTTCTGCCCACTTCAGACAGAGGTCCCAAACCACTCCCACCCCCAACACAACTCTCACATCTGCTCACTACCAAATTCTCCCATTTCCAGATGTCAGAAAAAAAGCAGCCACACCTGTCCTGGTCTCACTGTGCCAATGCATTTCATAATATCTCACCCAAAGTCTGCCTTCTCCACTTACACGCTGAAACTCGGGGCCAAGTGTCCATTAGCCACTCCCTGCTCTGCCTGTACCAGCCTAGCAGTCCTGGAGAAGTCATTTTCTTCCCCAAGACCCTTTCTCCAATCTGTCCCACCAGGCTCTTCTGAAGCATGTGGCAAAGCCGTGCTGACCTCCCTCTTCCTCAGACGTGCCCAGTCCAAGCTCATTCCTACATGAGAGTCCTCGTATCTGCTGTTCCCTGTGCCTGGAAAGCTGGTCCCGATCCTGTGTCTGATCTTTTTCCTCCTTCTTTTTCCAAGGTCTCGGCTCGGACAGACATCTGGGACCCTCTTCAGAGGGGTTGTTTCAGCCCGCCTGACTTAGAGCATCCCCCAACCTGGGTCCCACTGTAACATATCATCTTGTTCTGTTTTCCTCATAGTACTTATCACTTCTCACTTCTTGAAATTATTTTTTTGTTTTCTTTCTTTTTTTTTCTTTTTTCTTCCTTTTTTTTTTTTTTTTGAAACAGAGTCTCACTCTGTTGCCCACGCTGGAAGGCAGTAGCATGATTACAGCTCACTGCAGCCTCCACCTCCTGGGCTCAAGTGATCCTCATGCCCCAGCCTCCAGCCTCCCAAGTAGCTGGGACCATAGGCACATGCCACCATGCCTGGCTAATTTTTGTACTTTCTGTAGAGACAGGGTTTCTATATGTTACCCAAGCTGGTCTTGAATCCCTGAGCTCAAGCAATCAGCCTCCCAAAGTGCTGGGATTACAGGAATAAGCCTCCTTCCCTGGCCTCCCTTCATTTTTAATCAAAATTGCACGCACCAACTTAAGGTGTCTCCTGCCCTCTGGCTCTGCCCACATCTCAGTCCCTCCTTTCCTCTACGTCCCTGCCGGGCTTATCTCCTCTTTACCTTTCTGGTCCCTCAGCAAATTCTACTATTTCCTATTGCCCCAAATGCCTAGAACCACCACTGTCTCTCTGCCCAGCAAACTCCCTCTTCCCTCCTTTCAGAGCCCTCCAGCCCCACCTCTTCCCTGACGCCTGCCCTTGCTCAGAACACCTCCACGCAGGTGACAGACCACCCAGTCCAGGATCAGGCACTCGCCTGCTCTCCTGAGCAGCCCGTGTTCCTCCTCTGCTTTTCCCTGGCCGGCGGGGCCTACACTCTGTCCATTTCACATGATCAGCCCCTGGGTGGGGGTCAGGAATTCTGCCTTGCACTGGCTTCATTATGAAGGCCACGCCCTGTATTCCCGCCTTGGCAACGGAAACGCTAGGTGAATGGTGGGTATGTGGATGAAACGCACAAGGCTCATGCCATTAAGGACACCTTTTGGCCTGGTCCCTTCTTCCCTCTCTCAGCCACCTCCTCCTGCTGGCTAAGCTTCCCCCAAGAAGACAGACCCAGGCCCGCGCACCTGAGAGCCAGAAGAGGAGCGGGTAGAGCGTCAGCAGGGGCATCTTCTCTTCAGACAGGTCCCCGTTCCCCTCGGTGGAGCCTGGCAGCAGGAACAAGCTACAGACTGCACTCCATCTCCCAGCCTTCTGCTGGCACTCACTCTTGCCCTTGAACTTCCTCCTTCAGTCACTTCCCATGGGTGAATGAGACTAAAAGAGGAAGGAGGTGGTCGGTCGGGCACGGTGGCTCAGCCTGTAATCCCAGCACTTTGGGAGGCCAAGGCGGGCGGATCACGAGATCGGGAGTTCAAGATCAACCTGGCCAACATAGTGAAACCCCGTCTCTACTAGAAATACAAAAATTAGCCAGGCGTGGTGGCACACACCTGTAGTCCCAGCTACTCAGGAGGCTGAGGCAGAAGAATCGCTTGAACCTAGGAGGTGGGGATTGCAGTGAGCCGAGATTGCACCACTACACTCCAGCCTGGGCGACAGAACAAGACTCTGTCTCAAACAAAAAAAAAAAAGAGGAAGGAGATGGAAAGGGTGAAATTTCGAGGCAGTTGACAATGCAAGGGGTCACAGCGATCATAAGCTTCTGAGAAATACCTCTCTGTACACAGCCACCGTGGGTTCTCTAAAAAGAGAACTCAGTGGCTCCTCTGTCATGTGGAAACCTGCAGACATAGACCCACTGGGTCTGGCCAGCCCTTATCCAATCCTCCAAACCTGGTGGCTTGGCTTGGGGCAGGGGCACGTGGCTCCACCAGAGGGGTCCTGGAGAGCCACAGCTGATGTATACAATGTCCTCAACCTGGAGCTTCAGGTGTAGCCAGATGCGTGGGAGCCCAGAAGGCCAGAAGTTCAAGAGGATTGAGGGGCGCTTGGGGCCAAAGTCAGAAAGCCAGAGGCGAGATTCCAGACCAAAGGTTGGAAGGCAGCTACGAGGAGATGATTGGGTATCCAACCCCAGACTACAAGGCCAGGTACGGTGGCTCACACCTGTAATCTCAGCACTTTAGGAGGCTGAGGCGGGAAAATCACTTGTAGCCAGGAGTTCGAGACCAGCCTGGGCAACGTGGCAAGGCTTCATCTCCACAAAAAAAAAAAAAAAAAGGTCAGGCGTGGTGGCTCATGCCTATAATCCCAACACTTTGGGAGGCCAAGGTAGGCGGATCACTCCAGTTCAGGAGTTAGAGACCAGCCTGGACAACATGGCGAAACCCCATCTCTACTAAAAAATACAAAAATTAGCTGGGCATGGTGGCATGCACCTGTAATCCCAGTGACTTGGGAGGCTGAGGCAGGAGAATCACTTGAACCCGGGAGGCAGAGGTTGCAGTGAACCAAGATCGCACCACTGCACTCCAGCCTAGGCGACAGAGCAAGACTCTGTCTCAAAAATAATAATAATAGTAATAATAATTAGTTCTGCATAGTCACGCATGCCTGTAGGCCAAGCAATCTGGGAGGCTAAGGTCTGAGGATCACTTGAGCTCAAGAGGTCGCAGCTGCAGTGAGCCATGATTGAGCCACTGTCCACCGTACTCCAGCCTGGGCAACACAGCAGACGCTATCTCTTTAAACACACACACACACACACACACACACACACACACACACACACACACACAAAGAGGTTCAGAGAGAAGGGAGACGCAAGCAGGGAACTACTGGCCCAGTGACAAGGGCTTTGTCCTGAGAACACACAGGAAGCTCCTACTGCTGTACCCCAGCCCACCAGGTGAGATCCCAGGGATACCTACATCTGGAATCTTCCAGAAACCTGTCCATTGTACCAGGGGGTTTACCTGAGGAAACCAGTTCATTGCTCAGGACTATTACCCCCTCGCTCCACCCCCCATCTTATAACTATTTGTTGAAGGAAGGAAGGAAGGAAGAAAGGAAGGACCAGTTTTGCCCCTCACTCTCCTCCTTCTGACAATCATGTCCATCCCCCATCTCTCCTTTCCCATCAAGAACCCAGCAAGTCCCTAGGGTGGGGACTGGGGATATAAAAGGATTAGAAAGGGCCAGACTCGGTGGCTTACACTTGTAATCCCAGCACTTTGGGAGGCCGAGGCAGGTGGATCACCTGAGGTCAGGAGTTCGAGACCAGCCTGGCCAACATGGCGAAATGCTGTCTCTACTAAAAATACAAAAATTGGCCGGGCGCGGTGGCTCACGCCTGTAATCCCAGCACTTTGGGAGGCTGAGGCAGGCAGATCACAAGGTCAGAAGATCGAGACCATCCTGGCTAACACGGTGAAACCCCGTCTCTACTAAAAAGTACAAAAAAATTAGCTGGGCGAGGTGGTGGGCGCCTGTAGTCCCAGCTACTCTGGAGGCTGAGGCAGGAGAATGGCGTGAACCCCAGGGGGCGGAGCCTGCAGTGAGCGGAGATCGCGCCACTGCACTCCAGCCTGGGTGACAGCGAGACTCTGTCTCAACAACAACAACAAAAAATAAATAAATAAATAAAAGAAGAAAGAAGGGGATGGGCTTACCCTCCAATGTAAGAGTTATCCAAAGTTACTGTGATGGTCCAGGAGGCTTCCAAGGCAATCGGGCAGCATCAGTCTTCAGCCACTAAGCCAAGAAGATCTGGGAAGGAGTCAGTCAGAGAGCCTTGGGCCAGAGCTCCAGGGGCTCTGGGAGTGGCTGCCAGGTGAGCTGAACAGTCCGATTTTCATTGGGGTCCCACACAGATGGGATGCAGCTTAGGAGGAATCCTGGGCTGCAGGCATTCCCTGGCCCAGTGGCCAGATTTCCAGCACTCGTAGCAAGCTCCTGGGGGAGGAGGTTCTGGAGGAACGCCTGGCAGCTGCGGTTTAGGCATTTAGAGTTCTTGTGTGCTGGAGATGTGGCTGGGGTTTGTCTCACAGTGGAGGCAAGGAATTGCAGAAATACATTGCTACTTGGCTGCCTCTATTATTGTACACCTTGAAGATAAGGTTAATTAAGTCCTGTTGTGGGGTTTAAGGGCCGGAATTTAATTTTTGGAGCTGCATTTAATGTTGGGAGCAGATTGGGTAATAAAATAAAATGCATATTGAGAATAGGACGGCTTTCTGACCTTACAGGATCTAGGGCTGTAAAGTGTCTCAGGGTTGCTGCCAAACGGGCCATGAACTGGGCTGGGTTTTTTTATTTGATGAAAAAGAGCCTAAACACTAACTGATTTGGGAGAGGTCAGATAAAGAAAAAGGAGCATTAACCTTGACCATGCCTTTAGCTCCAGCCACCTTTTTAAGAGGAAATTGTTGGGCAGGTGGGTGAGGGCTATTCAAGGAACAAAACTGTCAGCCGGACCAGGTGTGAGGAGGGGAGGTGATAAAAGGATTATAGGGTGGGGGAGCGGAGGCTGAGGAAAAACTGGGACCTAGCTCAGCCTGGCGAGGAGCAGCCTTGGGAGGAGGGGAGAGGTCAGATGGGTCTGTAGAAAAGGAAGATTCGAAAGACTCAGAGACACTTGGGGTTGGGACTGAAGGGACAGGTGGGAGGGACAGAAGCAAGATTTGGGATGAGTTGCATTGGGAACAGAGACTAGGGAGGGACCAATGTGTAAAAGAACGTCAGGCACCTCAGACCGTTTGCCCATTTTATGACAAGAATTATGTAGATCTTGTAGGATGGAAAAATCAAAAGTGCTGTTTTCTGGCTATTTGGAACCACGGTCCAGTTTGTATGGGGGTCAAGCGGCATTGCAGAACAAAATAAGGCATTTAAGTTTTAGGTCAAGCAAGAGTTGAAGAGGTTTTAAGTTCTTGAGAACACAGGCTAAGGGAGAAGAAGGAGGAATGGAGGGTGGAAGGTTGCCCATAGTGAAGGAAGCAAGTTTAAAGAGAAGGGTAGAGACACAGAAAGAAGGGGTGAGGGGTGCTTGCCCCCCAGGAAAGTGGAAAAGGGGCAGAGACATGGAGAGAAGGGGTGGGTGTGCTTGCCCTCCAAGAAAGTGGAGAAGGGGTGGCAGGTGCTTGCCCCCCAGAAAAGTGGAAAAGGGGTAGAGACACGGACAGAAGGGGTGGCGAGCAGCCCTGGGCTGCAATGTGGGTGAGCAGCCAAAGCAGGCGTCCCTGCAATTGACTTGCCACCAAGGGAAAGTGGGTGAATGACCAAGGCAGGCATCCCTGCGGAGATCAGACACCAATGGAATGTGGGCGAATAATCAGGCAGGCATCCCCGCAATGATTAAACACCAAGGGAAGGCTGCCTTCCCAAGTCCGTGACTGGCACTGGAGTTTTGGGTCCACGGATAAAATGTGTCTCCTTTGTCTCTACCAGAAAAAGAAAGGAATTGAAAGTAAGAGAAGAGAGAGATTGAAGGATGGCGCCAAGACTCAAAGGAGAAAGAGGTTGAGAGATAGTGAGAGGTTGGAGAAAAGAGTAAAAGAGGCTGCTTACCCGATTTAAAATTGGTGAGTTGTTCCTTGGGCTGGTTGGTCTGAGGACCCGAGGTTGTAGGTGGATCTCTTCACAGAGTGAGGGTGAGGACAGAGGACTGGTCTCCCAAAGGAGTCCCGCTGACCAGGGTCTTCAGCACCAAATGTCACACACATCCATGTGAAGAGACCACCAAACAGGATTTGTGTGAGCAACATGGCTGTTTATTTCACCTGGGTGCAGGCGGGCTGAGTCCGAAAAGAGAGTCAGCAAAGGGCAGCGGGATTATCATTAGTTCTTACAGGTTTTGGGATAGGCAGTGGAGTTAGGAGCAATGTTTTGCGGGCAGGGGGTGGATCTCACAAAGTACATTCTAAAGGGTGGGGAGAATTGCAAAGAACCTTCTTAAGGGTAGGGGAGATTACAAAGTACATTGATCAGTTAGGGTGGAGCAGAAACAAATCACAATGGTGGAGTGTCATCAGTTAAGGCTATTTTCACATAATTGGTGGCTCTTCAGTTGCTTCAGGCCATCTGGATGTATACATGCAGGTCACAGGGGATATGATGGCTTAGCTTGGGCTCAGAGGCCTGACAATATCTAAGGTAATGGATTTAGGCAGCTCCGTCCCTAACATTTGGGGGCCAGGGCTAGAATACAAATGGAGGCTCACATACCGTGTGTCTCAGTATCTTAACATTCTAAAGCAAGTTCAAAAAGCTACAAAATCAAGTGTGTCTAATCTTCCCTCCTGAACAAAATACCTTCTTACCAACCTGGAAGCCAGGTTAGCATGTAGGATTCTCAGAAGTTCCACACTAAAATGTGGCAGCCTAGGGACAAACAACCTCCTGTCCCCAGCTCCCCCACCCACAAGCTCCTCTCCTTCTCCTCCCACCCTTGCGCACCCCAACCCCAAAGGAATTTTCAGCAGCTGTTGAGTGGCGAGAGAAGATATGTCACAAGTGCATTGGTTAGGTCAGAAGAATGCATGAGGCTCCACGTTCAAGCTCTGTCCACAGCTCCTGCAAATGGTCACCCCTTGGCCACACCACAGACCTAGGGATGCCACAGTAACAGCGACCTTGGGGCAAAGTGCAGTCAGTCTACAGGAGGAATAGGAGCCTTTGGCCATGTGGACACCCCTCTTCATGGGGAGGAGCACAGAGGAGGAGCAGGCCTAAGGGAGGTCCTAGGTTTAGGAAGAGACCATTCAACAATGCTTGTAAACAGACCAGCGCTGAGCTCTCCATGATGGCCTAGGTAAAAAGCTCTTAGAGTCATTATCAGTAGATTTTTTTTTTTTTTTGAGATGGAGTTTTGCTCTGTCACCCAGGCTGGAGTGCAGTGGCATGATCTTGGCTCACCACAACTTCCACCACCGGGGTTCAAGTGATTCTCCTGCCTCAGCCTCCCAAGTAGCTGGGATTACAGGTGCCTGCCATCATGCCTGGCTAATTTTTGTATTTTTAGTAGAGACAGGGTTTCACCATGTTGGCCAGGCTGACTTCAAACTCCCGACCTCAGGTGATCTGCCCATCTTGGCCTCCCAAAGTGCTGGGATTACAGGCTTGAGCCACCGCACCTGGCCATTGTTAATAGATTTCTGATGCTGATAAAAAAGACCCGGCAGGGCATGGTGGCTCACACCTGTAATCCCAGCACTTTGGGAGGCAGAGGCAGGTGGATCACGAAGTCAGGGGATCGAGACCATCCTGGCTAACACGGTGAAACCCCGTCTCTACTAAAAATACAAAAATTAGCCAGGTGTGGTGGCAGGCACCTGTAGTCCCAGCTACTTGGGAGGCCGAGGCAGAAGGATACCTTGAACTCAGGAGGCAGAGGTTGTTGTGAGCCGAGATCGTGCCACCGCATTCCAGCCTGGGTGACAGAGGGAGACTCTGCCTCAAAAAAAAAAAAAAAAAAAAAAAAAGACCATGACCAATATGAGAGGATCATCCTGCCCCACCCTGAGCCAAGGTTCAGCTGAATCTGAAATGCTGAACCCTGTGTGCACCCCCGGACCTCGGTGAGCCAGACAAGGTCCCGAGAAGACAGGACTGTTTCCTACGATGAACGCTGTGTGCACCCTCAGACCTCAGTGAGCCAGAAAAGGTCCTGAGAAGACAGGACTGTTTCCTATGATGAAAATTGATGGAAACTCCTCACCCTGGAAAGGAAAAGGATAAAAGAAAAAGAATTAGAGTCTGTCACGTTCTTTAGGACACGAATGAGGAGAATGTGGATGGACTACCCCTCACATTCTGGAATATTCTCTCTAGGAAGCACTTCTTAAAGCCTGAGGAAGTTAGATTCTAGATGTAAATTATTAACACCAATGCATATAACAAACAAATGAGTTCTCTAACCCAGGAGGAAATAAAAACTGGAGAGGTTCAGGAGGTGGGTGGGGGCGCAGTCAGGGGACATCCAAAGTCAATGCCGTGGACACCTTCATGGTAAGCAGACGCTGATATGCATCCCCTTCCGTGCCACTGCCAGAGTTGAACAATGGCTGGGCCCGACCCAAGGAGGCCCAGCCAATCTCTATGCTTTTACGGTTTTGTTGTTTTTATGTCTTTGTGTTTTTACAAGTCCAGCTAAAGTTTGCACCTCCTAGTCCTTTCAAACAGACTTGAATTCTTGTCTTTGGAAAGAGGCCACTGTCCACTTTACACTAAGGCATTTATCCACTCACCCATTCATTCATCCATTCATTGAGGGTACCAGCCTCTGGATGCATGTAGAGTTCTTCTCTGTTGTTTATGATTTTCTTTCAAACATTTCATCTGAACTTCCAAGCTAATTATCGCCCCTACTCCCTCCCAGTTCAGACCTCCCAGAGGAAGGCAGCCTTCCCCCTCTTTTCCCAGAATCTGCTTCTCTTTGAAATCTTGTCTGCTCCTTGTTCTAAGGCCAAGTGTGCGAGGCACATACCAGCCATCTGATTTTGTTTTACTCTATAGACTGGATTTGTGGGGCTCTCCCACACAGGAGATCTATGGACATCGTGTTAGTCCCGGTCTTCCAAAGAGGAGATGTGAAGAGGGAATTAAATGTGCAAGGGTTTTACCGGGGGAAATGCCTGTGAGAGAAATAGAGTAGGTGCCAGGGAGGCCAGGGGAGCCTTCAGACCATGATGCAGGTTGGATCCCCGTGAAGGAAAGAGGGCGGAAAAGTTGTGTGGAAGCATCCCAGACCACTTTGCCGTATCTGGAGGGTTGTGCAAGGCCATAAGAGAGCCCTTGAGCTAACTCAGCTATTACAGGGGTCCTGTGTCTCCCAGGAACAGGCCTGTCTCAGTGTCCCTGCTGTGCTCCACCTTTGGCTGGTAATTGCCCGTAGGAAGCATGACCTTGGTGCAAACACGACGACGATGGCTTTCAGAGCACGGCAGTGGGGACCGTCGGTCATGGATGCCCCTGTGGTTGGAAGTCTCAGAGACACATTCTCATGGTCACTTCAGATGCTCATTAACTTGGAGGGAGATCTCCTCTGTGCCTTCACGCCCCTTTCAGTGACTTCAATAGAAAATCGAGACTTTAGTGTCTTTGTGTATCTGGGTGTATGTGTGGGTATCTGTGTGCATGTGTATGTGTTTGTATGTATGTGCGTGTCTGTGTCTGTGTTTATGTTTGTGTGTATATTTATGCATGTGTGCATGTTTGTGTGTATACTGCATGTCTGTGAATGTGTGTGTCTGTGTGTCGGTGCCTGTGTATATGTGTCTGTGTGAACGTGCATATGTATGTGTATATATATATGTGTGTTTGTGTTATACATGTCTCTGTGTGTGCATGTCTGTTTCTGAGTTTCTGTGTGTGTGCATGTGTGTCTGTGTGCACGTCTTTGTATATGTTTCTGTGTGCATGTGTGTTTGTGCACGCATGTCTGTGTTTGTGTATATGCATGTCTGTGCAAATGTGTTTCTGTGTGTTTGCATGTGTGCTTGTGTCTGTATATGAGTATACATGTTGGTGTACATGTGTTTCCACGTGTCTGTGTGCATGTGTGTGTTCTGTATGTGTGTGTTTGTGTGTACATGTGTGTTTTATGTGTACTATGTGCATGTATGTTCTGTGTGTATGTGTTGCACAAGTGTGTCTGTGTTTGTGTATGTGTGTGTGTTTCTGTGTGTACGTTTTTGTGTCTGTGTGTGCATGTGTGTTTCTCTGTGTGTGCATGTGTTTGTGTGTGTGCCTGTATGCTTCTGCGTCATGTGTGTTCTGTGCATATGTGTTGTATGTGTGTATGTTTATGTGTGTGTGCCTCTGTATGCATCTGTTTCTGTGTGTATATGTGTGCTCTGTGTGTGCATATGTTTGTGTGTGCATGTGTGTTCTGTGCATATGTATGTGCATGTGTATGTTTCTGTGTCATGTGTGTTCTGTGTGTATGTGTGTACATGTGTTTTTCTGTGTCTGTGTCTTGTGCATGTATGTTTCTGTGTCATGTGTGTTCTGTGTGTATGTGTTGTACGTGTGTATGTGTATGTGTGTGCTTCTGTGTGTGTTTCTGGGTGTATGTGTGTCTTCTGTGTGTGCATATATGTTTGTGTGTGCATGTGTGTTCTGTGGATGTGTGTATATATGTTTTTCTGTGTCTGTATGTGTGTGTCAGTGTCTTGTGCATGTGTTTCTGTGTGTATGCATGTTGTGCACATGCATGCTTAGAAAGAATCCACTCCTGCAGCCACAAGGACACCTCTGAGGCCAACTCACATCACAGGCCCTCACCTCTCTCTCTATTGCTCCCTTCCAGACCATCCTGGTGGGCGACAGTGGTGTGGGAAAGACGTCTCTGCTGGTTCAGTTCGATCAGGGCAAGTTCATCCCTGGCTCCTTCTCGGCCACCGTGGGCATCGGATTCACGGTAAGCACTGGCTGGCACTGCTAGCTCTGGGCCTGGGCTCAGGACCCCAGCGTGTTTCTGTTGAGTGCCAGCAGGAAACAGGTGGACACTCGCATTGGATCATTCAAGGAGGATTAAGGAGAAGACTGTTCCCCAAGGTGTAGGAGGGTGTTGGGTGACCAGGAGGGAGGGTGCACTGCCCCTGGGTAGTCCAGGAACTCTGCCCACCTCTAGTATCAAGCAGGAAGGGAAGGCACCCTCACCAGAACCCAGAGACAAAGCGGGCTGCCGGGTGAGCTGCCTGGCGGGAGCTGTGTGGGACCTTCAGTGGAGGGACACGGCAGCCCATGGAAGCACCTGAGGGAGGCAGCCAGGAGAACAATCCCCTGTCCCACGTTGCTCTCCTCCTGCTCGCCATCTCCTTCTGGGGCTCCACATTGGATGAACGCAAGTGGAAGCCAGAAAGCAAAAAATATTTTAACATGGGATAGCTCAGGTCAGCCCTCCAAGGCAAGAAGATCTGGAGGGACAAAGGGACGACCAAGTTTTCAGTACAGTCCAAACTTAGCATTGTCACACGGGTCTCAGGGAGCTGGCAGGCCCAGGTTACAGTTCCACATTTAGTCTTTGGTAAAATGGTAAAAGGGCGGCTCGGGTTAAGGAAGACCAGCGCCCTCGGCTTTTTCTGCCCACAGCCCCTCTGCGGGACAAGGGATCCCTCCTCTACCACACATCCCATCTCCCCGCATTGTCCCATGCCTGCGGCTGCAGCTGCCCTTGAATTCCTGGGAAGACCTTGGGAGAGGGTTCCACTCCTCTCTCGGAATGTGGCAGGAAGAGCAGGGCCTTCCCTCGGGACCCCAGAATCCTAGCATCTCAAGATGGGGAAGAGCAAACATCTCTTCTTGGACAAGGTGGATGTTTGGGAACCTCTGAGACCACAGCACAGGGCCTGTGAGATCACACTCAGGGTCAGGACGCAGCAGTGCCACGCTGAGGGGAAGAGAGAGAGGAAAACCCAGAAAAATGGGCTTGCCCACCGGGTCACAGTCAGGAAGGCAGGGGTTCAGAACGAACATGGCTTCTGGGTGACCTTCCAGGAGGCAAAGCGGAAGGAGTGCCTGGCTCAGGTGTGTTCTGGGGCCTAGAATCGGCCCTGAAACACCAGTGCCCAGGGCTCTCCCTGGACTGGGACTGGCTGGGCTCTGGTAGTGCTGAATAGGGCAGGGCGGAGACCCAGGAGGCCAAGGCTACCTGGCAATCCCTGAGGTCTTGGAACAGGCCACCACGAAGCAAACCCGGATGACCTGGTGCCAGGCGTCACCCACCCCAACCCAGGTCCAGTCTGCCCTCAACAGCCAGGACACACCCTGCCCTTAGGGTCACACCCGCATCTCCTCACCCACCCTTCTGCCTGTCTGGCGAGGAAGGAAGAGAGTGGGGTGGATGTGGCTGTGGACATGCAAAGTCTGATTCACATTCCACAGACCACAGAGGTGAGATCTCCAAATTTTGCCGCTAGCTTGGCAAGAAAACTGAGGCCGATTTCCTGTGAAGGAAAAAGAAAGTGTGTGGTCAAACTGTGGGTCTACCCTGAGATGGGACACGCTGGGTTTTCCCACTGACCTCAGGGTGGGCCTCCTAGAGCCTGGGCTGCCTGCTTGGCACCGGCCAGCACCCGATGTCCTCAGGTGCATCTCAGGACAAACCTGTTGCCTGCTTACGCTGAGTGAGGGCCTGAGCCCCTGGCCAGAAACTCAGCCTGGGGACACCTGAGCAAAGAACTGGTAGACATGGGGGTCTCCTCCACATATCAGCGGTCTGGGGGTCCCCAGAGAGCCAGGCTACCAGACACTTGTTTACCCATCTGTCCTTCACACGGAGATTTGAGATATGGCATGGATAAGGGCCCTGCCGCTGGCCAGGCTGTATCCTGCAACTCCTGCATGATGGGAAGGGAGGCAGACACTGCCACTGGCTCCGCTCAGGAGGCTGAGGGCAGCCTAGGTGGCAGGGGAGGGACAGAGCCCCTGGTCTCCCACTTTGGAGGAGCCAGAGGTGAGCAGGGTGACTACCTAGGGCGTGCCTTCACCCATAAACTACTGGGCCCATCGCCTTCTGGAAGTGGGACCTGCCCAGGTCCTGTGTAGATGCCTCTCAGTCAAGACCTTCCCTAAATTCTCTACCACCAGCTCCATCAAACTGGCTGTGGGGGTCCTGCTGATGGGCTTATGGGGCACTGACATCGATGGGGTTCACACAGGGGTCTTTCCAGTCAGCCCCTCCCACCACGGTTCAGGTCCTCCTTGTTACCTCTCTCCTCAGTTTCCCCCAAATTCCCCAGTCTTGCCTGAGCACTGACACAAAATTCCTCTTTCAAAACCCTCACTCAGGCCAGGCGTGGTGGCTCACACCTGTAATCTCAGCACTTTGGGAGGCCGAGGCAGGCGGATCACTTGAGGCCAGGAGTTCAAGACCAGCCTGGCAAACATGGCAAAACCCCTTCTCTACTAAAAATACAAAAAAGTTTGCCAGATGTGGTGGCACACGCCTGTAATCCCAGCTACTTGGGAGGCTGAGGCAAGAGAACCACTTGAACCTGGGAGGTGGAGGTTGCAGTGAGCCGAGATCACACCATTGCACTCCAGCCTGGGCAACAGGGCGAGACTCCCATCTCAAAACAACAACAACAACAAAAAAACAAAACAAAAAAAACAAACTCACTCTGCTCATCCCCCACCTGAACATTCATGGTTCACTATTGCCTTCCAAATAAAGTCTAAATCTCTCATCTACTGGTCAAGCTGTTGCAGTTTAGACCAGTGGTTCTTGAACACTCCTTCAGCACACATAAAAGCCTCCGGGGGAAGCTCATCTGAAATGCAAATTCTAAGCTCCCTCATAGACATGTTACTTCAGTAAAACCACGTGGGGGGCCCAGAATCAGCAGGTCCATGCGCCACATTTTGCAAAACATGAGTTGAGGCCTTGTCCCTCCAGTCTCTGCCCGGGTCTCCTTCCCACATCCCGACCCTGTGCTCTTTGGGCTGTGCTGTTTCCCAGCTCTGGAGTTTTCTGCCATCGACCTGGATAGCAGGGAGGCCCCTGCCCCCCGCCCCAGAGCTCCAGGGCTGCACACAAGAGCCCCCTCGTCTCTCAACACACATGAGGGTCTGTCTCACTGACACTTGGTGCCTCCACTATCAGCAGGGCTGCATGACTATGAGGGTGTGATCTGTGATCAGGAGGGCAGGGGTATCTATTTGGGGGTTTTGTGGGGGTGTGCGTTTCAGATCTGGAGGCAATAAGAGGTGTTGGGGGTCATTTATAGGGTGATATACACATTTGGTGATGGTATGAGGCATGGGGTCCATTGGAGAGGCAGGTGTTTGCACAGTGATGTGGCACAGGTGTTGATGGCGTGAAATAAACTGTGCCTGGAGCTGCATCGTGGTGACAGGAGTATGTGTTTGGAGTGAAATGAGGTATGTGTGTTTGGGGGTCATGTAAGATGTGTATGTATGTCGTATGATAGTAGGTGTGTTTGCTTATAGTGTGAGGCGCGCATTTGTGGCATAATACAAAGTTGTGTGTGGGACATGTTATGAAGTGTGTGTTTGTGGTATAATGTAGGGTGTGAGCCATGTGTATTTATGGTATGATGTGAGGCAGATGTGTGTGGTATGATGGAGGGTGCGTGTGTGTATTTGTGGTGTGATTTGAGAGTGTATGTGTGTGGTGTGAGGTGTGTGTGAGGTATGTGTGGAGATTTGAGGGGTGTGTGAGGTGTGTGATGTGATTTGAGGGGTTAGGTGTGTGTGGTGTGAGTGTGTGTGTGTATGGTGAGGTGTGTGTGTCTGTGGTGTGATTTGAAGTGTCTGTGGTGTGATTTGAGGGTGTGTGTGTGGTGTGAGGTGTATGTGGTGTGATTTGATGTGTGTGTGTATGTGGTGTGAGATGTGTGTGGTGTGATTTGAGGTGTGTGTGGTGAGGTGTGTGGTGTGATTTGAGGTGTGTGTGGTGAGGTGTGTGGTGTGATTGAGGGGTGTGTGGTGAGGTGTGTGGTGTAATTTGAGGGGTGTGTGTGGTGTGAGGTGTGTGGTGTAATTTGAGGGTGTGTGGTGTGGTGTGTGGTGTGATTTGAGGTGTGTGTGGTGAGGTGTGTGGTGTGATTTGAGGGGTGTGTGGTGAGGTGTGTGGTGTAATTTGAGGGGTGTGTTGGTGTGAGGTGTGTGGTGTGATTTGAGGGGTGTGTGGTGAGGTGTGTGGTGTAATTTGAGGGGTGTGTGTGGTGTGAGGTGTTGTGGTGTGATTTGAGTGTGTGTGTATGTGGTGTGAGGTGTGTGGTGTGATTTGAGGGGTGTGTGGTGAGGTGTGTGGTGTAATTTGAGGGGTGTGTGTGGTGTGAGGTGTGTGGTGTGATTTGAGGGGTGTGTGGTGAGGTGTGTGGTGTAATTTGAGGGGTGTGTGTGGTGTGAGGTGTGTGGTGTGATTTAAGGTGTGTTGGTGAGGTGTGTGGTGTGATTTCAGGGCTGAGGTGTGTGTGGTGTGAGGTGTGTGTGGTGTGATTTGAGGTGTGTGTGTGGTTTGAGGTGTGTGGTGTGATTTGAGGTGTGTGTGGTGAGGTGTGTGGTGTGATTTGAGGGGTGTGTGGTGAGGTGTGTGGTGTAATTTGAGGGGTGTGTCTGGTGTGAGGTGTGTGGTGTGATTTGAGGTGTGTGCGGTGAGGTGTGTGGTGTGATTTGAGGGGTGTGTGGTGAGGTGTGTGGTGTAATTTGAGGGGTGTGTGTGGTGTGAGGTGTGTGGTGTGATTTGAGGGGTGTGTGGTGAGGTATGTTGGTGTAATTTGAGGGGTGTGTGTGGTGTGAGGTGTGTGGTGTGATTTGAGTTATGAGGCGTGTGGTGTGATTTGAGGTACGAGGTGTGTGTGATGTGATTTGAGATGTGTGTGGTTTGAGATGTGTGATGTGATTTGAGGTGTGTGTGGTGAGGTGTGTGGTGTGATTTGAGGGGTGAGGTGTGTGTGGTCTGAGGTGTGTCTGTGTGTGTGGTGAGGTGTGTGTGTCCGCGGTGTGTTGTGGGGTGGGTGCACACGTGTGAGTGTCTGTGGTGTGTGTCTGGGGAGAGGCACAGGCTACCGCAGGCATACACAGCCTCAGAGTGAACGTTAGGAGGCCCAGGTTTCCTCCCCAGAGACCACACAGGTCCCTTAGTGAGTCCCTATTCTGCACAGCCCCTGTTCCCTGTTCTGAATGTCTTTGACCCCAACCCACTTCTGACTCACCCGAGGCTGCCCTTGAACACCCTACAGGACATTACAGTGGCCCTGGGGACAGTGTATGCACCCTCCAAGTATGACATTACCCACACACTGCAGACCCAGCAAGCCCCACAGGGACCACCTGGAGGAGAGCCTGCAGCCCCTCTCCCCATGTTCAAAGACTTCTTCCCTAGGTCAGATTCCTCCATCCAGACTAGCGCAGCAACACAGCAGGGAAGTGCTTCAGGTCACTGTTCCTTCTGGATGATTCGCGCTAATGTTCAACCTTCTGTATTCCAAACGCACCATAGGACAAAGAGGGTCTTGGAGTCAACAACGCGAACCACAGCTGGAGGCTAGAAAGCTGAACTCAAAGTACCAGCAGGGCTACACTCCCTCTGAAGGCTCCAGGGAAGGGTCATTCCTTCCTCTTCCATGGCCTTGGTGGCTCCCAGGAGTCCTTGGCATTCCTTGGCTTGCAGCCGCACTGCTCCCATCTCGCCTGTCTTCACCTGGATGTCCTTTCCCTGTGTCTCTTTCTTCTCATGACACCGGTCATACTGGATTAATGGCCTGCCCTATGCTAGTATAACCTCATTTTAATGAGCGATATCTGCAATGACCACATTTCCAAGTAAGGGCATGATCTGAGGTACTAGTGGTTCAGACCTCAACCTATCTTTGGGGGACAGAATTCAACCCATAACAGCATGGTTTACAGTAGAAGGTGAGCATGAGGCACGCCCCATCCCCTCTCTCAGTCTTCCTCCACCATTTCCCTCCTGCAATGAAAACCTGCATCCCGGACGGGCATAATGGCTCACGCCTGTAATCCCAACATTTTGGGAGGCTAAGGCAGGTGGATCACCTGAGGTCAGGAGTTCAAGACCAGCCTGGCCAACATGGTGAAACCCTGTCTCTACAAAAATACAAAAATTAGCCAGGCATGATGGTGGGCACCTGTTATCCCAGCTACTCGGGAGGCTGAGGCAGGAGAATGGCTTGAACAACCCAGGAGGCGGAGGTTACAGTGAGCCAAGGTCGTGCCACTGCACTCCAGCCTGGGTGATAGAGCTCCATCTCAAGAAAAAAATAAAAAGAAAGAAAGAAAGAGAGAGAGAGAGACAAAGGGAAAGAGAGATAGGAAGGAAGGAGAGAAAGAAAGAAAGAAAAGAGAGAGAGAGAAAGAAAGAAAGGAAAAGAGAGAGAGGAAGGAAGGAAGGAAAACCAAGAAAGAAAGAAAGAAAGAAAGAAAGAGAGGGAGGAAGGAAGGAGAGAAAGAACGAAAGAGGGAGAAAGAGAGAGAGAGAAAGAAAGAAAGAAAGAAAGGAAGGAAAAGAGAGGAAGGAAGGAAGGAAGAAAGGAAGGAAGGCAGGCAGGCAAAGAAAGAAAGAAAGAGAGGGAAAGAAAGAGAGAGAGAGAGAAAGAAAGAAAAGAAAGGAGAGGAGAGGGGAGGAGAGGAGAGGGGAGGGAGGGAGGGGAGGGGAGGGGAGGGGAGGGGAGGGGAGGGGAGGGGAGGGAGAAGACCACATCCCAGGCTGGGTGCGGTGGCTCACGCTTGTAATCCCAGCAATTTGGAAGGCCAAGGCGGGCGTATCGCCTGAGGTCAGCGGTTCCAGACCAGCCTGTCCAACGTGGTGAAGTTCTCTACTAAGAATACAAAAATTAGCCAGGCGTGGTGGCATGCACCTGTAGTCCCAGCTGCTCCAGAGGCTGAGGGAGGAGAATTGCTTGAACCTGGGAGGCGGAGGATGCAATGAGCCGAGATCCCGCCACTGCACTCCAGCCTGGGCGACAGAGTGAGACTCCGTCTCCGGGAGCCCACTGGCATTGAGCAGACCTCAGCATTATTTGCAGCAAGAGCCTCTGGCATCCAAATAGCAACCAACACCAGGCCACTGTAGTGTGCTGCGCAGCCCCCACTCTCCAGTCTGTGGCTCCCTGTTTGAGTCCCGCCCTATGCCCAACTGAGGTTGTAGCACGCTCACCTCCAGAAGAGGTAACCCAAGCTCTTTACTCTACTGGAGATCACCTCTGACCCCACTATGGGCACTTCTCCCAGCTGACAGAAAATACCTCCAGCTGATATCAGAAATTACAGGGCTGGAGGCTGGCGTACAAAGTCAGTTCCCACAGGCCTATGGTGGCCCATAAGCCACGTCTACCCCTGCTCCTCACCTCCACACCTAAGTTAAGAATTGCAGGCCGGGTGCAGTGGCTCACGCCTGTAATCTCAGCACTTTGGGAGGCCCAGGTGGGCGGATCGCCTGAGGTCAGGAATTTGAGACCAGCTTGGCCAACATGGCGAAACCCCGTCTCTACTAAAAATACAAAAAGAAAAAATAGCCGGGCGTGGTGTCGTGCACCTGCAATCCCAGCTACTCCGGGAGACTGAGGCAGGAGTATCGCGTGAACTCGGGAAGCAAAGGTTGCAGTGAGGCGAGATCGCACCACTGCACTCCAGGCTGGGCGACAGAGTGAGACTCTGTCTCAAAAAAAAAAAAAAAAAAAGGTGCAGGTACCCGTCTCCAGCTCTCCCCTCCCTACACACCCCTCAAACAGTCCCTATGTAATGCACTCGCCCTGTTCCTTGGTAACCTGAAGCTGCTTATAGAATGTGGAGATGGGGGTAATTGAAAGGTGGGCCCAGGCCACAGAGCCCCTGAGCTCTGCTACCAGCAACCCCAGCTGCACTCCCTACTCTCTGTCACCAAGAGCTGCCGGGTGCCTGGGATATCCTGGCAGCTCTGCTCAAAATGATCCACGACTTCATGAATTTATTTGGCTCCTCCTCGGGGCCAGGGTGAGTGTCATGGGTTAATAAGGCCGGCCCCGCCTTCAGGAGCGGTCCACTGGGAGATGGGTGCTGCGCAGCCCTCTTGCGAAAGCTCTCCCCTGGTGGGACATTCTGGGCACAGCCCAACAGGCCGGGGGAAACGAGAGGTGATCCATACTAAAGGGTCAAAGTCCCCGCGCCAGTCAGCGGCCCTAAAACACCGCAGCGTACGTGTGCTGCAAGGCGAGTATGGGTTGGTAAACAAAACTGTATCAGATGAGCTCGGGCCGGGTGCCTTCACGGATGCGGAACTGTGTCGGGGCTATCCGCGGAGGCGCAGACCAGGGGTCCCCAGCTCCCCGCCTCGCCACCTGGGGACGGCCCACAGGCCGGGGCTCGGGCGCCGCCTGCTGTCGCGCTGCGCAGCGACTACGGGAACTCTTCCGCAGCAGACGGGGTCCCCGCGACCCGCTGCCCCCGAAAGGCAAGCAAGCGGCCACAGGGAACGGGTCCCGGGGCTGGATGTGACCCATGTCCTAAGCGCACGGAGCCGAGCCGGTGTTGCTCAGGGAGGCTGCCCGCCCCTTCACGCGGACCCTGCGGCTCTGCGTGCCCTCAGGGAACAGCAAGCTCCGAGCCAGTGTCGTCGAGGGGGCGACGGGACAGAGGGAGGAGCCCGCGGGGACCGGGTCGAGGGAGGGGAGGAGTGGGCGGGGCTGGGGCGGGGCCGTTCCTGCGCTCTCCTTGGCCTGCGGGCCGGCACTGCTCACCTCTCGTCCAGGGACATGACGGGCACGCCAGGCGCCGCTGCCACCCGGGATGGCGAGGCCCCCGAGCGCTCCCCGCCCTGCAGTCCGAGCTACGACCTCACGGGCAAGGTGGGTGGGCCTCTTCCGTGAGACCCCCGCCCTCCTCGGCGCTAGCCCCTTCCTGGCTGCGTCTGGGTTGGACTCAGCCCTTCCCCCAGGCAGCTGGGTCTCCCAGAGGAGGGAGGGAGAGAGGGTCAGGACACAGCCCCTGGGGCCGTCCCAAGCTCTAGGTGTCTCTGCTGGCTCGGTGGGGGCGGGTCGCGGAAGATCGCAAGGACTGAGTGATCCCCTCGCTGGCCCCAACTCAGTTCTCTTCTGCCACACTCTGGCAAATATCAGCCCCCGGGAGCCCATGCTTCTTGGTGAGGGTTAAGCGCGCAACTCTCGGGGCTCAGGCTGAGAAGCGCTGGGAGATGGGGACCACACGGAGACTCGGAGAGGACGTCCCCTGCTGGCAGAGGAACTGGCGTTAATGCCATTTTCCGAGCTAAGCTCTTAGTTGAGATCTGACATCCAGGTTTAAGGCCTGATGTCCCCCAGCTGCTGCCTTCCCATTCCACCCGCTGGAGGCACTGCCTTCCGTCTTCCTCCCTGCAGTAGGAAGCCGCTCCTCCCAAAAGGATGTTGCCAGCAGGCCTGCAGGCCACTTGGGAATTTTTCGAACCTGAGAAAGATTTCAGTGGTTGGTCTTTCGCATCCCGCACTTGAGAGGGCTCCAGGGCTGCTCTCGGGCTTGCTACCTCTACAGGGGTGTCCTGTATGGAAACAGGTAGGGACAGCAGTGGACTGCTCTGTCGTCTTCCATCTGTGTTTTTGGAGTGAGCAGGTACCAGAAACTGAAAGAATTGCTGAGGGATCCTAGAGCTTCACTCTTCCTCTGCAGGATTGGGGATGGAGTGAGGGCTGTCCTGGATTCCGCTGCATGGCCTAGAAGGAGACCTGCCTCTCTCTGGGCCTCGGTTTCCTCCCCGCCACCAGGGCTCACCCTTGCTGGGAGCCTCAGCCTCCACCCCAGTGTTTCGGGGGAAGCCACCCTGCAAGTCATCCGCCCAGAGCCGTTGAGATAGGCGTCCTGTGTGGGCTTGTGGCAGGAAATGGGCCCCTGCACCCTCGGAGAGGAGGAGCTGCTGTCGGCCAGGCTCCAGGCTGAGGGGGATTGATTGCCTGACCTTGTTGCCCTGAAAACCAGCTGGGTTGTTTGCCTAGGAGGTGGCCAGACTAGGCAGCTGTTTGTGTTTGGTGGAATCACCGAGCTGGGTGGGTAGCTGGCATCGTTTGCTCAAGGCAGCTGTGATCTGTAAAGTACACAAAGACTGGCGCTCCCTCCCTCCTTCCTGCTCCAGGGCTGGGACTCCTCCAGGGAGGAGTGCAGGCTCCAGAGAGCTCCTATCCCCCACCCCTTCATCTGTTCCCTGGCCAAGCGGCATTGGCAGGAGAGTTGGTCCCCAGCCTCCCCGGGCCTGCCCCAGGGGAGTGAGTCCGGGACCCTCTGAGAAAGCCCGGCAGGAGCTCCTTGGACCAGACTAGGAGTGATGTGGCCCACAGGCAGACAGTTCCCGCCCTGGGCCACTCTTCCCTGGGTCTTAGGTGATTCACCACGATGATTGGCCCTAGCCATTAACAGACTCTAGAAATACCTCAAAGAAATTATCCGTCCTCCTTCTACCCACTATGGAAACCATGCCACAGAAAGGTTAAGGAATCTTCCTAAAGTCACACAGTAGGCCATTTACAAATCAAGACCCATCCTTCACACCCCTTCTGCTCAGCCACCCCTGCCTCTCCACCACAGTTAACTAATCCCAGTAACCCATGCCCACAAAAGGAATGCCTTTGGGCTCCACTGTCAATTTCAGAGCCTCAAAAATAATTCAAACCTAGTCCCTGCTCAACCCATTAAGCCACCTAACCAGCAGTTGGGAAAATTCCAGCCTTGGACCTAGACCCCTGTTATCCAAGATTGGAGAACAATGGGACAAAGTGCTCCTCTCCACCATTCCTGCGTGTCCCTGGGGAAGATGAGCAGAGCAGAGCCAGACAGTAAAGGAGAGGGCCATGCCCCCTCCATAGGTTACCTCCTTGGTACTCCTGCCCACACTACCCACAGCAACCCCAGGATGCTGATCTGCAGCCACGTGTCCCATGTGGGAGGTTTCTGCTGAAAGAACTTCCAACTGCACATCTCCCCACTTTAGTATAAATTTCAACCTTCCCTAATTCATGCAACCTCCTTTTTTTTTTTTTTGAGACAGAGTGTCGCTCTGTCACCGAGGCTGGAGTACAGTGATGCAATCCCAGCTCACTGCAACCTCTACCTCCTGGGTTCAAGCTATTCTCCTTTCTCAGCCTCCCAAGTAACTGGGACTACAGGCATGCGCCACCACTCCTGGCTAGTTTTTTGTAGTTTTAGTAGAGATGGGGTTTCACCATGTTGGTCAGGCTGGTCTCAAACTCCCAACCTCAGGTGATCCACCCACCTTGGGCACCCAAAATGCTAGGATTACACACGAGCCACCGCACCCGGCCTCATGCAACCTTTTAATAAACATAAAATGTCATTAGAAACTTCCAGTCGGTGCGGTGGCTCACGCCTGTAATCCCAGCACTTTGGGAGGCTGAGGCGGGCGGATCACCTGAGGTCAGGAGTTCAAGACCAGCCTGACCAACATGGAGAAACCTCGTCTCTACTAAAAATACAAAATTAGCCAGGCGAGATGGTGCACGCCTGTAATCCCAGCGACTCAGGAGGCTGAAGCAGGAGAATCATTTAAACCTGGGAGGCGGAGGTTGTGGTGAGCCAAGATCTCGCCATTGCATTCCAGCCTGGGCAACAAGAGCAAAACTCCGTCTCCAAAAAAAAAGAAAGAAAGAAAGAAAGAAACTTCCAAATAAATGTTGTGACCCCCAAAAAAACCCCAAACAGTATTCATTATACAGTATGCAAATGACCATGCCCCACCCCCAGCAGATTTTGATAGACTCCCTTGGGTGGGAATCCTTGTCCAATATATTGACATTTCCCTTTCCTGTCAGTACAGCCCAGCCCATGCGTGTACTCACGAGCGGACGATGGATGACACAAGTACACAGAGGGATGGAATCCCTGCATGGTGTGGCTATGGGCAAATGTGGCCAGTGTCTAGATTGTGCAAATGTGGTGGTTCTCTGAGGCCACGGAGCACACCTGGGGACCTGTTCATGGTGAGGTCTTAACTCCAGCCTCTAGGAACTTGAATGAGGACAGGAGGGTCAGAGGGAGAGCCAAGGAGCGTGGAGAGGAGAGGTAGGGTGAAGGTGGCGGCAGGCTTTCTGGAAGCAGGTGGCCCTTAGTGCGGTCAGCATTCATGCCAGCCCCCTCTTCTCTGATCCTCTCCATGTGTCTCTCTCCTGGAATCCCAGAAGCTCCCCTGACTCCCCATTAACTGCCTCTGCCCCTACCCCCTAGGTGATGCTTCTGGGAGACACAGGCGTCGGCAAAACGTGTTTCCTGATCCAATTCAAAGACGGGGCCTTCCTGTCCGGAACCTTCATAGCCACCGTCGGCATAGACTTCAGGGTGAGGTGGCTGCAGGCACCTGCTTCCAGCAGAGAGCCAGGGCTGTGGCTCAGGCACAGGGGGGTTGCCCCTGCCTTGCTCACCCTGACTCCCAGGGACTCCCGAGGCTCATGCCTGGAGGGCACACAACCCACTCCCCCAACATCACAGAGGTGGCCGGGTCAAAGGAGACTCGGTAAGGTTGGCTCCTTGCCCAACTATAGGATGCAAAAAAATGAGACTGAGTCTTCGTTTCCACCTCAATTCCTGGGGGACTTCTCCCAAGCAGAGCAGCCGCAGGCACGGCATAAGCTGAATATCTTGGCCCACAGAGCCCCTGCTCATTGCCCTCCTACCTGGGCCCCTTTGGAAAGGCCTCAAAGGTCAATCAGTCTTTCTGGAGTTCCTGGAAAGCACAGCCCTGCACTAGGTTTAACAGCTGGGCTTGGGCCGGGCGCAGTGGCTCTCGCCTGTAATCCCAGCACTCTGGGAGGCCAAGGCAGGCAGATCACAAGGTCAGGAGTTCGAGACCAGCCTGGCCAACATGGTGGAACCCCCGTCTCTACTAAAAATACAAAAATTAGCCAGGTGTAGTGGCATGCTCCTGTAGTCCCAGCTACTCGGGAGGCTGAGGCAGGAGAATCACTTGAATCCAGGTGGTGGAGGTTGCAGTGAGCTGAGATTGCGCCACTGCACTCCAGCCTGGGCGACAAAGTGAGACTCCGTCTCAAAAAAAAAAAAGAGCTGGGCTGGCCATGTTGGGAGACAGCAGCTCACCAGGGACCCTCCCTCTCACCTTGACGACTCCATCTTACAAATCTGCGTCAGGGATGCTGGGCGCTGCACACCCAAAGTGTTCAACAGAGCCAACGTCTCACCCTGGCAGGTGGGGCTCTACAGCTTCAAGCAGGCAGAAAGTGAACACTTCCTTCACTAGAGAATTAGTGGGCAGCTAAAGAAAAGATGCTGCTGCAGATGTAACCTCAGGTCCCCAGGATGCAGGCAAACACCCCATCTCCAGGGGCTCGGTCACAGTCCTAGGGCCAGGCTCCAGGAGAGGGAGACCGAAGTGGGGAAAGGGCAGGGCCTCCAGCAGCAACCAGCCCTCCAGCCCTGGGCTGCCTGATCCCTGGAGAGAGCCAGGACGTTTCTCAGGCTCCTCTTGCCCTGCTGTTGTGAGAAGGCAGTTACAGTCCCCAGAAGAGACGACTCCACAGGGGAGGTGTCTGGGGATGGGGTTCCTGCTGCCCTGATGGTATGATCTGACTGGAGACGGTTCTGGGGCTCACTGCACCCACTCTAGGCCTGGAGAGGGAACAAGACAGGACGTCTGCACAGCTGAGGAGCCACATGACTCCTGCCCTCCCATCCTCTGCCTTTTTCTCTTTCAGAACAAGGTGGTGACCGTGGATGGCGTGAGAGTGAAGCTGCAGGTGAGACCAGAGGCTGGAGTTGGGGAGGGAGGATGGAGGACCTGCCCTTCCTTCTCACCCTGAACCACAGGAGGCCTGCAGCCCTGCCCTCCGCCTGGGGCAATTTCCTGTGGGGCCCACGGGAGGAAATGGCTTTTGTTTATTTGATGTCTGCAGAAAAAGCAGTTCCCAGGCACCCTCTCATCTATGAACGGTAGCTCCAAATGCCTTCAGACAAGCTTAGCCTCCATCCATCTCCTCCCCAGTTGCCTGGGCTTTATCTGCTCTTAGGAGATTGGACATCCCCAAACCCTGGGCTAGGGGAGAGGAGAAGATTCTTTTTTTTTTCTTTTTTTTGAGATGGAGTCTCTCTCTGTCGCCCAGGCTAGAGTGCAGTGGCACAATCTCGGCTCACTGCAACCTCCGCCTCCCAAGTTTAAGCGATTCTCCTGCCTCAGCCTCCCGAGTAGCTGGGACTACAGGTGCGTGCCACCACACCTGGCTAATTTTTTGTATTTTTAGTAGAGACTGGTTTTCACTGTGTCAGCCAGGATGGTCTGGATCTCCTGACCTCGTGATCCGCCTGCCTCGGCCTCCCAAAGTGCTGGGATTACAGGTGCGAGCCACCGCGCTCGGCTGAGGAGATGATTTTGAACGAGCTTGAGAACTCAGTAACTGCTACTGTCCAGGTCATTGGATGGTCAGGAGCTCATGAGAACCTAAAGAAGAAAACAGCCCCACCTTCCCACAGATATCTCATACCACAAAGCAGGCCTGCTCCACCCAGCACATTCCTTGCACCTGCCTCCTTCTGACCATTTCTCCATCCCATCCCTTCCCAGATCTGGGACACTGCTGGGCAGGAACGGTTCCGAAGCGTCACCCATGCTTATTACAGAGATGCCCAGGGTAAGCCCCTCGTACCCTCCAACCCCTACCCCAGCCCCTTGGTAGCACCCGTGCTGCTGCCTAAGTCCCCTCTGTGATCCTCTCCCCTCCAGCTTTGCTTCTGCTGTACGACATCACCAACAAATCTTCTTTCGACAACATCAGGGTAGGTACTCCCTTCCCCTGACTCCCACCCATAAGCAGCCAAGGCCAGGTCTGTGCAGGCTGGGATTGCTTCCTGCCCTGTGGAAAGGGGCGGAGCGTGGAATCCTCCTGCCTTCTGAAAAACACCTACTTGTGACTCAGAAGCCATATCTGCTGCTTTGTATTTGGTGGCCATGTGGGCATGAGAGCCAAGCAGGCTTTCCTGTCCTTCAACAGGACACTCCAAGAAATCACTGGTGACAACCAACTGATTTGTGAGATAAGGTCTCCATGCATCTGGATCTTCCATAGAACTGATAGTTGCACAGCATAACATGGGGAGGGTGGGGCCATTGTGGGTTGAGCCACCAAGGAAGGCCATCCAGGCGTGGAGGGGCCAGAACAAAGGTACAGATGAGAGAACGCACAGGGCATCATGTTTAAGGCAGTGAGTAGCTGAGGATAGTCAAACGGAGCAGCAGAAGAAAGGGGCAGCAGGAGGAAGAGAATGCCAGTCTCAGCACGCCCTCTCCCACAGGCCTGGCTCACTGAGATTCATGAGTATGCCCAGAGGGACGTGGTGATCATGCTGCTCGGCAACAAGGTGAGTGGCTCCAGGGCAGGGTCAGCCCAGCCCTGCACTTCCTCAGCCCTAGCCAGCCCCGTAACCACCCAAGAACAGTTATCCAGGCATCCTTCCTGAAGAGGACTCTGCAGCCTCCAGCTCAGGGCTCAGACACATCTGGAGGCTTCTGCCCATCCCATCTGCCCTTTCCAGGGAAAGTCCAAGTTGTTGCCTGAGAAATCAAGGGGTTCCCAGTTCTCAGCCCCCGTTAGAGCAGAGTGAACAGGGTCCCAGGTCTGGGGCTAAGACTGCAAAGGGTTAGCCCCAACTGCTGTCCTCTTCCAAGACTGGGTCACCACACCTTTCACCAAAGGTGAGATCCCAGGGCTGGGAGCTACACTGGGCAGAAACCCTGGCCCCAGGCCAATCACACCTGCCTGCACTCCCTTGGGCCACCAGCAGAGGGCAGGCAAGGCCTGCTTCTGGGGCAAAATATGGGCCGCTGGGGCTGAGGCCTCCTTCCCCAGAGTGACCCATTTGGGCTTGACAGGCGGATATGAGCAGCGAAAGAGTGATCCGTTCCGAGGACGGAGAGACCCTGGCCAGGGTAAGTGACTGTCTGTGGGACAGGGTGAAGAGGGGGGCAACCCGAGGCTGGCCCTGAGGACACTCTCTCCCGAGCAGGAGTACGGTGTTCCCTTCCTGGAGACCAGCGCCAAGACTGGCATGAATGTGGAGTTAGCCTTTCTGGCCATCGCCAAGTGAGAGCTGGGCAGGGAAGGGAAGTGTGCGGGGCAGGGCGGCACCCTCCAGGAATCCAGTAGGGCCCGGCCCCTGGACACACCTGCATTCTGCAGGCTGAGGTCCATTTGCTCTGGCCACTGGGAGAGGGGAGGGGGCGGCTCAGCTCCTCACCCCAGCCCAGCCCAGCCCAGCCCAGCCCGTTGTCTCTTCTTCAAGGGAACTGAAATACCGGGCCGGGCAGCAGGCGGATGAGCCCAGCTTCCAGATCCGAGACTACGTAGAGTCCCAGAAGAAGCGCTCCAGCTGCTGCTCCTTTGTGTGAATCCCAGGGGGCAGAGAGGAGGCTCTGGAGGCCCACAGGATGCAGCTGGCCCCCCCAGGCCTGGCTTATTCCGAGCGGCTGAGCCAATGGGGAGAAAGATGGAGGACTCACTGCACAGCCCCTTCCTAGCAGGGAGCTACACTCCAGCTCCTACTTGAGTTCCTGCAGTCTCCCCGCATCCACAGGGAGGGTAAAACACTTAGCTTTTATTTTAATAGTACATAATTTAATACCAAAAAAGGCACGTGGATGCCCAAAAAACCGAGGCTGGGACCTAGTGGCCCTTTTGCTTTCTAGGACTTGGGGGGCTGGCCCTCCCTCCTAAGCATAACAAAGTGGTGTTGCTCCAGCTCAGCCCTGGGGGACACAGATGCACTTTGGGGGTGAGGGCAGGTAACGACTCCATCGCACCCTCAGTTCAGCTGGACAGAGGCTCAGGTGACACCAGCCTTCACTGTCTTCTGCTCTCCAGGAGCTTATCTTCACCCCACCTCCCAAATAAGTGGGCCCTTGTGCTGTGAGGGAGACCAAAGCCTCAGGGAAGATAAGAGATACAGAGATGGGAGGGGGAGGACAAGGGGCAGAGAGTAGGGTCTAGCTGGCTATCTCTGGCCTTACTAACGCCCCCCTGGAGGCATGCCCCTTTTCTCCAGCACACAAGCACATTGGGGCACCTGGAAATATTGGTTCTAGGCTCCTGTTCTCTGGACTTCAGATCCTGGGGGAGCCCCTCCCCACTGAATCCCTGGCTTAGCTACCTTCCTGCCTGTGCACCTAAAAACCTCAGGTCAGAACTAGGAAAAGAGTTTTGTTTTTTATTTTTTTGAGATGGAGTCTCGCTCTGTCGCCCAGGCTGGGGTGCAGTAGTGCAATCTCCGCTCACTACAACCTCCACCCCCTGGAGCTCAAGCGATCCTCCCACCTCAGCCCCCCAAGTAGCTGGGACTACAGGCGTGCACCACCACACCTGGCTAATGTTTGTATTTTTTGTAGACACAGGGTTTCGCCATGTTGCCCAGGCTGGTCTTGAATTCCTGAGCTCAAGCGACCTGCCGGCCTCAGCCTCCCAAAGTACTGGGATTACAGGCAGAAGGCACCACGCCCAGGCTAGATGTGTCTTACCCCAATCCTTTGGCAGGCATGCAGCTCCACAGGCGATTTCTTCAAGCAGCTGAAGTGTTTAGCTCTCCTGGGTTAAGAGCCAGATAAGGAGAAATCCCTTTCCTAGGTTTGGAATGTGTTGTGAAAAAAAAGAGAAACCCCTGGCTCCTGGAGCTGGTGGGAGACAAGATTAAGCAAACCTCCCCCGACATGTATCCCTTTGACCCCAAGCTCTGCCTCCTCCCTGACCACCCATGCCCTTTCCTTTAACTTCTCAAACAGATACCAGGGCCTAAACTGCTTTACCTCCCCTCCTACTGAGTCAGGTTAGGGGGTGGGAGGTCACCCATTTCCGAGTTAAACCAATGCAATATGAGTAAAACAAGGTCATGTGGGTATGTCTGGGGTAGACAGAGGGGTAGCAAGTTCATATGGCCTCCTTGGTCACATCTCCCAAAGCTCTGATCCCTGCCATGGGAAGGGAGACATGAGGTCATCACCTGCAGGCACCTTTACTGCAACTCTGCCGGCCTGGCGGGGGAGGAGGGGAGGAAGGAGTGTGCGCTGCCCATTTCTGAGGCTACTGCATTTGCTTTCAAGGCAGAAATCTTGCACTGAGCATTCAGCGGCTCCAGTTTGGGCCCGAGAAGGAAGTTCTCCGTGGCCTCTCCCACGCAGAGCAGGGAGGAGGCTGACATTGCCAGTCTCTTCTGGGGCCCAAGGCAGGTTGCAGGAGATCCAGTCCCGTAGACAGCTCTGGGCCTCTTGCATTTGAGTTTTTCAGAATTAAACTGCAGTATTTTGGAAAGCACATCCTGTCCACTGTTTCTTTGAAGTGGGTGTGGGAGGGGGGTCTTGTTGAAAGAATTGTCATTCACTGCCAAAAGCATTCCAATCTCCTTCCTCAGCGTCTGTCCTCGGATGGTCAGCTCCCCGCTTAACAGACTGTCTCCCGCCTCTGTGACCAGCCTCTCTTTGGCAAGAGGGAGCTAGAAGGCTTTACAGTCCTAATCATTTTTCTGTTGGAAAAAAAAAAAAAAAAACCAAGGCTCCTTTCCCTGTGGCGTGTACCCAGAGGTTGATTACCTGAGTCTGTCCTGCCTCTCCCCACCCCACCTCCCTAGCCAAACGCTGCAGCCAAGCCCACGCCATTGCCCTAGGTGGCCTGTCTTCAGTGGGTTGCCCCTCGAGGTCCCAGGCTCTCCGCGGAGCCCTCACCTTCCCAGCAGGGATCAGAACCTGCACTCCTCTACGCGAGTCCTGGGACAGCACAAAGTGGATTAGGGTTAGGGTTCCCACAAACGGAAAAATGTTATTCAAACAACTCTGCAGGGTCCGAGGAGGCCCTCCGTCTTAATTCTCGAGACCGCCCGGCCCTCGCTGCCCCGAGCTGGAGCAGTTGCCCCGGCAACAGCCGCTCCCTCTCAATTGGAAATGCACTCAGGCTTTGGCTAAAGGCTGTTAAAACGTTGGCCAGGTGCGGTGGCTCACGTCTGTAATCCCAGGGCGGATCACCTGAGGTCAGGAGTTTGAAACCATCCTGGCCAACATGGCGAAATTTCGTCTCTACTAAAAATACAAAAATTAGCCGGGCGTGGTGGTGCGCGCCTGTAATCCCAGCTACTCGGGAGGCTGAGGCAGGGGAATCGCTCGAACCCGGGAGGCGGAGGTTGCAGTGATCCGAGATCGCGCCACGGCACTCCAGTCTGGGCGACAGAGCGAGACTCCGTCTCAAAAAAAAAAAAAAAAAGGGTCCTTTACCCGAGGGCCGGCTCTCCTCACTCCCCGCCACAGGTAGGGGAAACCAGGCCGGAGCCGGCGGGCCCACCCGCCCAGAACCGGGAACTCGGTGAGCCCCGCCCCTGCCACCCCAGCGCCGGCCGCTCGGTAACAAACACTTCCACTTCCTGAGCGCTCGTCTTCGCCCGCAGCTGGGCGCCGCGCCGAGCGCAGGCCCCGCCCCGCGCGTTCCCATTGGCCGACGCCGTTCACCCGGCCGGAGCGCCCAGGCCTGCAGCCCCCTATTGGCCCGCGGAGGTCCCCACCCTCGGCGCGGCCCCGCCCCCGGAGTAAGGAGCCGGGACGGACTCTGGGACGCTCAGACGCCGCGCGGGGCGGGGATTGGTCCGTGCTCCTCTCTCGGCTCCTCGCGGCTCGCGGCGGCCGGCGGTTCCTGGGACACCTGCTTGCTTGGCCCGTCCGGCGGTTCAGGGCTTCTCTCCTGCGCTCCCCGGTTCGCTGGACGGGAAGAAGGGTTGGGCCGTCCCCAACGGAACCCCAAGTCGCGCCGCTGACCCCGTCGCAGGGCGAGATGAGCGCGGACGCGGCGGTCGGGGCGCCCCTGCCCCGGCTCTGCTGCCTGGAGAAGGGTCCCAACGGCTACGGCTTCCACCTGCACGGGGAGAAGGGCAAGTTGGGCCAGTACATCCGGCTGGTGGAGCCCGGCTCGCCGGCCGAGAAGGCGGGGCTGCTGGCGGGGGACCGGCTGGTGGAGGTGAACGGCGAAAACGTGGAGAAGGAGACCCACCAGCAGGTGGTGAGCCGCATCCGCGCCGCCCTCAACGCCGTGCGCCTGCTGGTGGTCGACCCCGAGGCGGACGAGCAGCTGCAGAAGCTCGGCGTCCAGGTCCGAGAGGAGCTGCTGCGCGCCCAGGAAGCGCCGGGACAGGCCGAGCCGCCGGCCGCCGCCGAGGCGCAGGGGGCTGGCAACGAAAATGAGCCTCGCGAGGCCGACAAGAGCCACCCGGAGCAGGTAAGCAGGGCCCGGGCCGCGCAGGCTGGAGTGGAGTGGGAGGGGGATCCGGAGAGACCCAGGTGCCCCGGCCGTCCAGCCCCGCGCCCGCCGTCGTTTTTCTGAAACTCGAGCTGCGAGGGGGAGACCGCTTCCGCCCGCCGACCAGGCGCCCTGGCACATCCTAGGCAGGCCCGGGGCTGTGTCCCGCGACCTCCTCTCCTTCCCAGGCTGTGCTGGGAGCCTGAGCGCCTTTGCCGCCTGCGCCTCTTGTTCCCAAGCCTTTGGGGGGGGGGGCGGCGCAGGGGAACCCAGCCCCCTTCCCTCGGATCTGTGGGTATCTGCTCCCGTTCCTCGGAATCCCCCAATCCTGCTCCTCCCCCTGGTGCCCTCTCCTCGTTCACCCGAGTCCGCAGATGGGCCGGGGAGGAAGGGCTCTCCGCCCCAGAGGTGCCAGCTTCGCCCGCCACTCCCACTTCAAAAGCTAGAGGAATAGCATTACTCCTCCTGTGCGGAGCCCGCCGGTGTGTGTCCTGAACTTCAGTCCTGCTGGACTTCATCCTCCCGGAGTCCTGTGTGACTTCTAAGAGAGAGGAAGCCCCACCATCTCAGGGCGGTGTGGGGGTTGCCTGGCGGGGAGGAGGAGCCAAGGCATCTCGGAGTGGTGGTTCTGCCACCTCAGAGGATTTACGATTCTCAGGAATGTGAAGAGTAAGCGCCTAGAACTGTATCTGGGAGGGGAGGGGAAAGACCTTGGAAGAAGAAAAAGATGGCTATGGGGAGGGGAGAGAGCTTCTGGGGCTCACGGCCCTGTGTGCGCCAGCGGAGCTCACGGTGAGCCGGTGGTCTTGCCCTGGCCTTGCCACGGTCACTCTGGTGCCCACACAGCCAGCAGGCCGGTTGCTTTTTGCCCGTGTTTGGTGTTTGCCCATGGGACCCCAGTTTGGATCAGCTGCAAGAGGGGCAGCTGGCAAAACAGGAGTTGTGCTGAGCCTCCTGTCCCCAGAGAGTGGAGTGGTGCATTGTGTAGGGCAGGGCGTGAGCTTCCTAGGGCCCCTTCAGCTTGCACCAGCTCTCCCTGGTGGCAGTGTCTGATGGGAGCGTCCGTGGGGCCAGGAGGATCCTCCTGGACAGAGAAAGGGCACAGTTCGGCATTAAGGTAGACGGCAAAGCCCTAGAGGATCAACTGGTTTGGTGGAAGTAAGGTCACCAGAAGCCCTGTCCAGCCAGAGCTGGGTGCAGGGAATGCCAGGGCCACCCGCCTCCCACTTCCTGCCCCTGCCAAGCTGGCATTGGCAAGGGGAGGGGGAAAGGATCTGAGCACCTGGAGCAAGGGGGTTGACGCCAGGGAGTTGGGGCCGATGATCTCCAGTCCCAGGCAGAAATCCAGTGTGAACTTTGTGCTGAGTCCATCGATCGATTTGACATTCTTTTTTTTTTTGGACTTTGGCACCCACACAAATACCCACCCACCCCCACCCCCCACAAGTTGCAGTCTCGTTCAGCTCCTCCCTTTGCCCTTTTGGTTATGCTGTTGGGTGCCAGAGGGCCTGGGAGTCGAACGTGGAGGCCTGGCATAGCACACGTGAGTAAAGGCAGCGGCTTTGAGGTTCCTGGGTGAGCACAGAATCAGATTCCTGCGTGTTTTGGAGGGACAACTACATTTGCGTGTACTTTGTTAGGCCAGGAGATGAGAGGAGAGCCACCAGCAAATCCTGGGGACACCATTACCAGCCAAGTCCCAGGACTTCTGAGCTCTGGTTCTCCCATCTGTGAGATGGAGGCATTGGGCGATGTGATGCCTGCCTTCTCTAGAATTGTAGAAATGACGTGAAGCACTTGAGCCCCTTACTAAATGCTGAACTGCACTCCTTCATGCCTGGCGTTTGAATCCCAGCTCCTTTAAACTGACTCCTAGTCAACGTCATTGAGTCCCTCTAGCAGAAAATCCTCTCCTCTCAATCCTGTGTGCTGAGCATACAGACGCCCATGCAGCTATTGCAAAAAATGTTAACAGACATTTTAAGAGTTTGTTTTTCTAAAACACACCCCTTTCCTACATAAAGCATCAAATGGAGGTTTGCCAATTCGTTTTAGTCTGAATTTGTGTGCAAGGCGGGGCTGTTCCCTTATCTTCATTAGCCCTCCACTTACTAAGTGACGACGATCTCAGTGGAAAAGTGTGGCGCAGAGAGTGGTTGGCTGGGTGGCCTCTGGCTGGGAAGACCAGCTGTGTCCAGAAGCACTCAGGGCAGAGGCTGAGGGGTGCCTGTAACACTGGCCATCCCCTGTGGGGAGTCTAGGCCTCAGGAGGTGGAAGTGGCTCTCCAGCTCTGCCCACCGGCTTTGCTTTGTGGATGGCCTTCCCCGCCTGCCCCATGGGGAGAGAGGAGCAGCAAGACCCGCCCTGCTGTTCCCCTGCTTAAAGCCCTCCTCCCCCCATTCACCAGCAGTCACAGGATGAGGCCTAAACCCTTGAGTCTGGGTTCAGAGTGCCGGCCGGGCAGAGCCGAGCCAGCTCAGCTTTACTAGCCGGGCTGTGCGAAGCCAAGTTACCTCACCTCTGTAAGCCTCCATTTCCTCTTGTGTAAGTTGGGGGTGATGGCAGCTACCTCGGAATTGCATGAGGCTGTGTGTGAAGCAGGTAGCTTGAGTCCAGGCTCAGCCAGCCTTTGCAGTTGGTATTGGAATGAATACGTATTTCATAGTGATCGTTGCACACCTATCATGGGGCAGCTAGCGCTGGGTCAGCCTGCCTAGTTGGGCAAGTGCCACTGTGGCCAAGCCTGGCGCATAGCCAGTGCCCGATCGATGGTCACTGTGGGTTAAGAATGATATGTTGTGGCCAGGTGTGGTGACTCACACCTGTAATCCCAGCACTTTGGGAGGCCAAAGTGGGAGGATCGCCTGAGCCCAGGAGTTTGAGACCAGCCTGGGCAACATGACAAGACCCTGTCTCTATTAAATTTTTTCTTTTTTTTTTTTTTTTTTAAGAGTTATGTGCTGTTCCATGGCCCTTCTCCATCTGGCAGCCTGTTCTCACCACTGCCTCCCTACCCCCAAAACCACACCCAGGGTCCGAATTCCCCTCTAGCCTCTAAGCCTTCACACCCTGACACTTCTGTCCCCTCCCAGGGAGCCTGTCCTTAATCCAGTAGACAGAGTTAGCATTTCCTTTCCTTCACTTTTTTTTTTTTTTTTTTTTTGAGACAGATTCCACCCAGGCTGGAGTGGTGTCGCAACCTTGCCTCGCTGCAGCCTCGACCTCCAGGGCTCAAGCGATCCTCCCACCTCATTCTCCCTAGTAGCTGGGACTACGGGCATGCACCACTATTCCCAGCTAATTTTTAAATTCTTTGTAGAGATGGAGTTTCACCGTGTTGCCCAGGCTGGTCTTGAACTCCTGGGCTGAGGTGATCTGCCAGCCTCAGCCTCTGCCTCCTCTTTGTCCTTACATCTTTTATTGCTCTAAACACACAATATTTTAATCATCTGTTTGTGACCTTTTTCTCCACTACATGGTAAGCCCAAGGGCATCAACTGTGGCCTATTTGTGTTTCTATCCCCAGCGCTGTCCTTGGCACACAGTAGGGAGGCTCTCAAAAACAGTTTTTGAATTAATGAATGAATATATAACAACAGTCAGGGACTTTTGTCCTCATTCAGCTCATCCCGCCCTGCCCAGGGATTGGAATTCCAGATAGAACCTACCCACTCTTCTTTCTTGCCTGCTAGCAGCTTCCATTTGAAAACTAGAAAGCCAAAAGTCCAGGCTTTGGGGTCAGCCAGATCAGTGTTTGAATCCCAGCTCTGCCGTGTGCTGGTTCTGGGATCCTGGGAGTTCATTTTTCCCTGCAACCCTCAGCCTCCACCTCTGTGAAAGGCACTGCCTGCGGGGTTATTGGGAAGATTTGGTGGCATGACAGGTTTGTAAATGAAAGCGCCCAGCTTGGGGTGTTTCCTGCCAGCCCTGACCCTGATCCCAGAGTCAGAGAGTGCAGGCACCCCAGGGAGCAAGGTGGGTGGTGGGGCACAGTTAGCTGGAGGGCCATCAACCTCTTTCCCAGGGCGGGCAGGCCGTTTTACACCAACCAAGTTGGCGCTCTGGTAGGGCAGAACAGAGCTTGAGCTGCTGGGTGTTTGGATTCGAAATGGACAGGGTATGTGATTGTTTGTGTGTTGGGATCTCTCTCTTTGCTGGCAAAACAGTGTAGCCCCTGGTTCTTAGCTTCAAGCTCCTGTTAACTCAGTAATTCTGGAGATGATTCTCTTGGAGATAGAGCGGGGCTTCCTGGCCGGGCGCAGTGACTTGTGCCTGTAATCCCATCACTTCGGGAGGCTGAGGCGGGAGGATCACTTGAGCCCAGGAGTTTGAGACCAGCCTGGGCAACATAGTGAGACCTCGTCTCTACCAAAAAAAAACAGGGGGAGGGGGGTGAATGGGGGCTTCCTTCTCAAGGAACTCCATATGTCTAGATGGGGTCCTTCTCCCCTTTCCCAGATGTCCCATCTCAATGGTCCCTGGGAAAGTGGAGTGGGGAATTAATAAGAAACTCAGGCTGGGCACGGTGGCTTAGGCCTGTAATCCCAGCACTTTGAGAGGCCGAGGCGGGCGGATCAGTTGAGGTCAGGAGTTGAGGTCAGGAGTTCAAGACCAGCCTGGCCAATATTGTGAAACCCCATCTCTACTAAAAATACAAAAATTAGCCAGGCGTGGTGGCAGGTGCCTGTAATCCCAGCTACTCGGGAGACTGAGGCAGGAGAATGGCTTGAACCTGGGAGGTGGAGGTTTCAGTGAGCCGAGATCGCGCCACTGCACTCCGGCCTGAGCAGCAGAGTGAGACTCATCTCCAAAATAAAAAAAAGAAGGAAGAAGCTCAACCGAGGTCTTGTTGGTGCTGCAGGACTCTTTACAGGGAGAAACCAGAGCTCTAGACCCCAATAACAAATGTTCCTCTGTTTTCGTTGCTCTAAGATAGAGTGGCCCTACCTGGAAGGAAACAGGTTTGTAAAGTGCCTTTAGGCACTCTACCTATGACATAAAGATGTTGACATGCATTTCTTTCTTTCTTTCTTTCTTTCTTTCTTTTTTTTTTTTTTTTTTTTTTTTTCCTGAGACAGAGTCTTGCTCTGTCGCCCAGGCTGGAGTGCAGTGGTGTGATCTTGGCTCACTACAACCTCCGTCTCCCAGGTTCAAGCAATTGTCCTGCCTCAGCCTTCCGTGTAGCTGGGATTACAAACACCTGCCACCACCTGCCACTATTTTTTGTATTTTTAGTAGAGATGGGGTTTCACCACGTTGGCCAGGCTGGTTTCAAACTCCTGACCTCAGGTAATCCACCTGCCTTGGCCTCCCAAAGTGCTGGGATTATAGGTGTGAGCCACCGCGCCCAGCCGATATGCATTTCATTGTCTCCCAGACAAATTAGCTATTGTTTTCTCCATTTTGTAGGTTGACAGTAAGTGTTCAATACATGATAGCTACTATTTGTGTCTAGCAGTGTGCTAAACACTAACTTCGTCTGTCTCATTTAATCCACATGACCACCAGTGAGGCAGATATTGGCCCCATTCTCTGCCTATGGAGGCTGAGGCTTGATCAGTTAAGGTGGCCATGGCAGGTCCCAGGACTCTGAGCTAGCAGCTCCTCCCATACAGCACAGGGCTGTGTCTTAGAACCCAACACTCTTGACTCCAGTGCCTGCACAGCCATTTGGCCACATGAGTAGGCTGTGCTTGATGCCTGACTCTGCCAGGTGTTTCTGCCCATCATATTCTGAGCCACAGCTGGACCATCACAGTGGTATAAATTCAGGCTGCTTGAACTGGCTTCCTGTAACGGTCCAGGGCTTCCAGGTGCTCCTGTCCCTAGTAGGGCATCCTTGCAGTGCCTCAGCCCATAAGGGGCAGGCTCCTGTCCCCATCCCTTCTCAAGTGATGTGATAAGTCGATCTGGAATCTGGTAACCAAGTATCTACCCCCGCCCTCACTCCCCAGAACCTGCACAGAGAGCCCCCCTCCAGGGTGGTCTTCACTGTTGACCGAAGCCTTCCCCTCATGGTAGGACAACTCACCATGTCCCCAGACTCCTAGGCAACGTTTAGGTCCCTAGGCCCTAGGAAAGGACAAGAGTTACAGATTCCCTGAGGTCCAGGTCACCTCGGGGTGGTGTGGGAACACACAGAATGCTGGCCGGGTTCAAGTCCCACTCACTGCTGGGTGCTGAGAGCTCTGAATTCTCCGAGACAGGCTGCAGCCTCTCCCTGTGCTAAGTAAGGTCAGAGGAACAGCAATGGCTGGGGGTATTTAGGGGAGTGTGTTTGGGGCAGTCTCAGGCAGCACAGGTCTGTGCTGTCTGGGCAGCAGCCACCAGCTTCGTGAGGCTCCCAGGCACTCGAGATGTGCTGGTCCACATGCAGATGTGCTGTGCGTGCAAAATGCACACCAGATTTTGAAGCCATAATACAAATAAAAGGATGTACAATAGCTCAATTGTTAAAAATGGATTACACGTTGAAATGATAATATTTTGGGTACATTATGTTAAATAAAATATTCTATTATTTTTCCTGTTTTTTTTTTTTTTTTTTTTTGGAGGCAGAGTCTCGCTCTGTTGCCCAGGCTGGAGTGTAGTGGTGCAATCTCGGCTCACTGCAACCTCCACCTCCCAGGTTCAAGCGATTCTCCTGCCTCAGCCTCCCGAGTAGCTGTGCACCACCACACCCAGCTGATTTTTGTATTTTTCTTTTTTAGTAGAGAAAGGGTTTCACCATGTTGACCAGGCTGGTCTCAAACTCCTGTCCTCAAGTAATCCACTTGCCTCGTCCTCCCAAAATGCTGGGATTACAGGCATGAGCCACCACACCTGGCCTATTTTTCTTTTCTTTCTTTCTTTCTTCCTTTTTTTTTTTTTTTGAGACAGAGCCTTGCTCTGTCGCCCAGGCTGGAGTGCAGTGGTGCGATCTCGGCTCACTGCAATCTCCACCTCCGGGATTCAAGCGGTTCTCGTGCCTCAGCCTCTGGAGTAGCTGGGACCACAGGTGTGCACCACCATGTATGTCTAATTTTCATATTTTTAGTTGAGACGGGGTTTCACCGTGTTGGCCATGCTGGTCTTGAATTCCAGACCTCAGGTGATCCACCTGCCTTGGCCTCCCAAAGTACTGGGATTACAGGTGTGAGCCACTGCACCTGGCGTATTTTTCCTTTTTCAAATGTGATGACTAGAAAATCTTACATTCCACACATGGCTGGCATTACATATCTACTGGACAGTGCTGCTGTGGATCTGAGCTCAAATCCTGCCTTCGCCCGTCAGCCATGTGTACTTGAGCAATTGACTCCAGCTTTTTGAAGCTGGGTTTCCTTTTCTGTGAAATGCTAGCAATAATACCTTCCTTGTAGGACTATAATTGGCTCTTGAGAAGAAAACACATGTAAAGAGCTCGGTGCCTAATGCATAGTGGGTGTTCAGTAAATAGCAGCTGCTATTTGTTACTTCAGTGTTGAGCCCCAATTTCACAAACTCCTTGAAGGTTCTTAATAGCCCCTTGGGACAACCCCTGGGGGTTAAATCCAGAGACTTCTGGGAGGAGGGATGAGGAGGGATGCAGAAGGGAAGGCATGGGGCGGCCAGCCCTGGATGGTGTCCAGCCGGGCTGCAGCCCAGGTACCAGCCTGCTCCATCCCAGGCTTGCCCAGCCCTGCGGAGACCTGAGCCAGACTCTGCCCCCTCCTGCCCCTGTGGGTCTCCATGGCTGGCACAGGGAGAAAAAGTTACTAGCCAGAAGGAGAACCTGTTTCAGACCTCTGAGTCCTGGGATTGTCTGTCACACCAGCAGCCCTCACTTTAGTTTATGTCTCCCTCCTGGTTCCCACCCTACCAGAGTCCAGGGAAAGCTTTTCCCACTGAGAAATAGGAAGGAGGAGATCAAGGGCTAGGAGCAGTGAGTGACATTTTTTTTAAATGGACGCATCCAACATTCCCCTGCCCCGCGCACAGACCTGGAGGGATGTGGAGGGTGGAAGGGGGTCCTGTAGGGTAAAATGAGGTGACATCAGGGCCACTAGGCAGGGGGCCAGTGACAGCCAAGCCTCCTGTACCTCACCTAGGGTAAGGAGAAGACACCTTCTGCCTAGAGGTATGGACACTGGCTAAGTGCCTGGAGCTCCTGGTCACTTCCCAGTGCCCCCAGGCTGCCTGTCACACAGCACTCCAGGCTGGGCCAGCTGTCTCCATCCTGGCTTCCTTGAAGAGCCGGCCCCAGGCCCAGCCCTGTCTCCAGAATCTGGGGAACAAACTGAGCTGTCTCCCAGAGCAAACATGGCTCTTACACCCAACATACTCCTGACACACACACCCCAGCCCCTGAGAACAGCCAGGGCTCCTTCCTGCCCCCGCCGTCCTGCCCCCTTCCATCCTCTTGTTGGGGCTGATTTTCCTGTATTGGGCATGGGGCACTGGTCTTCTTTGCATAAACAAGAGCCCTGGGCTGGGGGAGGGGCAGTCTTGAGAGGTGGGGTTACCTCTGTTGTTCCCCCTGGACACCCAAGTGGTCTTCCTACTCCTCCAGCCCGTTTCCTCTGGGGTCCTGAGCTGGCTGGCTTGAGGGAAGCGGGCTGGGCTGTTTCTGTAGGGCCCATCACCATGGCATCAGCCAGGCGGGGGCTGGGCTCAGTGGGGCGTTGGCCCCCAGGCTCCCACAGCCTTCCCCGAAGGGAGGAAGGAGGAGCAGGGAGCGGCCCTGGGCCTGTTCCCCAGAGACAGTCACTGGGATTAGGGTATCGACTTTCCTCAGCTTTCCAGGTGACTGCTGGTGGCGCCTATTGAATTCCGTGCGCGCCATCCGCTCCCTGGACTGCGTGGGTGGAGGTGATGGGGCGGCCACTTGGGGCGGGGCGAAGCTCCCCGGGGGAAAGGACAGATGAAGGGAGGCAGCCTGAGGGTGGAAGAGGCCCCGGGAGAAGGGTGTTGGGGGGGGCAGCTCTCCCGGCAGGGTCTTTTCTGGAAAGCCAGCCAGCATTGTGTGAAAGTGACTCTCCAGCCTGTCCAGCCCTGGGTCACCCCGGCCCAGCTGCGCTGCCCATTGGCTGCTGTGGCCTCATGTTCCCTCCTGTCGATTCTGGCTCTCTGCCAGTCTCCTCTCTGAGCAGATCCTGATTTTGTCTTGAACTTGGGTCTCCCGGGCTGTCGTCACTGGAGGTCCCACTTTGCCCTCTGGAACTCACTGGGGCTGTGTTCCTTTTGAGTCTCCTCCTCCCACCATGTTTTGGGCCCCTCTGTAGCTGGCTCCTCCTAAGCTCCTGGGGGCCACACACCAAGCCCAACATGCCTGGATGTCACTCCCATTTATCCCCTTTCCCCAGAGGCAGAACCCAGCCCTGCCCCAGCTTGGCGGTGAAGGTCCAAGAGCAATGGTGGCTGAGCTCGGCCAGGTACCCCACACCTCCCCATCTTCTCCTCTCAGTGCTGGGCCTGGAGACCACAGGCCAGGCCCCACAGATCCCCAGGGGGGCTGCCCCAAGGTACTCCCCTGCCAGCCCCAGCCTCCACCCAGGCTGGGATGGGCTGGCTTGATGGGCTGACTCAGCAACTGGCACTGACACCTCCTGGAGACAGCTGGGAGGCTCCTGCTAGGGAGGGGTGAGGAGACAAGGCTGGTCTCCCGTGGAGAGTGGGAACCCCCCTTCCCATGTGAGGGGAGGGAGTCTCTAGGGACTTGGGAAGGAGGCTGTGCAGGTGCACTGGACCTGTCTAAATGCTCGTGGGGTCTACCTGGGCTTCCCATCTCCTTGTCCAGCCACCCCCTCAGGTCCTGGAGCCGCCACAGAGCCACATCTAGACAGAACAGTGGAGCAGGTCCCAGCGCAGGGGAAAGAAACAGAGGGCACCTGAGCCCCTCAGCCTGGGTCCCCCGTTTCCCCTTGAACTGCACGACTTGGTGCTGGCAGAGCAGAGCAAGGCTCAAAGCAGGCCCCGGAGCTTTGGCACCATATGTCACTAGGCGAGGGGCACTAGGGCGAAGATCAGTAAGGGAAGCCCACAGCACAGAGACCAGGGCCAGAGGATGGGCATCCCAAAGGCAGCTAGCACAGCCCTGTCCTGCCAGCCGGGGGAGCGCCCAGAGCCACCTGCCCCCAGTCCCCCAGTCCAGCCATTCCCCTGCCCCGTCACCCACACCAGGCTTCATCCCCCAGCTCAGGCCGTAGCTCCAGCTGCGAGAGGCCCTGAGCACTCAGAGGGAAGGCTGTGGTAGGTTGTGGTTTCTTCAGCTCCCAGCCCACCTCCAGCAGAGGCTGCAGCCGATGCCCCGGAGAGAGCCCCTGTCTGCCCTCCACTGCCTGACTCCTGTTGGCACCTCACCTCCCAGTGGGTTGCCCCATTCTGGACCTGGATCCTTAAGGAGCACCCTGCAGTGTGGTGGAAGGAGGACAGGTTCCAAGTCAGAGACCAGGGTTGGAGTTCTGGCTGTGTGATGTCAGGCAGTGGGCTCCACATCTCTGAGCCTCAGTTTCCCCATCTCAAAAACAGCTGACAAGCCCCAGCCAGGTTGTTATGGGAAGGTTTTTGGGAGCGTGGGGACTGTGGAGGGAGGTTGGAGGAGGTCACTAGAGCTGCCCCCTGCCTGTCCTGAGATTTCACCCTCCCCACTTTCTCAGGGTGTCTGGCAGAAGCAGAAAGCTGTGCCTGTCCTGGTGACGGCAACTGGTCAGACTTGTTTCTGCTCACCTAGGCAGCCGGGGGGAGGGCCTGGCTGGGAGCTTTGTGGAGGGATTAGCTCTAGGGGAGAAGAGCCTCACTTACTCCCGGAACAAGATCCCGTAGGGCTGTGGGAGTGCCGGGGGGTGAGCCTGGGGCAGGTGACAGCCGAACTAGCTGGGAGTGGGCCCTGCAGTGAGGCCGGGGATGGGCCAGGGAGAACAAGGCAAGAGGAGCTTCATTCAGGGTTCCTGAGCCTTTGTGAGCCACTCAATTTTTTACCACTCACTTAACCGTCTTTGTTGTTGGGGTGAGGGGCCCTCGAGCCTGGATTTGGGTATGAAACACAGGCAAGAAAGACCTGCCCAAGCCTTTAAAGGAATGCAAAGTCATCCTCTAGCCACCCCCAGAGACCGAAAGGCTGGGGATTGAGTCTCCTGCAGATGGTGGCGGCCTCCTGGGGCTGGCAAGTTGGGACAGAGGCCCATAAGCCCTCCTGGGCGCGCCTTCCCACCCCTCTCGGCCCTCTCCACTCCCAGCTGGGGATTTGGGTTTCAGAGCAGCCTGGCACACACACCCTCACCCCACCAGAATCTCACTCCCAGCTTCCTATGACTTTTCATTAGTATTCACAACAATGGGAAAGTCTGGGTGTGCACAGGGGTTTTTTACAGTTAGAAAGTGTTTAAGTCAATGACCTCACTGGGCCTCAGCAACCCTGGGAGGCAGATGGCAGTCAGAATGATCCATCAATGACCTGCCCCAGGTCACACAGCTCCTAAACAGGGGAGCTGGAACCTGGCTGGGAGCCTTGACTATCCACTGCTCATTGTCTGATGTGCTGAGTGATAACACAGGGCCAGCAGGCTGGACAGCAGCCAGTGGCCCTGCACCAGGCCTGGAGGAGGGGAAGAGGGACAGGGACTCAGGTGTAGTCCTTGGGCACAGGCTTCGGCCACCCACACCCATATTCCCTCCATCATACTGTGTGTCCAGGCCTGCAGCTTCTAAGCTGAGCTGCTTACTTTGGACCAAGCACGTTGGAAACTGTTTTCAGCTGAGTCCAAGCACTCGAAATCTGCGTGTGCCCTTTTAGTAGGTCACACCCTCCAGGCCACAGCCACACTGGGCTCCCTTTAGCTCAGCCCTGCTTTTCCCAGTCCCCTCCCTATTCAGGCTCCTCTTTCTGGGGTCTCTGTGCTTCCGTTGCCACTTCTGCCCTCGGGCAGCGGTGTCGGGGGAGGAGGTCCTGGAACACCTGAGGATGACCCCTGAGATGGCTACGTCTTGTCCAGGTCCCCTTGCTGTGCTGCATAATAGGTTTTTGGTTATCTGCTCCTTCTGGCTCCCTTTTGGCTGGGCCGTTTGGCTTGGTGGGGGTGAGAGAGAGTTCGCGTATATGGAGGAAGGCTTTACTGTAAACACACTGACCAGCTTTCAGTAAACACCTGCCTCTTCCTCCCCTGCTGCAGAGAACAGGGTACAAAGGGGCTGGGGGTCCTCAGTCATATGCCCCAGGTCCCCAGCCAGGCTGACAGGGGTGCCACACTCTGCCCCCTCTCCAGGAGGGCCAGACTGAGCCACCAATGGGGAGGGATAGAGGCCCGATCAACACAGCATGTGATTCACCTTAGACTGTCAGAAGGGACAGGCATGTGAGAGCTAACCTGGTCCTATCCCTCATTTGCCAGAAGAGGAAACTGAGGCTTGGACAGAGCAGTGTTTTACCCCCGTCATCTAAGCAGTTTGCTGCGGTGCTGGGTATCCACACAAGTCTTTTGAGTCTGGGCCAGAACCCTCTCAAATTGCTGTGCAGGGATCTAAGCAAATTTGCATCCTCCCAAACCTTCCTTGGTTGGGGAGATGGGGACAGGCAGAGGACAGGGAAGGCAGAACCTGGGGCACTGGGGAATAGCCATGGACCCTCCCCTGTCCCTGCAGCGCGAGCTTCGGCCTCGGCTCTGTGCCATGAAGAAGGGCCCCAGTGGCTATGGCTTCAACCTGCACAGTGACAAGTCCAAGCCAGGTCAGTTCATCCGGTCAGTGGACCCAGACTCCCCGGCTGAGGCTTCAGGGCTCCGGGCCCAGGATCGCATTGTGGAGGTGATGCTTCTCGCTCTCTTTCTATCTGACTGCCCCCACCCCCTGCAGATCAGCAGCACCTGGGGCAGCCATCATACCATCATGGGCTTGATTAGCCCATGGGCATAGCCAACCTGGAGCTGCTGGATGGATGGGTGGATGGGAGGAAGGGTGGTGGATGGATACATGGAAGGACAGATGGGCTGACAGACGGACTCCTTTCTTACCTCCACTCTCCCCTGGACTCCTCCTTGCCAAGCAGATACACTGGGCAGCCTGTGATTCACCCATCGATCAGGGAGATGTCTGGGGCCCTCTCCAGAGCTTCCCTGCTGCCAGGCACACAGAGTGGGGTGGCAGTAACAAAACCCCTCTCGTGAGTCAGGCCTTTATTTATTTAGTTATTATTATTATTTTTATTTTTTGAAATGGAGTCTTGCTTTGTTGCCCAGGCTGGGGGAGTGCAGTGGCACAATCCCAGCTCACTGCCACCTCCGCCTCCTGGGTTCAAGCGATTCTCCTGCCTCAGCCTCCTGAGTAGCTGGGATTACAGGTGCCCGCCACCACGCCTGGCTAATGTTTGCATTTTTAGTACAGACAGGGTTTTACCATGTTGGTCAGGCCGGTCTCAAACTCCTGACCTCAAGTGATCCGCCTGCCTCGGCCTCCCAAAGTGCTGGGATTCCAGGCGTGAGCCACCTCACCCGGCTCCGAGTTAGGCTTTTAGACTCGCGCATTCAGTGCTCTGGTGCTGTGCTCCTGGGAGAGGAAACGTGAACCAAATGCTCAGGCAGGTCCCAGAATCACAGTCTTAGAACCTTAGAGCTAGAGATCAGCTCTCCCAAGACTTCTCATTTTACACGTGAGAAAACCAAGGCCCAGAGAGGGAAGTCGGACAGCAAGTCCTTACCCAGGCTGGGCCCCACCCCAGCCTCCCAGCTCGCTCCCATCTCATCTCTCCCAGCTGTGTTTGTTTAGTCTCGTCTGGATATTTTCGTTGGCCCTTCCCATGTATCCTGCCTCCCTAGCTGACTGTCAATGGGAGGACCCCCAGCCTCGTTCAGGACTCTGTAGAAATGGCGGGGGTCAGTATCCCCAAGTTGTGAACTGCAAACTGGCTGAGAACCAAGGTGGCCACCCCTGCCCCCAGCCCCCCTCCACTTACCTGCCCCAGAACCAAGGCCTGTGCCCGTAACGCCTCCCCGACCCCGCCCTGCAGGTGAACGGGGTCTGCATGGAGGGGAAGCAGCATGGGGACGTGGTGTCTGCCATCAGGGCTGGTGGTGACGAGACCAAGCTGCTGGTGGTGGACAGGGAAACCGACGAGTTCTTCAAGAAATGCAGAGTGACCCCATCTCAGGAGCACCTGAATGGTAAGCTGGGTGGGGCCGCTGGCCGTCCTGGGGCTGGAGACCCCCAAGTCAGGGATGTGAGCCAGGGCTAAGACTGCTGGGTCCCAGGCGACGGGTGGGCAGCTTCCCGGTGTGGGTGCTCCCTCCTTCTCCTTCATGGGAGGCCCAGAGGTGTGGGCTTGGGGAGTGGGGGCCTAGCGTAGGGAGTGGAAGTGGGTTTCTGAGGACGGCTTGTGACGGGGTCAGCTGGCATGAGGTCAGTGAGAGAGATGGACAGATCTTCTGGTTCCTGGCCAAAGCTGCAGCCCCAAAGGAGGCCCAAGCCCCCAGTCCTGTCCCTACCAGCAGGCTTTCAGGGCAGTGTCAATGTGAGGAAAGGGTTAACTCCGGGGAGGCCTCCAGCCTTTGCTTGGTCAGATCAGAGTCCAGTGACAGGGGCCCGGTGCCTCCCCCTCCCTCCTCTCAGGTTGTCTTGGAAACCCAGCCTTGCTGGCTCTAGAGAGTAGTGGGTCCCCCTTCAACCCCTGGGCCCCTGCCCTCCCCATCCCCCACCATCACCCTGCCAAGCCTGGCGCCTCCCCCTGCCCAGGCCCGAGCCAAACAGGGCAGGGCTGCTGCACCGGGGCAGGGAGGGGTTAAGCATGCTCTGCTCCTTGGTCTGGACTTTCTCCCTGGGAAGATGGCTCCCTGGAGCGGGCAGGGGTGCTCACTGGGCCATATTGAGGGTGGAACCTCTTGGGACTTTGCAGTGGGCGGGGCCTCCTGGAGACTCAAGGTTGTATGTGTAAAAGGGGATCCACACAAAGGTCTTGCTGCAGACTCCCATCCCCAGCTGGAAGGGCCCACTGGGGAGGCCCTGTCCCCTTCTGGCGCAATCCAAGGCCTGAGGCTCCTAGAAGAGGGGATGGCCCCTGGAAGTCCCTAGCTGGCTCTGGGCATGGGAGGTGGGGTACCGCCTTACCCTTATCTCCCAAGTTCAGGGAAACCAGGTAACTCAGATAATCCCCTTCTCCACTGAGGGGGAGACTAAGGCCTAGAGAAGCCCCAGCCTTCCTCCTAGGGATCTGATACGAGGAAGACACAGCTGGAATCTGGATTCCACTCAGCTCCTGGGATACTGTCCCCCTGCTTCCCCCACCCCTTCACCCTGCAGGTAATTGGCCCCCTCAGACATTCCTCCCTCTTCTGCCTATCTCTCGGGCTAGAGGGGCTGCAGCCTCTGGCCAAAGGACCTGAAGAGGGAGAGGCCTGGGGACAGTCCCCTCCCCGCAGTCCTTCCAGGATGGCATCCTCACCCTTTCCATAGGGAGGAATGCCACCCTCTCCGGCTGCCAGGGTTTCACCCTGACCACTGTGAGCTGATGGGGAGGGGACAGTGAGTGTCCCTGTGTCCCAGCAGCCTGTCCTTGCCCAGGGAAGGCTGTGGGTGTCAAAAGGGAGAAGATGAGAGTCAGGTATCTCTGGCTGTGTCCTGGACTGGGGACAGGGAAAAGATAACCAGGAATTTTAAGCTAAGAGTTCAGAAGAAGCCCAACGCTGACCAGTCCCTGGAGATAGAACAGCCACCCGTGAAGCCATGTGGGACCCTTACCCTGAGTGAGCCCAGTGAAGGTGACCCCAGACCTGTCTTCTCTCCCTCTGACCCCTCCAGGTTTCCCACTGGCTGGGGGAGGGGATACTCAGGACACACCCCTTGAGCCTTCTCGTCCCCCCTCATTTCCTGATTGGCAAATAGGAGTTGGGATTATTTTCTCTCTTTTTTTCTTTTTCTCTTATTTTTTTTTTTTTTTTTTTTTTTTGAGATGGAGTCCTGCTCTGTCCCCCAGGCTGGAGTGCAGTGGTGTGATCTCGGCTCACTGCAACATCTACCTCCTAGGTTCAAGTGATTGTCCTGCCTCAGTCTCCCGAGTAGCTGGGATTACAGGCGCCCGCCACCATGCCCGGCTAATTTTTGTATTTTTAGTAGGAATAGGGTTTCACCATGTTGGCCAGGCTGGTCTTGAACTCCTGAACCTCAGGTGATCCACCTGCCACAGTCTCCCAAAGTGCTGGGGTCCCAGGCATGAGCCACCTAGCCCGAACTATTTTCTCTTTCAGTTGAGGCGGGTACTAACTGTAGTCTGGGGTGTGGTTCCAATTTCGGTGTCATCATCATCACCTGGGAAGCGTTTGGAAAATGTTGATTCCTAGGCCTGCCCACTAAACCAGAATCTGTGCTGCCAAGGTCCAGGAATCTGTCCTTTAACAAGCTTCCCATGTAGGAGTTCCCAGGTAAGAATTAGGCAGCCATCCTGGAATTTCATCCCCATCTGGGACAATACATTTTTTAAACACCTTGTGACCCATCAGTGCCTCATAAGATCGATTTAGTAGATAGAGACCAGCAGGTTGGTTTTTTTTTTTTTTTTTTTTTTTTGCCAGAGTCTTGCTGTGTTGCCCAGGCTGGAGTATAGTGGCGCGATCTCGGCTCACTGCAACCTCCACCTTCTGGGTTCAAACAATTTTCCCGCCTCAGCCTCCCAAATAGCTAGGATTACAGGCGTGTGCCACCATGCCCAGCTAATTTTCTTTTTGTCTTTTTTAGTAGAGACAGGGTTTCACCATGTTGGCCAGGCTGGTCTCGAACTCCTGACCTCAAGTGATCCAGCTGCCTCGGCCTCCCAAAGTGCTGGGATTACTGGTGTGAGCCACTATGCCTGGCCCAGAAATTTTTTTGTTTTTTTTAATGAAATGAAATTGAAAATATCAAAGAACACTGTAGTAAGGGTATTGCTTTGTGAAACTTGTCATACAAAATCTTTGTGTGTGCTGAGTCATCAAAATGGCAAACGTAGGCCAGACATTTGCTCACACCTGTAATCCCAACACTTTGGGAGGCCAAGGTGGAAGGATTGCTTGGGGCTAGGAGTTTGAGACCAGCCTGCACGACATGGCAAGGCCCCATCTCTACCAAAAAAAAAAATAATTTTTTTAATAAATAACAAGGCAAATGTATTCATGGTGAGTGGTAGTCAAAAAAGTATGAGATGTTGACCCAGGGAACAAGATCTAATAATCTGCCTAAACCCAACTCCCACCTCCTCTCCACGCTCTATTCCATCCCCGTTCTGGACTCACCTCTGCTCTGTCCTTCGCCTAGGTCCCCTGCCTGTGCCCTTCACCAATGGGGAGATACAGAAGGTAAGGGCGGGTCCCCTGTCTCTCTGGATTTCAATCCTTGGGGTGCGGGAGACAGAGGAGAAGGTGCTGTGGTTGGTAGGATAGCCATCTGACTAAGGCCAAAACCCCAGGGTCCCCAGTTCCAGCTCCTTCTTCAGCTTCAAGCTATAGAACTGCCAGAACCGTCTTGGCCTCTGCCTGGGGCCAAAGCTGTCAGGAGGGAGCGGGCTGGCTGGGCCCCTCTGCAGCCCGCCATCCTGGGTGACAACCCCCCACCCCCCCGCCTCCAACTCCCCACCATACAGAAGGGGCCATTCTTCCCCCCAAGAACAGAGCTTCAGTGTCTGCCCTCGGGCAGCCAGGCCCCTGCTACTTCCAGGCTGGGTTGGAAGAACAAAGCCCCTCCTCCCCCCTTCCCTGGGCAGAAGGGAAGGGGGTGAGGCTGGGGAAGAGATGGTGGGGCTGGGTGCCAGCTGAAGCCATGGAGGAACCCAGGAAGGGGCTGGGTGCCAAGCTGACGCCCCAGCCAAAGCCTTCGCTCTGGGACAGGCCGACTCAGTCAGGCCACAGAGCAGGAACTCTGCAGGGTCTGTTCAGAGGTTCCCCTTCCCTAGGAGCTCCTGCCAGGGTACTTGGCAAGGGGGAGGGCCCTTGGACCCAGGCCTCAACCTTCTTTCACCTCATCTTTGGATCTAGAACTTTCCATCCACCTTCCTCCTTCAAGGCCCTCCTTTGCTGCTTCAGGGTTAGGGTTTCAGGATTCCTGGGGTCAAATCCTGGCAAACAGTCAGGTGGACCACAGGAGATTCAGGGAGCACCACATGGGTTCCCCGTGCCAAGCAGAGAGGCCCCCAGTGTCCCCACATTCCAAGAAGCCCCTCCCTGGTCACTGGCCCAAAAGGCAAGTCAGTACCTAAAAGCCACATTGGAGTGGCCCAGGGAGAGGGAGCAGTTCAGCTAATCCCATGATGGTCTGTACCCGTCCCATCCCTCCAGCGTGAGCAGCAGAACCAGCCTGCCCTCTGATCCTTGAAGGAATGTAAAAAGGAGCCCCAGCAGGCTCAGGAGGTGGGAACCAGGGGTGGGTGGCCAGGGTATCAGTGCTACCTCTTCTCAGTCTGAGGCCCCTACTTCCCCAGGAGCTCCCTCCCTCCTCAGGAGCCCCTCACCCCATCCTCTGACAACCCACAAACCTCTCCTCTCTGCCAGGAGAACAGTCGTGAAGCCCTGGCAGAGGTAGCCTTGGAGAGCCCCAGGCCAGCCCTGGTGAGATCCGCCTCCAGTGACACCAGCGAGGAGGTAGGCCAGCCATGCAGGGGGTGGCAACTGGGTTACAGGAAGCCGATTCCCAGGCCCCACTTGTTCCTGGCACACCAGCCTGCCTTTGAGGTCACATGCTGAGCCGCATTCTGTTCTTGTGACCTGGCTTCCCTGGGCACGGCCCCAAGGGAGCCACCTCACCCAGGCTGAGGACCAGGGAGCCTAATGAGGGACTCACTCCCAACTCCCGGCCCCCACTTCTCTTTACAGCTGAATTCCCAAGACAGCCCCCCAAAACAGGACTCCACAGCGCCCTCGTCTACCTCCTCCTCTGACCCCATCCTGGACTTCAACATCTCCCTGGCCATGGCCAAAGAGAGGGCCCACCAGAAGCGCAGCAGCAAACGGGCCCCGCAGATGGACTGGAGCAAGAAAAACGAACTCTTCAGCAACCTCTGAGCGCCCTGCTGCCACCCGGTGACTGGCAGGGCCGAGCCAGCATTCCACCCCGCCTTTTTCCTTCTCCCCAATTACTCCCCTGAATCAACGTACAAATCAGCACCCACATCCCCTTTCTTGACAAACGATTTTTCTAGAGAGCTATGTTCTTCCCGTACCTTAGGGAAGGTGAATGTGTTCCCGTCCTCCTGCAATCAGAAAGGAGATTCTGCCTCCCTCCTCCTCACTGAGTGCCTCATCCTACCGGGTGTCCCTTTGCCACCCTGCCTGGGACATCACGAACCTGCATCACGCCAGGATCGTGGGACCAGGCGAGAGGGCACCCTCCCTTCCTCCCCCATGTGATAACTGGGTCCAGGGCTGATCAAAGAACTCTGACTGCAGAACTGCCGCTCTCAGTGGACAGGGCATCCGTTATCCCGAGAGGTGTGGCAGACACATCTTGTTTTCATTTGATTTTTGTTGTTAAGAGCGCAGTATTGCAGAGTCTAGAGGAATTTTTGTTTCCTTGATTAACATGATTTTCCTGGTTGTTGCATCCAGGGCATGGCAGTGGCCTCAGCCTTAAACTTTTGTTCCCACTCCCACCCTCAGCGAACTGGGCAGCACGGGGAGGGTTTGGCTGCCCCTGCCCATCCCTGAGCCAGGTACCACCATTGTAAGGAAACACTTTCAGAAATTCAGCTGGTTCCTCCAAACCCTCCAGCCTCCGTGTGTTCCTTGGAAGTTTTGTCCTCTGGCCTTGGACCCCTTATAGGTAGAAAGTGAGAAATGGTAAGCCAAGATGGTCTTTGGCTGGGAGGGTGGGGTATACTGGAGGGAGGCCCATCTAGGGCTCCTGTGACCCCAAGCCTGGGTAGCTTTAGCTAGAGGGCCTAGCTGCAGAAGTCCTGTAGGAAGGAGGATGCATGCACCCAGCCGGGTATTCAGCTTGGTGGTCAGTGTGCCTGTGTGCCAGGCTGCAAGCACCGATGTGGGCTGGGGACCCCTTGTCTAATGGGGACATTTACAAGGGGAAGTGGGAGCTCAGACCAACGTGCTCAGAGGACTCTGGGAGGCTCCTCTAATTCCAGGAGCGTGGAAAGTGTGTCCCAGGATGGAGCTGGGTTTGGAATGTGAGGACTTGGCTTTACTCTTCCTGCCTATAGCCAGTGGGGTGCAGAATTCCCAGGGGCAGGCTGGGCTGGTGCCAGATCCTCTATCTTATCTGGCCATTGTGACCTGATTAGAGGGCAAGTGTCCAGTGCCAGGGGAAAACAAACCGGTCCACTGAGCCCTGGGACATGCTGTGTGGCTAGGTGGGGTGGAAGGGACTTTTCAAGGGCGAAATGCCCTGCTCCCAACAAAAGACTCAGGTCCCTGACACCTTTGGCACCTGAAGCCTGATCTGGAGGTCCAGGAAGGTGGCCTGCAAGAGCTCGGCTGCAGGGCCGGGAGGTTCCGGGCAGGTGCTCAGAAGGAAGGTGCCCCCAGGCTAGTCTCCACCCAACCCAAAGGGACACCTCTCAGAAAATAGGCTCCTGGGCTGAGAGGAATGAGTAAAGCAGGTAGATCTGGAATCAGGGAGTGGACAGTGTCCCCTAGGCCAGTCACTATCTGGCCATCTCCTGCTCCTTGTCAGAGGAACCATCCAAAACCCTTACCACAATAGTGCCCCGCTCAGCTGACCCGCCCCTACCCCACCCTTGCTTCTACCCTTTGGCCCCTGACAGATTCCCCTCGACAGGGGTTGTCGAGGGGCCCCTCCCTATCTATCTCACCTGCTGGGTGGGGAAGCCCTGGGGGACCTTTGACTCTTCATTAACCTGAAGACTGGTGGAAAGAATGGGTGGCCTCGAGGGAACTCCCATTGCTGAGGTACACGTGGTACGAAGGGAGCCACAGCAAACAACGCGTTCGTTTTATAATGTTCATTTTACACTGAGGCATGTGTTCGGTTTCAGTTGTTCACATGCAATCTGCTGTGAGACTCCAAGATCAAGGGGGCTGGGAGGGCTTAGGCAAGTCACCTTACTTATCTAAAAGACTGTTTCCCCACCTGGAAAATGCCCAACAAGCCTCCTGTGGCCGTTTCGAAAGCATGCCCAGCCTTTCTTGACAGCCAGCCACCCCAGACGATGGCAGGGCAAGGAAGACTGTTAGGAGTCAGAGTGCTCCCCTCTGGGCCAGCTCTACTTTGTAAGCCATAGGGTGCCAGGTGGCCCGGCCACCCTGAGCCTGTGCCTCCGCTGCCCCGGCATGGCCAGTCAGGTGCAGCTGCTCCCAGAGATGGAGGGTGAAGAACAGACGTGGGAGCACCAGAGGGACAGAGCTGATAGCCTGACGCTCTCTTCAGGAGGGCACCCCCACGGGGCCTCTGCTTCCTCCGTGCCCCCTGAGCTTCATCAACAGAGGGGTGTTCTCCAGCCACAAGGAGCTGTATCTAACACTAATGCCTTTAAACTCAAGACTGGCTCCAGGAGAGAGGAGGAGGGACACTAGGTTGAGGGGCCAGGCCACACTCACTCTGGACCACCTGTTGTTCCCGAGTCAAGTTCCCAGGGTCACACCAGCCTGCTTCTGCAGGACAAGAGGACCAAGCTGCCCTTGAGTGGACACTGTGAGGCTGGGGCTCCTGGTGGGTCTTCACACAGACCAAATGGGAAAACCAGGAAAGCTGGTAGTGCCTGGAGCTTCACTCCCAGCCAGGGCAGCACCTCTGGCCTCTAAGAAGAAAGGCCTGTCCACTCCCATCCATGCTCCAGGTCCCCCTGCACCTCCGGCTCCCACCTTCATCCCGACATCTCCCATGGATCCCTGCCCTCCATTCCAGCTTCCTAGAGTCTGGGTCTGGGTTTGGCCAGGAGGGGAGAAGGGAACTGGCCCTGGCCCTGGAGTCTGCTCAGCCACACCACTAGCTGGAAGGAGGCCACAGTAAGCCCTGCCCCAGTCTGAAGGGCCTCGAAAGATGATTCCCAACCTGGGGCTGGGCCAGGAGCACTCTCCCAGTTCAGGGCTCTAGTCTTTGGAGTGTGTGGGCCCAACACCCTGCTCACACAGAGTGGCTGCCCACAAGGCCCAGCCATCAGCAGGGCTCTGCCGACCCATCTCTGTAAGGCTTCTCTTCCACGTGGCTGGTCTGCTCCAGAAGCCACTGATGCTCGGACTCATTCACTGTCAGTCTGAGGGTCACCTCCTGAAAAACACTGCTCGCAGCCACCTACGTGAGCCAGAGAGAACAAAGCCTGCTAAGTTACGGTATTAACACCACCAGGCCCACCACCCAGGTCTAGGCCCCACTCTACCCAAGGACATCCTTACCTGCTCAAAGTGAAGTTTCTGGAACATCCGGATGCTTGGTTCATTTCCTTGCCCAATTTTAGCCTCAAACTTGGTTAGACCTAGCGTGGTCACTCCTCGCAAAGGAGATGAGACAGGGGCAAGTAAGGAGGCGCCTGCCCCCACCCCTCCTGTCCCAAGTTGCCGAGGAGGAACCTTCACCTGCCCGCAACCCTCAGACCTGAACAAGGTTCACCTGGGGCCTGGCCACTTCCCGCATTGCCTGCTCACACTTTCTTACCGTAAGACAGCATCGCGAGAACGGCCTCAGTGCCAAGGCCCTTACGCCTGCAGCTGGGTTCTAGGAGAAACAACAGGAGTGGTGCTGACACCATGTGCCACGCTCCAGTGCAGGCACTTGACAGACACCATCTCATTTAATTCTCAACAACTCTGAAGTTGCTGCTATCATTACCATTCTGCAGACGAGGAAAAGGGCACAAAGTGTGAAAGGCCTCACGGCTTGCAACCCAGCAACCTGACTTCAGAGCTGACCCCTTTACCTCATGGAGTCAGTATGCTGCCTCATGGGGATAGTAGCCACTTGGGGGAAACTGAGGACCAAGAAGGAGCAGAAACAGGAGGGCCTCCTCCTGTAATATGACAACATGCTCCAGAGAAGACCTTTTTCTGAGGGTCCCCAGCCCACCCCAAGTATGGGACTAACCATCCTTGAATCTACCCCAAACCAAGGGTTAAGCTCGTGCCTAAGCATAAGGAGTAAGGTGATGGGCCTGGGGGTGCACCACCAGGCTGAGGGGGGCTAGGTGGGCAGGCTGCCCAGCCAGGCCCTGGGCTCACCACATGGAGCCTCCCAGTGAACCCTGTGAGTGCCCACCCTTTGTGGCCTCGGCAGGCTCAGTCAGCAGATCGGAGAGCCAGGAGTCCGGGGAAGATAGGGCTAGGTGAAACAAACCTGCAATCATGACCTCGATCTCCCCCAAGGTGGGGTCTTCTAGATCTGTGAGGAAGAGGTTTACATCTCCCACCATGCAGCTGTCTTCGGTGGCGCCTGGCTGGGCCTGCCACTTCTCGGCATCCAGCACAATGAAGGTACACTCTGAGGAGGAGGTGACAGGGCTATCACGCACACTCCCCAGAGGAGAGAAGAGAGGATGGTACTCCTACCCAAGCCAGAGCACTACAGAACACCAGCATCTTTGAGTCTGCCAGGAGAAAAGGGGGTCCCAGAGCTTCCTTCAGCTCATTACAAAACTCCAAATCTGCCTCATACAGAAAAAGCCTCTCCAACCAGCAACCAAATTCTCAGAGCAGGGAACACAGAAGAGGACAGTCACCACACTAGGCTGTGGTGAGGGATGTGAGGGGCAGGGCCTCAGTTTACAGCCAGAGCCCCAAATGCTTTACTTTCTCCAAATCCTTCCAAGCCCAATGCAGTAGGTGAGGAAGAAGACAGAAGGGTCAGCCACAGGGACTGGCTTCAGGGCCATGAGAATGCAAGAGTTCCAGCACCTTCCAGGCTTTTCACAAAGCTTCTGTGGCCAGGGCTGGGAAAGGGAAGGAAACTGGAGACTGACTGTGGAGTCAGCCCTCCCAGTACCAGGGCTAGAGGGAGTGGGGGGCACTCCTCACTGTCTGCATCTTCCTGCCAGCTGCGCTGCATGGCATACTCCTGCTCCAGGGTCAGCGGCTCTGAGGCTGTCAAACGCTGCAGCTCTTCTGATTTCATCCACTCGTGGTACCTGCTGGGACAGAGGGGTGGCCTTAGACATGGAGGACTCATTCAGAAGCATATGTCTGACACCTTATAATGTGAGGGTCCAGAACCCAACAGGGCTAACATAGGGCTCAAAGAAGACCCAAAGGGTTATGATTGCTCCTAAGGCTGGGGCCACAGGCACAAGACCCAGAAGCTAGCTAGTCTTACCCAAGAACAGCAGGAGTCAGTTCTATCTGTCCAACTTCCTATCCTGTATCGGGTCAGTGCGGAGGAGCAGTCTGAAACCAAACATTCTTCAAATTCCAGAAGGGGACATATATGGCAAGCCGACCTCAACAAAGGCAGCTGGACAGATCCCACAAAGTTAGGGCACCAGGAACCCTCAAACGGAAAACTACAAGTAGAGAATACCCATCTACAGTACCACTATCCCAGTCTACCAGACATGTGCCAACTGCTCCCACAGGAATCCCATCATGACTCAGTCCTGGCCTTTCGAATGGCAGATATCACAACTCATCAGCTCAGAGTTTAAGGACAAGCTAACATTAAGTCTCCAAGAACTGAACATATTCACTGGCACGAGGGAAACATCACTAATTTACAATTAGGTGAGAAGACAATTTCTTTTTCTTACACGTTTAGTTTACATAAAGCAATTCCTTGCTGAAAGGCCAAAAAGAAAGCTGAGAGAATGAAAGGGAAGAGGATGGGCAGCTCCTCCCAAGGAAGTCACAGTCCCCAGCTTCTGCTATTTTTTTTTTTTTTTTTTTTTTTTTTTTTTTTTTTTTTTTTTTTTTGAGACTGAGTTTCATTCTTGTTGACCAGGTTGGAATTACAGGCATGTGCCACCATGCCCGGCTAATGTTTTTGTATTTTTATTAGAGACGGGGTTTCTCCACGTTGGTCAGGCTGGTCTCTTTTTTTTTTTTTTTTTTTTTTTTTGAGACGGAGTCTCGCTCTGTCACCCAGGCTGCAGTGCAGTGGCGCGATCTCGGCTCACTGTAAGCTCCACCTCCTGGGTTCACGCCATTCTCCTGCCTCAGCCTCCCGAGTAGCTGGGACTACAGGCGCCTGCCACCACATCCGGCTAATTTTTTTGTATTTTTAACAGAGACGGGGTTTCACCGTGTTAGCCAGGATGGTCTCGATCTCCTGACCTCGTGATCCGCCTGCCTTGGCCTCCCAAAGTGCTGGGATTACAGACGCGAGCCACTGCGCCCAGGCTTTATTTTATTTTAGAGACAGAGTCTCGCTCTGTTGCCCAGGCTGGAGTACAGTGGTATGATCTCGGCTCACTGCAACCTCCACCTCCCTGGTTCAAGTGATTCTCCTGCCTCAGCCTCCCGAGTAGCTGGGATTACAGGTGCCTGGCACCAAGCCCAGCTAATTCTTTTGTGTTTTTAGTAGAGATGGCGTTTCATCATGTAGGCCAGGCTGGTCTCGAACTCCTGACCTCATGATCCACCCACCTCAGCCTCCCAAAGTGCTGGGATTACAGGCGTGAGGCACCGCACCCGGCCTTCTTTTTTTTTTTTTTTCGAGACAGGTTCCTGCTCTGTCACCCAGGCTGGAGTACAGTGGTACAATCACAGCTTAGCGCAGTCTTCATCTCCTGAGCTCAGGCAATCCTCCCACCTCAGCCTCCCTAGCAGCTAGGACTACAGCTGTGTACCACCATGCCTGGCTAATTTTTGTATTTTTTTGTAGAGACGAGGTCTCGCTACGTTACCCAAGCTGGTCTCAAACTCCTGGGCTCAAGCAATCCTCCTGCCACAGCCTCCCAAAGTCCTGGGATTACAGGTGTGAGCCATGGCACCCAGCCTTCACCCCCCACCCCCCATATAATTATTTCTCACAACCAATGTTTCTTCTTAGGGGAAACAGCCCTGAGACTGGGGCTGTACCTTACACAGCTCTGGGTGCTGATACGCACCCCATGTCAAGCGGGAAAGATACCTGGGCACATGCTCCGAGGTGTAGGGTACAAGGACCACCTTCTTCCCCAGCAGCAAGGTGTTCTGATTCAACCTCATGGTAGCAGCCTGCATGCAGATGGGGAGAGCAAAGACTTCGGGGACCCTGAATTTCCTCCAACTTTGGGTGGGAGCTCCAGCTTTCCTGCTGAGGCTAAGATGACTTCCGTCATTCTTTCCTTCTACACACTTCAGAGAATACAGACTCCAAAATTCTTGCAAGAAAGAGAACCGGGCTGTTAAGGATAATTAACAATCCTTGACTCCTACCCCAAGGGGCCAAGCCTGGGCTCCGTTTCTGCCGGTTCCTTCCGTCCACTCCCCAGAACTTCGATTCCTCAAACCCAAGCACCAAGTACCAAGACTTATCCCCAGAGCTCCCATTACTTGCCCCAGTCCAGGGATTCCAATACAGAATCAACTTTCAGCCCTGCCTTAAACCTGCTTCCAACCTCTCACCCAGGAGACCACCCTATGGGGCTCTGGCCACTCCCTCCTCCCCGCCCCCGACCACTTCAGGGCAAGGCGGGCTTAGTCTCAGGCCCTCCCCTTTGAATGGGGTTCTAGACCACTCTCCCCTCCAACCCCGCGGACCCGGGTATTGCCAAGCTCACACCCACCCACGACCGACGAAATCGTCCACCGCAGAAAGGGTGATCCACCTCCTCGAACAAGCCACGCTCCCTGGCCCGGCCGGCTGCCACCCCTCCCGCATGCGCGCGACAGCGCGCCCCGCCCACTTCCGCCATGCTGACGGCAGCCGCCAGGCCCCAATCCCGGTCCCGCCCCCGCGAGGCGCCCAATCAGCGCGCGCGAAGAAGGTGGGCTGCGGGGCCGGCGCATGCGCGCTGCGGACGCTGGTGCGGGACAGCTGGCGCCGGCAGCAGCGGACCGGCGGGAGGCGGCGGCTTGGGAGCTGTCTGTGCTGCAGGTGTCGGGTTGGGTCGGGACGGGACGGGACGGGACGGGACGGGACGGGACGGGCGGGAGAGGACGGGATGGGATGGGATAGGTTGGGGCGGGACAGGGCGGCACCAGACTCGGGACTCCTCCAGGAGGGGGAGAGAGGGAGAGGCTGGGAGTGGGGCTCCTGAGAAAAGAGGGAGCTTTGAGGGTGGGGAACCCTACGAGAGTAGGTGGGGCCAGGGAGTGGAGGCCCCGTTAAGAAAAGAAGGTCTTAGCGCCAGGAGTGGGGTTGGAGGGGTAATGTAGGAAAGCCCCCAGCTCCCTGCCCTAGACAGAGACGGCAGACAGTTCCTTGGGCTCCCCTGTGTGGTAGTGAGCTCCTGGTTCCTGGAACTAAATGGGGATAACCACACCAGAGCGTGGAAAGGGGGCTCTTGTGGTGGGTGAGACTTAGTGGTTTTAGAGGCCCCTTAAATCAGTTGCACCCCGAGCAGCATTGAAAACATCCGTGCTGGGCACAGAGCAGTGCCTTGCACAGCGAGGGAAAAGTTAGAAGAAACCGTCCAGATTTCTGTCATCTAGCGTGACCCCTCCCTCGGGGTTGAGTCTTGTGGCAGATACTGAGGCCCTAAGTGTCTATGATAAAAGAACCAGAGGTGGCAGGGGAAGTCTGCAAGCCTCCTCCCACCCCTATCTCAGTCCATCACATAGGTGAAGCCTGCTCTTTTGTTTTAAGGAGCTGCAGCAGCCGCCGCCCTTGCACCTAAGGAACCTTTGCTGCCAGCCCTTCCTCACTTTTGGAAATGGCAGGTGAAATTACAGAGACCGGGGAACTCTACTCTTCCTACGTGAGTGTGACTTGTAGAACCTTTAGCTCACTTAAGTGTTCCTGGCTTCTAGAAAAGCACACTGCTTCCTGGGGATGGGACTAGTGAGTGTTGCTGCTTGAGCAGACCGTGGTGGAAGCAGGATGGGGGAGTTCCATGGGCCAGCGGCTACAGTGCTGCTGTGGTGGCTCAGAATGTAAGTCAGATTTATTCTCTTTTTAAGGTGTTTGTCAGAGTGGTCAAGCCAAACAAAATCGCCATGCTGTTTATAATGTTAATCCCGGGCTGGGCACGGTGGCTCATGCCTGTAATCCCAGCACTTTGGGAGGCCGAGGTGGGCAGATCACCTGAGGTCAGGAGTTCAAGACCAGCCTGGCCAACATGGTAAAACCCTGTCTCTACTAAAAATACAAAATTAGCCGGACACAGTGGCACATGCCTGTAATCCCAGCTACTCGGGAGGCTGAGGCAGGAGAATCGCTTGCACCCGGGAGGCAGACATTGCAGTGAGCTGATATCGAGCCATTGCACTGCAGTCTGGGCAAAAGAGCGAAACTCCGTCTCAAAAATAAATAAATAATGTTCATCTCCAGGCTACCACACTTGCCTGCAGTGCTGCCCTTCAGATGAACAGTGATTGACAATTGTTGACTCTGGGTTTTGCTCATCTCAGCAGTTGGAAACCGCTTTGGTCTTTACTGAATTTTAAATTGCACAACTTTTATAGTCTTGGATGGCGTAAGAAGCAGCGAAAGCATGCAGAGACTGCTAATTACAGTTTGGTGGACTCTGCAATTAGAACAATTAGAATGATTGATTCTCACTGTCTTAGGTCTGTGTTACCTCTGGTTGCCCCCAACACACAGTCAATTTATCTTCTCTGTGTAATGTATCATTGGTCATAGTTGTTAGATCACAGGGCCCTCTTGCCTGGATAAGTAGCCGGAGGGTTGGAATAATCAGATGGTTGACTCAGGTTGCTACCGACTATCCCAGGCAAAAGCAGCACTGCCCTAAGTAGCAAGAGTCTTCTAGAACTTGATGTGCTTTCAACAGCTGCCCTGCCTTGTACATAGCTTCCTAGCCTGGGAATCCCTGGTCTGTTTCTGCTAGCTTCACAGACTAGCATTGTGGTGTGATGGACAAGGATGTGTCTCCAAGACATTTCCTTCACAGCTAAAAGAAAGCCTTCCTGATTCCAGAGTCTTCCTGTTGGGCCTGTGCCATTCATGTGTGGCAGTAAAGGAGCCTTCTTCACCCATCACCTGTGTAATTTCTCAGGAGACGTCTTTTTTTTTTTTTTTTTTTTTTTTTTTTTTTTTTTTTGAGACAGTTTCACTCTTGTTGCCCAGGCTGGAGTGCAATGGTGCAATCTTCTCGGCTCACTGCAACCTCTGCCTCTGCCTCCCGGGTTCAAGCAATTCTCCTGCCCCAGCCTCCCAAGTAGCTGGGACTACAGGCATGCACCACCCCGCCTGGCCAATTTTTTGTATTTAGTAGAGACAGGGGTTCACCATGTTGGTCATGCTGGTCTCAAACTCCTGACCTCAGGTGATCCACCCGCCTCAGCCTCCCAAAGTGCTGGGATTACAGCCGTGAGCCACTGTGCCCGGCCTCTCAGGGGAAGTATTTCATGAACCCTGGAATGGAATAAATAGTGTCCCTCTCATTTGTGGAATTATGTAACAGCTCCAAGCCTCCTGGTGTCAGCAATGAAATCTCCATGCTGTCTATTATAAAAGTCACCACAGCTCCTGCTTTTTCTTACATCTGTAACTTTAGAGATAAGGAGATGAGTCATCCCTGTAACTAAGTTTTGTAAGGAAAACACTTTGATATGTCCCCATTTCTTGTGTCTCCAGTTGTTTAAGGGGTCCTTTCACATGTCAGCATGTGCCCACAGGAAATGAGGCAGTTAGGCCTGCAAGCTTCAGTGCGCTCTGCGCGTTTTTGTTTTCCATGTCCTGTGTATTTTATTTCGTTCAGGGTCTTTGTTGCCCAGACGGCCAGCTCTGGGCATTGGCCACAAGCAAGTGCTTGTGTTCTTTCATCCTACTGGTGAAGAGAGACGTAGGGAGGAGATGGGGTGGGGTGGGGTGGGGATGATGTGACATCAAACAGGAGGTGTAGTGGTCAGTGATCTGAGGGGAGAAGACCCCTTCTTCCTAAGGGTTCCTTAACTCCACCGTCCTGGAACAATTCTTGGTCCTCCGTAACACCAGAAGAGTTCATTGTCACTGAACCCAGATAAGCTGTGGAACTAACTCGCTGCTGATGCTGGCTGCTCTGACTTCCCCTGCAGGCTCCAGCTCAAGACAATGTGGGCAGAACTCTGCTCTGGCTGCCTTGGGAAACCAAGACACGGGGCAGGTAATTCATACATGTGCTTCAGCCCATGGTCATTTACAAGACAAAGCCTCTCCTTAGCTCTTTATTGCCCCATTCATTTTGAGTTCTTTTCCCCTTCAGGAGTTCCAGGGATGTTCACTTTAGCTTGAATTATTCTGCCTAAAATATTTGTAACAAGCAGAGCCTCCTAGGTGGCTCAGTTGTCACACCCTCTCAAGGATAGTGCTGAACACAGGAACATGGTTCAGAGAGGTACATGTCCCCTTAAGGGATCTCAGGATAGGCATGTCTGTTTCCCCATTTATGAGGACAGGAGTGACACAGAACTGAAGTGGTTGTTGTGTGATCAAAATACAGGATGCTGTAGGTCACGCCCAACAGAAGGGTCAGCCACTGAGGGTGCCTCTGCCTGCTGATTCCTGCTGAAGATTGTTGTGGTTGCTTTCGAAGGAGAGAGGCTTGTTTCACACCCTGAAATCCTAGTCATTGCTTCCGCATCTTTGCTGCCTTCTGTTTCCTTTGACGATTGTCAGAGGGGAAGCTGTTGAAAGATACTGGTGACGTCTGCCCCATGCAGGTCATGAGTGAGGCTGCTGGGTGGAGATGAGGTACGTGGGATGCTGCACTGAGCTTTCTAGAGCATAGGAGAGCAGGCCAGCCGTCCCAGGGAGCAGTGTCTGTGCCTCCTCCAGTGCAGCCACAGAGGAAGAGGTGAGAATTGGAGGTAACTCAGTTCAGAATGCATGCATTTGTCTTCATTATCAAGACTGCAGTAGAGCCTATTCCTCAGCTTTCTGCCACTGCTTCCCAGGAGTCTGGCCCACAGAACTGTCCCACGACCAGCAGAAGAGAACGTCTCCTTTCTCTTCCTTCCCCACAACCCCTCCTGACCCAACCTGTGGCTCAGCCCAGATTTGGTTCCTGCCTCTATGTCTGCTCCTTGTGATTGGCCCTCACTGATTACCTTTACAGAAGGTAAAGAGGAGTGAATGCTCGCCAGGAGTGCCGCAGTCCTCAGAAGGCAGAGAAGTCCTACATTACCCTGCAGGATTCCCTGAGCCCCCACTAAACACACGGGGCTTGCTTTGGAACTGAAAAAATTGCAACAAAGCAAGACAACTGCAATTACCCATTTCTGCTCCCAACTGCCAATAGTTTCTCTGTTCATTCATTTCTTTGTAAAGTTCTTAAAGGTTCCTAAGTTTCCTTTGGGAGCATGTTTATTTCATTGTATCTCTCTCTACAGCAGTGGTTGTCAACTAGCGGTGATCCTGCCCCCCAGAGGACAGTAGGCAGTGTCTAGAGACATTTTTGATTGTCAGGACAGTACTGGTTGGAGAGAGGTTGTTACTGGCACCTAGTGGGCAAAGGCCAGGGATGCCACTAAACATCCTACAATGCACAGGACAGGTCCCCATCATGAAAAAAGACCTGGCCCCCAAATTTCCATGGTGCCCAAGCTGAGAAGCCCTGATCCACAAGAGACCTTTGACTTTTACATCCCAAGATCTTCAAGCATCCCTGAATTTACAAATGCCTCTTACACTGTTTAGTTTCCCCATAAAACTTTTGCCTAAGAACCATTACTTTCTTTTTTTTTCTTAAGACAGGGTCTCACTGTGTCACCCAGTGAGCAATTACAGCTCACTGCAGCCTTGACTTCCCGGGCACAGGGGATTTTCCCATCTCAGTCTTCCAAGTAGCTGGCACTACAGGCGCTTGCCACTGTCCCCGGCTAATATTTTTGTGTTTTTTGTAGAGATAGAGTCTTGCTACATTGCCCAGGCTGGTCTCAAACTGCTGGACTCAAGCCGTCCTCCCACCTCAGGAGTGCTGGGATCACAGACATGAGCCACCATACCTAGCCTAGAACTATCACTTTCTTATGCCTCTTTGCTTTCTCTTTACTTCCATTGTGGGAACATCCTTCTCCATAAAGAAATAAGGTTTTTTTCCCTTCATAAGTATTACTGCTTACAGAAGCAATAAGCAGAGAACAGAACTGCAGGGAGGGCAGATGTTAGGTTGTCCGCTGGGGTCTGTTGTGTTAGTGCCCTGCTTAAAATGCTCCAAAACATCCAACACCCTGTGCTGTCCAAAAGGGCTCTTCGCAGTCTGACTGCAGCCTCTTCCAGCCCCACCCCTGCCCGGCTTGCTGTGCTTCAGCCACACAGGCCTTCTGAAAGCTCCTCGAGCCTACCCGCCTCTTTCCCCCTGTAGGCCTCTGGACTGGGAAGTTTCTCCCTCGTCTATTGCCTGGGCAGCACCTTCTCATCCTCCAGGTCCCTTCCTGGGGTATCCACTGTTTCCAGTGCTTTCCCACTGTGCCTTCTCACAGTGCCCTGATTGTTTGCTTCATAACGCCTCTCTCAAGCTGTAACCGTAGTTGTTTTCTTCCCAGGCTGAAGTGCAGGGGCACGATCTTGGCTCACTGCAACCTCTGCCTCCCGGGTTCAAGTGATTCTCATGCCTCAGCCTCCCAAGTAGCTGGGATTACAGGCGTGCACCATCATGCCCAGCTAATTTTTTGTATTTTAGTAGAGGTGGAGTTTTACTATGTTGCCCAGGCTGGTCTCAAACTCCTCAGCTCAGGCGATACACCCACCTCAGCCTCTCAAAGTGCTAGGATTACAGGTGTGAACCACCACACCCGGCCTGTAGTTATTTCCTTGTTGTCTGTTTCCTCCTCCTTAGAACGTAGCCCCATGAGTTCTAGGGCCATATCTGTCTGGTTTATCATTGTATCCTCAGCTTCAAGCACAGGGCCTGGTCTGTAGAAGGCTCTTGCTGGTTTTTGAATAAATGAGCAGAACTGAGCTAGCTAGATGACCCATTCCTACCCTTGTACGCATGAGCATGAAAGTACCGGTGATTGAAACTAAGCTCAGCAAAAGTAAACGTGAGTTAGTTATAGACATTCACAGTCACTGTAAAAAGCCAGAACTTCCCATTCGGAAGACCAGCAATGGGCTGTGTGTCCCCTGTCTCACCCAGCTGCTGCCCTCAAAATTATTCTAGCAGCACCACTCTGAGCCAGGACTCCCAAAGGAGAATCATATCATGATGATGATGTGATCCAACCAAGGCATAGGAAGATGATTCAAACTTGTTTTCATCCTTCTGGGATTTGTCTGTAGGATCAAATTGAGATTGCGGGCTGGGCGCGCTGGCTCACTCCTGTAATCCCAGCACTTTGAAAGGTCGAGGCAGGCGGATCATCTGAGGTCAGGGGTTCGAAACCAGCCTGACCAACATGGTGAAACGCTGTCTCTATTAAAACTACAAAACTTAGCCAGGCATGATGATGGGTGCCTGTAATCCCAGCTACTCCAGAGGCTGAGGCAGGAGAATCCCTTGAATCCAGGGGGCAAGGTTGCAGTGAGCCAAGATCACGCCACTGCACTCCAACTTGGGCAACAGCAAGACTCCGTCTCAAAAAATAAAAATAAAAATTGAGATTGTGACGTCCAAAACTGGATGATGAAGACTCTCAGACTCACGTCAGAGATAACTCAAGCAGGGTCCAGTGCAATCAGCTGGGTGTTGCCATCTCCAGCCTGTGTGCCAGACACCCTGAGAAATGCAGAGAGAAGTGAGACGCAGCCCACGACCACAGTGAGCTTCATATTTAGTAACAGGGAAAAGAGAAATATGCCAATATCTGAAACCCAAGAGAGGGCATAAGAAGTGTTGTTGCCACAAGGATTCAAAGGCAGGAGGCAGGACAACTTAGGGAGCCTGGGAAGGACTTTGTGGTAGAAGTTGCATTGGAATGGGCCCTGCAGGCTGGGTAGGAGTTGGAGGGGCTGGGGAGGTGGCACAAGAGGGCTTTGGTCCTGTGCCAGGTATTCAGGTACTGCAGGCAGAGCGCTTTCCTCTCCACAGGGTGGCCTCCCTTTTGTCCTGCTCTCAAATGTCCAGGTAGCACCTGCTGGGAAGCCTGTCTTCTCTAACCACTGCCCAGCCCCTCCTTCCCCCAGCCAATAGCTCCAAGGCGGGGAGTTGGCAATCTCTATTTCTTCATGCTTTTTTTTTTTTTTTTCTTTTTTTGAGACGGAGTCTCGCTCTGTTGCCCAGCCTGGAGTGCAGTGGCGCAATCTTGGCTCACTGCAACCTCCACCTCCTGGGTTGAAGCGATCCCCCTGCCTCAACCTCCTGAGTAGCTGGGATTACAGGCACATGCCACCGCCCAGCCAATTTTTGCATTTTTAGTAGAGACAGGGTTTCACCATGTTGGACAGGCTGGTCTCAAACTCCTGCCCTCGTGATCCACCCACCTCAGCCTCCCAAAGTACCAGGATTACAGGCATGAGCCGCTGCATCCATCCTCTTCATGCTTAAAAAAAAAAAAAAAAAAAAAAAATTTGACTGAGTCTGGGAGAATGGGCACCAATTTGTGTGTTTCTGTCACAAATTCAGCATGTGGCTATCTTAGAAAAGCTTTAAAATAGAGAAAAGCGCATCTTTCTAAGAACAGGAGTGAAAATGAGAAATGGGTAAGCATTCCCAGAGATGAGGTGTTTGTCTTTTTTAATGATCAGAAACAGGTGGTAAAGCATAGGGTAAGTCGCCCAATTTAGCAGAGTACAGGAAAACCAGTTAGGAGTTTACTGCATCAGTCCAGGCCGGAAAGACTCATTTGAATTGTAAATAAGGATAGGAGCCAGAGTTAGCCACAAAAGAAGTTCCAGAAATAAAATCACTAGAACTGTGATCTGGAGGGGAAGGAAGGAGGATGGGGCCACTGATGGGACGTCTAGGTGTAGGTGACTAGCAGGCAGCTGGCCTTGAGGTCTGCAGAAAGGTTGATACTAAGAGAAATACACCAGGAAAGGAGGCATGTGCTTGGTGGAGCCCGCTGATTGCACCAAGAAAGGAAGCAGATGATGCCAAAATAGGGGTGGGCTTCTGGGAGGGAGGATTGGCAGGGGAGGAGGCTGGGGGACTGGAGAGCATCACAGAAGGGGAGGAGCTCAGGTCAGACAGGAAATTCACGGTTGAGATATTAGAAAGGGAATCATTGTAAACTGTGGGTTGTTTAAAACCTGAAGTCAGTGACCTGACAAATCACCCTGAAGTTGGGTGGGCAAGCGGGGAGGGAAGAATGGGGAGTGGCTGCTAATGGAAATGGGCTTTTTGGGGGTTGATAAAATGGAATTAGCTGGTGGCGCTGGTCACACAACCTTGTGAATATTACTACAACCCACTGGTGTGTGTACTTTAAATGGGTGGATTTTATGGTATGTGAATTACATCTCAACTTTTTTTAAAAAAAACCTGAAGTTGGTATGAGGAGAGGGGTGGAGAGAGGGAAGCATGAATATCCATGTCCCAAAGGACAATGGCGAGGACCTTGAGTCACATGCTCAGTGGTCTTGGAAAAGTGGGTGTTTCTTTGAGGTCAGCATTATGTGCTCACCTTTGTGCCAGGTACCCCGCCTATGATGCTCTGTCCCCGGGAAGCCTACAGCCTGGTTGAGTAGAGTGCTAGCATCTGCGATGCAGCTTTAGAAGGGGACAGCAGTGATAACAGCAGGAACAGAGACTGAAACTGAACCCCAGGGCTTGAGTCATCCACGTGTTCATGTTTGGTTAACAGGCTCTGTGGTTGCAAGCCTGGCCCCTTAGGCCCCAGGTGTAATTCTCCTGTCCTGCCTCTTTCCCTGTCTACAGTCTGGCCTTCTGGCCTCCACAGTGGTGCCATCACCAGGGTCGTTCCTTGGGAGCTGTTAAGGGGAGAAGTTGATTAAGTTCCGGGCTTGAATGTTGCCTCTGTTGTTTCCAGGTTGGGCTGGTGTACATGTTTAATCTCATCGTGGGCACGGGCGCGCTCACCATGCCCAAGGCCTTCGCCACTGCCGGGTGGCTTGTCAGCCTCATCCTGCTGGTCTTCCTGGGCTTCATGAGGTGAGGGGCAGTGGAGACTTTCCCACAGGGGCCAGGAGTGGAGCAGGAGGGAGTCGGCCCAGGAAGCCCGAACATGAGGGCACTGAGGGGGTGGGAAGACACCTGTCTACTCCGTCTCGAGCTCAGTGAGTCCTTGCCAGGGTAGTCAGAGACGGGACAGTGGTCACAGAGGCCTCCTGGTGGCTTGTGTTAGTGGAGCGGTTGCACGGCCCTGATCAGTTAAAAACCTGGACATCCACTAGGCTTTGGAGTGTTTCACGTGATGCTGGCCTATTTCTTCCCTGGCAGATTTACCTCCTCTGCTATTAAATGTGTCCTTTTTAACATTACCATCAAGTTTTGCTGAGAAAATACCACCCAGCCACAGAAAAAAGATCTAACAAACATTTAAGGTGACATGGGAAATCAGTTTGGAATTTAGAATTTACTTAAGGTAATTGACGAAGTAGGTGATAAACACACGCCTGGGTGCATCATCAAGCGTGGCACTCGCCTGCCGCGTACCTGCCCAGGTCTTCAGGGACGCCTACTCCTTGAGCCAGGTGTGTGGGCCTCACCAGCCGGTGCTTCAGGGAGGGTGGGTTCCACCTGAGGCTCTTCTCGGGGATTCCCACACACGTAGGGACTAGTCTGAAGTTGTCAGCAAGTGCCCCAGGCCAGGAAGGGGTTTAGGACTAGGCATTTCCATCCTCTCAACCAGGTAGGAATCCACAAGCTGCAAAAAGATGGGAAAGAGCACCTGGAAACACCTCCCCTGAGAGAGGCGACCCCACCCCATCTGTGCACCAAGCACCCTTCTGGGTACTGAGGGGGCCTCACCACAAAGATCCCTGCCTGTGCAGACTTGACTTCATGTTATGGGGAGACAGACAGTGAGCAGTGAAGACAATAAATGGATAAATTGAAGAGTGAGCTGGAAGGCAGTGAGTGCTATGGAAAGAGGAAGGCATAGCAGGGCGAGGGGACTAGGCTGCCGGGTGAAGCAGGGTTAGGGAGGGCTGCATCTAAGCGAGGATCTGAAGGGGGAGGGAGTGGGTGCCGGTGGAAGGATGAGACGGAGCTTAGTAGTTGGAGCAAACTAAGACGTACAAGAAGCTGAATGGGATAAGAAAACGCCCATGGTTTTCAGTTTCTTCATGCATTTCTTTTGGGGAGTTTTGAGGGTGAATCTTGGGGCACTATTGGTTCATTATCTACTATGAGCCCTGGCAGCCAAGAGCTCTAGAAGTCCTTGTCCTTACATGACGCTGCTGTCCCCTTTAAAGGACCTTCAGCACAGGCAGCCATCAAATGGGAAATGATCATTCCGGGCTTCCAGGCAGGGGATGTCACACCCTGCTCCTTGCTCAACCCATTTGTGTTTGAACGTGATCAATGAGTTGGCCTTGTGCAACCATGAGAAGTCTCTTTATGCCTTAATTAAGATTGATTTTAATTTCACTTCCGAAAAGAAGGGTAAATCCAAAGCCCTTAAAATGGTCACTTAGGCAAGATAATGAGAAACCTTTCTAGGAGGTGCTGAGACGACTGGAATGGGGGTTTCAGAGCTGGCTGCTCCCCCAGAGTGGGAGTGAGTGTGGGTTTAACTGGTGTGGGGCCAAGCGACCCCTCTGCCTCCTGCCACCTGACCTCGGGGCGAGCAGTCAGCCCCCCAGCCCTTGTCAACACTCAGGGAGAGGCAGGGGTGAGTCTGGTGGCAGAGCTGTCCTGGCCTCAAAGCAGGAGATGAATGTTCGTCCCATGCTGTTCCACAGCAGAGATGGATTCATACCTCAGGTTTTATTAGCAGGAAGGCAGCCCACTTCTGTATCCTCCCTTAACAAAAGCACTCATGCATTCCAGCTGTCATCTGTCATCTAGGTCTCTCAGGTTTCCTTTTTTTTTTTTGAGACAGAATCTTGCTCTGTCACCCAGGCTGGAGTGCAGTGGCACGATCTCGGCTCACTGCAACCTCTGCCTCCCAGATTCAAGCAATTCTCCTGCCTCAGCCTCCCAAGTAGCTGGGATTACAGGCATGTGCCACCATGCCCGGCTAATTTTTTTGTATTTTTAGTACAGAAGAGGTTTCACCATATTGGCCAGGCTGGTCTTGAACTCCTGACCTTGTGATCCACCTACCTCAACCTCCCAAAGTGCTGGGATTACAGGCGTGAGCCACCGCGCCTGGCCTCAAGTTTCTTTAAGAGGAAAAGATGATTTTTCCAATCTAGTCTGACTTCTTGGCAAGCGTCTAATGCCACCTCCCAATCTCCCTTTTGAATTGGTCCATAGAAGTGCAAGCTTATTTTAATATTAGCCAGATGGAAAGTAAAAAGTACTGCCAAAGAAAAAAGGGATGGATTCCGGAGCCAAGTGCCCATTTCCAGTTATCCATGCCTGCGCTCCTTCCATGAGTGTATGTAATTGGGAGGTGACCACTTGCTTGTGTCCTTGCAAGGTGACGTGAAAGCTGCCTGCTGCCCTTCCAGAAGCTGGGGGGCCCTTTGTGAACCAGCCTCCCCTCACTGAGAGCGTCCTTTGATGTCTGCCCCCAACAGCCCCTCCTGGGTGTGCAGCGCAGCTTGTCCCAGTATCATTTCTGCCCCCAGCTCCCTCTCTCCTTTGGTTAGTTTCCCTCCCATCACTTGGTTCACGCCCCTCTCTCTCGTGCACCGGAAATACGTTCTCACTATAGACAGCAACATCAAAGCATGCACCCCTTTTTTACCAAGTAAAGCCCGTCTCTAGGGAACAGCTCTCAGAAAAGAGAATGGTCTGGGCTGGTGGGTCTGTTCGGTTCTTACAGTGGTGTTTTCCTTCTCTCTCTGTCTCCTCCAACCTCCTGTCCGCCTTTGACACTGGGCACTCGGCCCCCTCAGCTTCGTGACCACCACCTTTGTGATAGAAGCCATGGCTGCAGCCAACGCGCAGCTCCGCTGGAAGAGGATGGAGAACCTCAAGGTGTGTGTGTTGCCCTCGTCTCCGGGCCATGCCTCTGTTCCGTCAGGTACCCAGCAGGCGGTCTCAGCAGCCCATTCTTTTCCTCTCAGTGCGCGGCGGGCTCTCTCCACGGCACTGCTCCCGGACCCCAGTCCCAGAGCTGAAGCTTAATAGCCACCTAAAGCTTAAAGCACAAATGGAGCCTCTGCTGCTTTCCCGTCTCAGCCTCAGGCCCTGCTACCCCCACCCGTACCCAGCTCAGCTGTTTGAAGTCTTTGTACCCAGGAACTGTGCTGTCGCTTCTTCCTGAGTGTGTCTCCGCCACCTCTAATGGGGCAGCATGGCTGTGCTGAAAGCTTCCTAAAGATACAGATAGGCTGCAGAAAGAAAGAACACGGGCCGGCAGGGGTGCTCACGCCTGTAATCCCAGCACTTTGGGAGGCCGAGGCAGACAGATCACTTGAAGTCAGGAGTTCAAGATCAGCCTGGCCAACATGGTGAAACCTCATCTCTACTAAAAATACAAAAGTTAGCCAGGCATGATGATGTGTGCCTGTAATCCCAGCTACTCAGGAGGCTGAGGCACAAGAATTGCGTGAATCAGGGAGGTGAAGGTTGCAGTGAGCTGAGATTGTGCCACTGCACTCCAGCCTGGGTGACAGAGTGAGATAGCATGGAGTGGCAAGCATCTCAAAAAAAAAAAAAAAAAGAGGCCGGGCACAGTGGCTCATGCCTGCAATCCCAGCACTTTGGGAGGCCGAGGTGGGTGGATCACCTGAGGTCAAGAGTTCAAGACCAGCCTGACCAATATGGTGAAACTCCACCTCCACTAAAAATACAAAAATTAGCCGGCCGTGATGGCAAGTGCCTGTAATCCCAGCTCCTCGGGAGGCTGAGGCAGGAGAATCACTTGAACTTGAGAGGCAGAGGTTGCAGTGAATTGAGATCACACCATTGCACTCTAGCCCGGGCAACAAGAGCAAAACTTCGTCTCAAAAAAAAAAAAAAAAAAGGAAGCAGGTTCACCATTGTCCCAGGGCTTTTCTATAGAGTTCCGTGCTCTTTTTTTTCTCTCTTTTTTTTTTTTTTTTTTTTTTTAAGACAGGGTCTTTGCTCTGTCACCCAGGCTGGAGTGCGATGTTGCAATCACGGCTCACTGCAGCCTCGATCTCTTGGGCTCAGGTGATCCTCCCATCTCAGCCTCCCAGGTAGCTGGGACTACAGGCACATGACACCACACCTGGCTAACATTCTGTATTTTTTGATGCGCTCCTTTGTTTTCCCTTGTTTTCCTCCCTCCTCCTCGTCCATCCCAGGAGGAGGAAGATGACGACTCCTCCACAGCCTCAGACAGCGATGTTCTCATCCAGGACAACTACGAGCGGGCAGAGAAGCGGCCCATCCTGTCTGTGCGTAAGTCTTGGGGTCCTCGCGGGCCCGCACTTCCCTCTGGGCCACAGGGTTCCCTTTCTTCATGGAGAGGGCCCCGGAGAGTCTCCCCGCAGATTCTGGCATTTCCTGCCCCTGGGTTCTGAGGCAGGCCCTGTGGTAGACTCAAAAGGGCACAGAGTTTCAGTCCTGGGCACAGGCCTGGCCCCTGCTGGCTTGGCCACTACTCAGATTTGCAGCTTGGTAAGTTCCTTGACCCCTGCACCTCAGTTTCCCGCCATACCCCTTCCTGTTACTGAGATGGTTAAATGCCTGGTTTCTTGCCTGGTGCACCCTGGAAGCTTGAGTAAATGTCGTTCTGTGGCATCTCTTCTTCCCCCTGCCCTGTGCCCTCACGTTCGTACATGCCCCTGCCTCGCTGTCTCCCCCCTGATCGGCTGGGTTGGGCTCCGACACCTGCTGTCCCTTTCACCCCAGCAGGAGCATCTCTGAATTACCTTTAAAAAAAAAAAAAGACTGTGTTAAACCATGTCAAGCAGGAAACATTAGGAAAAGTTTTCTCGAGCTTGGACACTTGGGGATTTCATGGTTGAGATAATTCAGTGAGGTCCTCACCACCCTCTGAAGCTCTCCACGTGAAGAACCACTTCCTCTTCCTTGTTCTTTTGGCTCTGCAGAGAGACGTGGATCCCCCAACCCGTTTGAAATCACAGACCGGGTGGAAATGGGACAAATGGCCTCCATGTTCTTCAATAAAGGTAGAAGTTCTTTTGGGGGTGGGGTGTGGAGAAACGGGGAGCTGGTGCTTCCCTGCAGGCCTGCACCCTGGTAATGACGGCTCCACCCTGACAGCCAGACCATGGGGCAGGGCAGGTGGTAGAGCTGCTGCCTCAGCACCTGAGAAGCCACCTTGCTGATCTATTTTCCTGGATTCCTCCCTGTCTGTGGGCATTAAAAACAAAGAGGCGGCTTCTCTAGCGGAAGTCAGGAACCCAAGGCAGCTACTCCAGCGAGGGTCAGGAACCCCAGGCAGCTACTCCAGTGGAAGTCAGGAACCCCAGGCAGCTACTCCAGCGAGGGTCAGGAACCCAAGGCAGCTACTCCAGCGAGGGTCAGGAACCCCAGGCAGCTACTCCAGCGAGGGTCAGGAACCCCAGGCAGCTACTCCAGTGAGGGTCAGGAACCCCAGGCAGCTACTCCAGTGGAAGTCAGGAACCCCAGGCAGCTACTCCAGCGAGGGTCAGGAACCCCAGGCAGCTACTCCAGTGGAAGTCAGGAACCCCAGGCAGCTACTCCAGCGAGGGTCAGGAACCCAAGGCAGCTACTCCAGCGAGGGTCAGGAACCCCAGGCAGCTACTCCAGCGAGGGTCAGGAACCCCAGGCAGCTACTCCAGCGAGGGTCAGGAACCCCAGGCAGCTACTCCAGCGAGGGTCAGGAACCCCAGGCAGCTACTCCAGCGAGGGTCAGGAACCCCAGGCAGCTACTCCAGCGAGGGTCAGGAACCCCAGGCAGCTACTCCAGCGAGGGTCAGGAACCCCAGGCAGCTACTCCAGCGAGGGTCAGGAACCCAAGGCAGCTACTCCAGCGGAGATCAGGAACCCCAGGCAGCTACTCCAGCGGAGATCAGGAACCCCAGGCAGCTACTCCAGCGGAGATCAGGAACCCCAGGCAGCTACTCCAGCGGAGGTCAGGAACCCCAGGCAGCTACTCCAGCGAGGGTCAGGAACCCCAGGCAGCTACTCCAGTGGAAGTCAGGAACCCAAGGCAGCTACTCCAGTGGAAGTCAGGAACCCCAGGCAGCTACTCCAGCGAGGGTCAGGAACCCAAGGCAGCTACTCCAGCGGAGATCAGGAACCCCAGGCAGCTACTCCAGCGAGGGTCAGGAACCCCAGGCAGCTACTCCAGTGGAGGTCAGGAACCCCAGGCAGCTACTCCAGCGAGGGTCAGGAACCCCAGGCAGCTACTCCAGCGGAGATCAGGAACCCCAGGCAGCTACTCCAGCAGAGGTCAGGAACCCCAGGCAGCTACTCCAGCGAGGGTCAGGAACCCCAGGCAGCTACTCCAGCGAGGGTCAGGAACCCCAGGCAGCTACTCCAGCGAGGGTCAGGAACCCCAGGCAGCTAATCCAGTGGAGGTCAGGAACCTGAGGCAGCTATAAAATAAGCTTTTTCCTTTTCCCGCAAAGGAAGCTGATGGAGGCCGGCTGATGGTTTTGCACCTCCTGCTTGATTGCCTCTGACCTTGCCCTCTTCTGGCCGATTCTGTCTAGGGTAACACCTTCTGACAGCAATAGGATCTGCTGCTCGCACGCCTGGGCCTGGCTTCCCAGTGGCCGGCAGAGGGCGCTAGGAGCCCACACCCAGGCTTACTGAGTGAGACCGGAGCCCTGAAGTGTGCTGGTGAACCTGCTCCTTCCTGGGATCTGGCTGCAACCATAAGGGAGCCACCCAACTCTGGGGTTGAGTTGTTGGGTGTTCCAGCGACATCTTATATCTCCATGGCAAATCTGGCTCTTTTGGAAGATGAGCTATTTAAGAGTTTAGTGGGCCAGGCACAGGGGCTCACGCCTGTAATCCCAGAACTTTGGGAGGCCGAGGTGGGCGGATCACGAGATCAGGAGATCGAGGCCATCCTGGCTAGCATGGTGAAACCCCGTCTCTACTAAAAATACAAAAAAATAGCTTGGCGTGGTGGCAGGCGCCTGTAGTCCCAGCTACTCGGGAGGCTGAGGCAGGGGAATGGCATGAACCCTGGAGGCGGAGCTTGCAGTGAGCCGAGATTGCACCACTACACTCCAGCCTGGGCTACAGAGCGAGACTATGTCTCAAAAAAAAAAAAAAAAAAAAAAAAGAGTTTAATGGCCAGCCATGGTGGCTTATGCCTATAATCCCAGCACTTTCGGAGGCCGAGTCAGGCGGATCACTTGAGACCAGGAGTTGGAGACCAGCCTGGCCAACATGTTGAAACCCCATCTCAAGTAAAAATATGAAAATTAGCTGGGCGTGGTGGTGCACACCTGTGGTCCCAGCTACTCCGGAGGCTGAGGCACAAGAATCACTTGAACCCTGGAGGCGGAGGTTGCAGTGAGCCGAGATCACACCACTGCACTCCGGTCTGGGCTGCAGAGTGAGACTTTGTCTCAAAAAAAAAAGAAAACAAGAAAAAAGAGTTTAGTTTTTAATGCCCAGACCTGTTTATTTCCATTTCATTGAGAGTCAGTCACATTCTCAGTTCATCCTTCCCTTTGCAACTGTCTTCGAAGATTTTCTGCCACTTTGTCAAAGCCCCATTTGTCGAGTGGGCTGCCTTACCAGTTCTTTCTAGTCTTAAATGTGGCTGCACTTAACTTAGAGCCAGGGGGACTGTAGGAACTAGAATCTCTTTGACTGCTATTTAGGACATGAAGCATTTAGGCAGGGCGATGTGATTATCAGCCAAAGGCTGCCCTACGGCCTGGTTCACCCTCCCTGCTGGACTGGCCTCACAGAGGGTTTTCAGAATTCAGCAAAACCAACTGGTCAGGTTCAGCCTGCATCTGTGCTTCTCCTTTGTTCCATTTCTATCCCTCCCGTCTCACCAGCCTGAGCAGGCATAAGTGTTTCCTCCTGGCAGCCACGCAAAGTCCCCTTCCAAATACAAGCTTTAAAATAAAGTGCACATTGGAAGGAAGACGCATGCTTTTAAACCTCCTTTCTCATTTTCATGTTCTGCAGTCTGCCCTCATTTCTTTAAGAATTCTAGGAACCAGCAGTTTTGCCTTTTTTGCCCCCCACCACAGACTAGACTCTTAATTTGCCCAAATCTAATGGAAAATAAAGACATTTGTCTGAGGCCACCCTCACACTGAGAGGCAGTCTCCTTCTCTACCCCAGGGTTTCTCAAGCTCAGTCCTGTTGATGTTTGGGCTGGGGAATTCCTCGCTGTGGGCCTGTTCTGTGCGTGGTGGGGTGCTGAGCAGCATCCCTGGCCTCTGCCTGCTACTTGCCAGTAGCACCTCCTACTTACGACAGTCAAAACTGTGCTCAGAGCTTGTCACATGTTCCCAGCAGGGTCTGGGAGGCAAAATCACCCCGGCTGAAAACCTCCGCTCTGCTCCATTCCTGATTCACAGACTGCCAGATTGTCATCTTCACCCTTGGTGGGGCTGCCTCCTCTATAGGAGGCTCCCTTAGGGTCCCAGCTCATTTCTTAGAAATGCGGGCCTAGCCATTGATGTCTTCTCAAGAAGTTCATTGATCCCTTATTTTGTGTCTAGTAATGAAGTTTATTGACCAGGGAGGGCCAGTGGCAGTTTATAAACAGAGCCGATGCCGGAGTCCATTGGCAGGTGGAGGAAAGGCTGGGAGTGGGGCGGGGGACAATGCGTCCCCTCAGAGCAGAAAACAAGCTAGAGTGCAGGCTGTACCTGGAGCCTGGGCCTGAGGGATGGGCCAACCCCAGAGGCCACTAAGCTTGGACGTCAGGCTATCTCTGACATGTCAGGGAAGGACATGCCATATTCAAAAAGCGGGCGCCGAGGCCTCCTGTGTCCCCTTGAGGATCATGTTTTCTTAGTCTTCCCCCCCCAGACTCCTAGGAACAGAGCTGACCTCACATGGTCGAGGAGTAATATGCCCTAGGCTTTCCCTTGGGGACCCTGCAGGCTCTTCTGAGCCACCAGGATTAAAAGGGAACTGTCACTTCATTTTTCTTTATGTTCTCAGAGAAGCCAGCAGCTTGAGACCAGTGACATAAAAAACGTGAGCTTCAGTCTGAGCAAGGGTGGAGACTGGTTGTCTGGGCAGTAACCCTTAGGTCGTAGGGCCCTGCCATTCTTTTCAGAGCTCTTGTACGTGGCCTTTCTAGCTAGAATCATTTATGGAAGATGGCCCAGGTGGGATTCTTCTCACCCTTATGGGTTTGGAGACGTTCATGGACTTGCCGGGGTCCTGAAACAAGTCTGATGGAATTAGGACTAGAGCCCTGTGTTCCCAACTTCTCGTTCAGCCTCCTGCTGGAGTGAGAGGGGACAAATGCCCCCTCTGCAGCGGGAGTGTCAGCATCACGCACCATCCAGAGTCAGCATTGTCCCTTGGGAGTGCTTCCCATAAGAAGGAAAGGGGGCCTGTCTTGAGCACCATCTCCCCAGTACACCAGGCCACCATGTACTTGGGATCAGTCAGATTCAGAATGAGACATTTGGCCTTTGGAAATCCAGGGCTTTCTACCCTTTGGATCCCAGCTTCAGAGAGCTGGGCTATTTTCCATCAACTTCTCTTTGCTTCAACTCTTTAGCAGCAATCTCTTGTCTTAGAGCCCGGTGTTGGGTGACACCAGAGGGGGCCCCAGCCCAGACGCACCTGGAGTTCAGGCTTCTGACTCGGGGCATCTCTCCTCCCTTCTCCCTCCCCAGCCATGCCAAGCCTCACACTCACTGTGCACCTGTCTGGCTTCAAAATCTCTCTGATCCTCCCAGCCTCGTTGAGTCCTCTCAGGTGAAAGTCATGAGCTGATCTGTCTCTTGTCAGCATCACAGTGTAGCCAGCCAGAAAAAGAAATAGGACTTTGGGGTCATTTTCCCACTTTTTGTAGAAAGTAAACAGCTCAGAGAACTGAAAGCTATGGGAGAGGTAGAGATTTAGTCAAAAAGAAGAAGAAGAAGAAAAAAAAAAACATGCAGACATCTCTTTGTGGCTCCCTGACTGATGGCTGTGTTCCTTTCAGTGGGGGTCAATTTGTTCTATTTCTGCATCATCGTTTACCTGTATGGGGACCTCGCCATCTATGCTGCTGCCGTGCCCTTCTCCCTCATGCAGGTGACCTGGTGAGTACCCTCCTGACCCTCAGGTTGGTGGTAGCCAAAGGGGCTTCCTCAGCCGGTCAGGGCAGAGTGTCCAGGGGAGAAGCACCATGCCAAGTGAGTTCATTGCATCTAGGGAATGCAGATGCCCAGGCCCTTTTCTGCACAGACCACAGCCAGCCATGCTGTATGTCCTTAGCTCATGTCACTGTCCCCTTCCCTGCCCCACTAGATTCCCACCAAGGGCTCCTGAGTCATTGGGAAATGGTGCTGCAGGAACAAGGAGGGTGCATCCTCAGAGATGCATCCTGCAAAGTGGTTTGTGAAAAGTCTGATTGTTAGCTCACAGGCAGCTGTGCAGGGAGGGGCTTCTGTCTCCCCTAGCCCAGCCAGGCGGCCTCGCTGAGCCTTGGCCTGCTGTCATTCTCTTTATCAGCAGCGCCACTGGCAACGACTCCTGCGGTGTGGAAGCAGACACCAAATACAATGACACTGACCGGTGCTGGGGGCCCCTGCGCCGAGTGGACGCCTACCGCATCTACTTGGTGAGTGTCTGTGCCTCTGCGCCGCCTGCCCCAGCCCAGCCTGGGCAGCTGAGGGCGTTTGAAGTGCCTTTACTTCCGGGTAGAATCCTTTCCTCAGAGAGGAGGGTCTACCTTTCTCCACACTCTGGCTAAGCACTGGGGCCTTGGCCCCAGGCAGAAATGGATCGTGTCACTAAGAGTCTAGCCCCCAAGTTTCCTGGCAGCAGGCCTCAAAGTCAAGCGTGGTTTGGAGTAGGCACTCAGGTCATAGCCAGATTCAGGACCGTGACTGTTGTAAAGTTAGCTCCGATTCTAGGGCCAACCTCAGCAGAGTTCTCCAAGAGTGCCACGTCTCATTTTTTCCAGAAACTTTCCATATTTTGACCTTACTCCTGGCCAGCCCAAGAGCATATGGTTCGATGCTGGGTCTGGCCGTAAACATCCTCTCCAGATAGGGAAGGGTCAGCCAAGCTCTCTTCCTATCTTCCCTCCTCTCATCCTCCCAGTGGACAAGAGAAGAAGATGAATCTCCAGGCTCATTCTTGATTGCCTTGTGCCATTGGTGGGGGGCAGGGAGCTGAATAATATGCCAGACAGGTCCTGGATAATAAGATACAAAACCAGAGACAGTTATTTATCTCTGCCTACTTTGGGGGTGGGACTCAGAAATGCTTTTCTTTAACTGTTGCAGTATCTGTTAATATTCTCTGCTTCCTCTTGGTCCTCCTCAGCCCTGACATAAATTTAGGTGTGCTAGGTGACACACAGTTTGACACGTGGCCACTTGGCTGATTTGGAGCAGGGAGGCAGGGACCAAGAGAGAGCCAGGCTTTTCAGGGAGCTGGCCTCCCGACTTCATTATCCGTATCTGAGGAAAGGTTTCCACAGGCCCTGCAGGCTATTTGGGGCTGGATTTGTTAACCCCAAGGGGCCACTGAATGGCTTTTCTTACCCTCCTAGTCCCACTCTACAGCCGTGCTGCAGGAGCCCTATGGCCTGGGCTGTGGAGAGGTTGGTTTTCCTCTCTGCCTCTCTGGAGCAGTCAGCTAAAGGTCGGTGTATCTTCTCCTGCATATTCATCTGTGGCTAGCAGTTTAGTAGGCTGCATCCCTGATTCCTCTGTTGCAGGTCTGGTGGGAATTTGGTAGCGGGTTAATTGTCTGGCACCCTTCTCCACTTTCCCCAGCCTTGGGGCAGGAAAAGGCACCAGCATTGCAGCCAGAGGGGTGAGCCCAGGCACTAGCAGCACAGCTGAGGCTCGTTAGCCTCTTAGCACTCAACAAACCGTGATTGACAAAATTAGCCAAATTAGTAAGGGAAAGGCCCCATCTGGATCTCTAGCAGGGTAGCTGGGCAGAAGGAGGGGATGGAGGATAGGGTTTGAGTGGCTCGCACAGACAGGGTGGCATGTTCAGGGCAGAGCAGCCACAGCAGAGCCAGTCTGGTGGGTCTTTGCTGGGGAGGCTGCTGGAATCTAAAGACCCTGCCAGGCACACTCCCCGCCCACCAGCAAAATGGATACTGAGCGCTGGGAATATTGGCTGCTGCCATTTGCCTGATAAATTATTTAGAAGCGTTATTCTTGCCTTGTTAAATGGTTCCCTCACTTATTCCTATAAACCTTCCACATGATGGAAGCCTCCCTCCCTGGATCTCAATAACTCTCTGACGGAACAGAAGGAACCCTTCAGGAAAGCAAACGGGCATTAATTACTGCCTTCATCTCCCAGATACTGCACCTATAACTCATAGAGCTAATTGTCATCAGAGCCTGCAAAAGCCACGAAAACAGGAAGCAGAGGCTGCAGAACAGGAGTGGAGACCCTGGCTGCCCACGAGAGCCTTTTCTTTCTGGGCCAGTGACAGTATCCTTCCCCCATAGCCCAGTCCCCTGCTGGGGGCTTCCATTTGCTCAGAGGCTTTTGGTTTGCATGGGCTCTTCTACGCAGATGCTTATCCCTGTGCATCTTTGTAAAGGTCAGGAAAGCTAGATTCCATCAAGTGGCCCCTTGGGCCCCAGAGGAGGAGGGCTGTCCTTCCCCGCTGCCCCCTGGTCATTCTGTTTCATAAGATTGTCCATCCCTTCTAGGGATGCCACGATGCCTCTTATCACCAGCTGTTTCTGATTTTGCTCCCAGCCAGATTTCACTCAAAGTGTTCAGCAAGGCAGCGAGCAGGTCGGGGGAGAATTGAAAGCAGCTCCCTACCCTGCACACAGATCTTGTTTGTCTCAGGTAGATGGTGCCCCTACCCAGCCTGCATTTTTTAAAGGGCCTGCTAGTAATCTCTCCTTCATTGCCATTCTGCAACGGTAGTTCTGGGAGACAGAGATACAGACTTTTATATTGTGGTCTAACTTTCAGAAAGTCGTCTGGAAGCGATTTCTTCTGTGTCTTCCCAGGAATGCTCCTGAGACGCACACGCACAGTGAGAATCCTTGCTGTAGTAACTGTCTCCAGGGCTGGCCTGTGTGTAGCATCATGATTACTTACAAAAAGGGAGATGCTTCTACCAGCAGCTCACAGTGGCCTCCCAAAGCCCTTGACCTTCACCAGTGGAAAATTCCAATCCCACTCCTTGTGCCTGACGACCCTTGTCCGTATCCTGTGCTTCCCGGCTCAGCTGATATGAGTCACTTTCTCCCTCTCCTTTCCTGGAGGAGCCACAGAGCAGGGTGCCGGGGAGTGGAGGTCCCCTGAGTCACTTGCTGCTTCATTGGGCTCTCTGGGGTGTCCCAGCAGGCCACTGCAGCTGGAGCCAGCAGTGACCTCGGCCCTGTTAATTAGGGCCCATGGAGATTATCATCAGGGTCTGCTATCAGCTGACCTTGGATTCTCAGGCCCCCCACCCACCCATCCCTCCTGCTCTTTTGAAAAATCAAATGGGAATGTGTGAGATGCTCCAGGTCTTTCAAACGGGTAACCTTGCCTCCAGGCTAGGGAACATCTCAGGATTCTTTCTGCAGTTTCTCTGGCTTTGGTAGGCCACACAGGCAGAAGTTGGCATTTCATTCCTTCCTCTACAGCATGAAGGAGCCAGGGACCCCTGGTGAGGTGATAGGATTGCGTATGAACCAGTTCTGTTTGGGACTCAGACTGTCCCAAGTGTCTGGGATGCAGGTCTGTGTCACTCTCCCCTGGGATCAAGGGCACTGCCCAGCGCCTTTGTTGCACTTCCTTATTCCTTCATCACCTCCCAGCCAATATTCCTGTTCCCTGTCTGGACCCATCCCTCCTCCTAGAGAGAGTCAGGGGGAAGCAGTGTCAGAGGGGACAGTGGGGACTCCCAAGTGCTGAAAGCCTCTGAAAGCCTCTCACTGTTAGGAAGAGCAAGTGGCATCCACCGCTCACAGGTGGACAGATGCTGCTGGTCGCAGGTGGCCCGGCAGGCCCCGGCCGAACAGAGCCGGGAACGCAGATGGCAGAGCGGAGCTTATCCTGGCTGGAGACCCGGCCGCAAACTGCCCTGTTGAGCAGGGGGCCCTTCGTTGGCTGCCCTGGGACAGGCCAAGGTCACCCTGGCCTGCTCTCCTGCCTTGAACACAGGAGCTGTGAGATCCACCTCCAGGGCACAGGTGACTCAGGAGAGGGATACAGCCTGCAAGTGCCTGGCCAGTGCCCTGCCACCCCTTGTGACAGAGAGAGTCTTCCCAAGCTCCCTCCGGACACCCACCCGAAGAAGTGGAGGGCCAGGGGGTTTTCTGTCTGCTGGCCTCTCTTCCTAGAGGGCTGGGTCGGTCTCAGATTCAGGTTCAGGTTGACACCGGAAGGGTCAAGGGTCCTTCCAGCCCTGTTTACGACAGCCCTGTTTTTTCTCGCTCTGCCAGGATTCCATCTTGGCCTCCCTCTCACATGGCAACACTGGCCTTTGTCCATTTGCAACACTTAAAATGGTGTGCAGTCCCCGTTTCAAAACCAAATGGTTTCCTCCTAAAATAGTACCACTCAAGGAGAAAATATCCTTTTCATGAGGGTGCAGAGGGAGTGATGTGCCCACCTGGCAGTGCCATGCGTGCCCCACCCTCCCACGGTTTACCTTGCGTCAGTGTAGCACGTACCAGTGACTTGTGACTCCCAGCCACACAGTAAAGTGTACACAGCGTCATCCCATTTCACAGCAGGGAAAACTGACTCAGAGGTGGGGGCTTCCTGGGATCCTGGAGCTGAAGCAGACAGATAACAGCTCAGCTCTTTGGCCTCTCAGCTCTGTCCTGCCCTGGTGACACAGGCTTGCTCCACCTGCCCAAGACTCAGTTCCACAGGCCCTGCCTTGGGGGTGGCCCCCACTGCCATGTGCAGGCCGGGGCACGGAGCACCTGTTCTCAGCCCTGGTAGCCTGACGTTTTCAGGCGGCTGGGGTGACCCGGCTGAGCGTGTTCCCTGGTGAGTGAGCACCTTTGCACGTCTGCCCATCGTCACCAACTTGATTGATGCCCCGTCTGCCCTGGTGCCCCTTGCTCCTAGATAGCAAGGCCAGCTTTTCTGGGCACTCAAGTAGTGTTAGAATTAAGTGCCTCTTCCCAAGGACACTTCCTTCCCCTGCCATGGTCTCTGTTCTTCTAGCGTCAGCCACTGTGCCCTGGGGCTGTGGCATCTGCTAATAAGTGGGTCAACGCTGCCTTCACTTGAATATTTATTCTTACCAGTGCTGGGGCAGGAGGTGGCTTAGAGGCCTTCAGGACCAGTGAGGAAGGAAAATTAGTGAAGCAACAAGTTTTAGGAGCAGCAGTGACTTCACTGGACTTGGAGACTGTGGGGACACTGTGCCGCCTGCCTCCCAGACACCACTCCTGTTGCTTTCAACATCAATGGTGCCCCCAGAGCACAACTCCAGTAGAAGACAGTGAACACTGCCCCCGGGTTTGTGCAGCGTCGAGCCCGGGATTGGAGTGAAGTGCAGTCAAACAGGAAAGGTGGCCCAGGGAGGGCCCAGCAAGAACGTGGACAGGATAAGCAAGCTGTCTCTGTGGAGGAGTCTAGTGGGTTGGCCCATCTAGAAACAGAATGCAGGACCCTCAGCCCAGAAAGCAGACAGCCTGTCGAGAGTCCCTTCCTGGGCAACGTCCACCTTCTCATCTGAGTTAGTTAGTCCTAACGTGAGTTAGGACTCAGCCTCACACCAAACCAAGATGAGTCAGGAGGAGACTCCAGGATGCCTGGAGGGGGAAGGGTGTTGCTTCCAGGGTTGGGGACATCCAAGTGCCTCCTTAATAGGATGGTGACCATGTAGGGGCTCACTGGGGTGACCCAGGAAGCCCATCTTCTTTCCTTTCCTTTTCTTTCTTCTCCCTCCCAACGTACCTCTTGTCAGTTCCTCCTCATTCAGTTCTGGAGACTCTAGACAGGTCGGGTTTGTTTTGCCTTTCACCTTTTCCTCCCCTCTCGCCTGTGGAGAGATGCCCGTCACACGTGGTGGCACCGCAGGTGCACTGCGTGCAGTCAGTCTAACCCGTGCCCACCACCGCCAGGAGCTGGACTCAGTGAGGCTTCGAGGTGTCTTCAGCCAGCTTTGGTGTGGGGTTGTGAGCCCCTGAGATGCGTGTCCCAGGTCCTGTTTGTCCCACACATGCTGAGCCTTCTGCAGTCATCCCATGAGACTGGATGTCAAGGAAGAATGCGTTTCTTCCCCGCACCCCAAAAATGTGCATGCCCGTACCCACCACCCAAGCAGAGCTGGGAGTCTAACCTGGGTGAGCTCTAACTTCAGGCAGTGACCGTGCTCAGGCTGAAATGGTGACCTCAAAGGATTAGCTTGTCTCTTTTTCAAGGAAATCAATAATACAGGGACAGGCCTGTGTTCTTGCTTGCTTGCTTTTTCTTGAGGAGCTGTCTGTATATCTTAGACCAGGAACGGCTTCCTGTTCTTCCGTGTGCTTTCCATCCCCCTACCCCAGCCCTCCCTAAATGAAATTCAGGTTGCCTGTCACTCACTCCCACACTGCAGCTTGTCTCTCTAACTCCTAGCCAGGGACAGCGTGAACCCCCACCACCCCACCCGTTCCTCCGCCACTGCTCCTCCTGTCTGAGCGTGGCCCCCGTCCCTCCTTTCTGCCCCGAGTTGCTCCAGCCTGCGCCTTCACCTTGCTGAGGACACCTGGGTGACGCCTCCCTGAGTCACCCTGTGACTGCCTCCTCCACCCTCACCCCCAGTGCCCATGCTTTCTCCTCCTGCTTAGGGAGAGGGTTGCTGTTTTTGTTTTTAATGTCACTCTCAGGGATGTGGGTTCGGTTGACTGGCGTTATGCCCATTATCCATCACGCCCCACGACCTGTCCCCACCTTGGCCAATACCTACGCGCCAGTTGAGAGGACGATGCCTAGTCCGCCATGCCACCGCCTCCATGGTCTCAGTACAGGTGCCAGACTGGGGGACTCGGGGTCACAAAGCAGCAGGCAGTGGCTTCTTCTCCCTACCACTCCCTTCCCCAGCTCGGAAGCTGCTCATGGGCCTCTGTCAAGGTCCTGAGGGGTGACAGGATCTTATGTTCTTGCTTCTGAGCTGGTGACCGACATAGCTCCCTTCACAGCATGACAGTTGGGTGTCTCTGGCCCTGGTAGAATGTGCAGGTTGGGTATCCCTTCCCCAGAATATTTGGGACCAGAAGTGTTTCTGATTTCAGATTTTCTTCAGATTTTAGAATATCTGCATTATACTTACAGTAGAGCATCTCAAATCCAAAAATCCAAAATGTTCCAATGAGCATTTCCTTTGAGGATCGTGTCAGTGCTCAAAAAGTTTCAGATTTTGGAGCATTTCAGATGTTGGATTTTTGGATTTGGGGTGCTTAGCCTAAACCGTATTTCTTTACCCCATCTCCATTGTCTGTAAAATAATGAGTATAGCCTTGCGAAGATCACCTGTCCACAGCAAGCCAGTTTTACTCCCGGGCACATGGGGAAAACGGCAGTGTAACTTACCTGGTTGCTCATCCCTCACCCCACCCCCATTCACCAATTCACCCAGGAAGTGAATGGAGATGGGAAATGGTCTGTTGCCATGACTTTGACCCCCATACACCCAGCATTCTTAACTCCTAGGAACCCCATTAGATGAAAATCCAAAGGTGTAAAATAAATTGGGAAGGTAGTTACTTGTTACAAAGTGATTCCTTACTTTACTGAAGGATTTGCTTCAGATTTCTCTTAAGTACTTAGTTTCCCCAGTGCATTTAAAATGTTGTTCTGTGAAAATTAAGCATTTATAAAAGAACTTTAGAAGCCCTTCTCTTGTGTAAAGGGAGGTATCCGTGTATCATATGCAAAGGTGCCAAACCCCAAAGCCCAGTTGCTGTTGCTGGAGAAACAGGCAGACAGGGCTTGGGGTGGACGTCATAGGCAGCCCACCTGAAAGAAATAACCAGCGATTCCCCTTCCCCTCTCCCCATCCACATCCCTGAGCTGGGAGAGCTCCGCAGAGCTTGATAAGTATATACCCGAGCCCCACACCTGTGCACAGGCCAATTTGGTTGGGAAGCTTCCAGGTAGGGCTCCGTGGGGGAGTATCCATCCCTGCTGGGGACCTTCTGCGCTGAGCTTTTTCAGGACCGTTTCTTCGCAGGTCTCATACTGACCCCAGTCAGAGCCTGAGCTCGAGGCTTAAGCCCTCCTTGTTTATGAGTGGTGCAGTCAGGGATAAAAACCCGGTGTGCCTCACTTCCCAAGCCACCTGGGCTGATCCTGGCCGCTGACCCGTGCGCGCATATGCGTTTCCAGTCATTCCCCTTGAGAAGCCAAGCCCCGGGCAGACTCCCAAAGCTCAACAGCCCAGTCCACCCCACACTGTGCGCCCCGCTGCTTCCAGAACTCCCATTTCTGGGCAAAGAACTAAAGACAGTTTTATTATATTTGTTAAGGGTACATCCCAGTTGTTGATTTCAGATCTCTCCCTGCCACCTTTTTTTATTTTTTTATTTTTTTCTTCATTTCACAAAATAAAAGTGCCAAAAAACTCCATAGTCTGCGGAATCTAGCAACCTCCCAGTAGTTTGAGAGTAACATGGAATGTTCTTCAATATTCTGTGCTAACTAAAATGAAAACTGTGTATGCCAAACTGTTTTTCTTCTGCTCCGTGTCTGGCTGCTCCTTTTATCCTGTAGATCAGTCTGTGGCATTTGTGGTGGCCCTGCCAAGTTTTGTGAGGCTGTGCTGTTCCCTGAACGATGCTTGCTCTGTTACAGGGTATGTATCATAAGCAGAGCCTGATGTCTTTCTAAATAGCGCCCCAGGGCCCTAGCAGTAATTGTTTAATTAAATAAAGCACTCACTCAAAAGTAATAGCTGTGATCCTCCGTGTGGCCGGTGTCCCAGCCAGCGGTGCTGGCCCTGCACACTGGCTCAAAAGCAGCACCTGTGTGCAGAGAAGAAATAGCTGAGTGCACACTCTGCAGTGCACCCCTGGCCCTGAGGAGAGGAGCCACAGAACCCCAGAGGGTTTACAGCCGGCAGAAAGGTGCGAGGGACTCGGCTGTGACGGCCCTTACACAGAGCTGAACGATTAGGGTGCGCATTAATGATGATATCGGATGAATTAGCGTGAGCCCGGATGTCTTGTGGATTCACTGACAGTGGACCAAGGAATGTTTTCATAAGCCTCGGTCACAAAAGGAGGCGCTGGGGGTGTGGCAGCAGATACCCCGTGTGAGTATGACTCTAGAAGGGTCTTGAGCCGCCGCAGGGCATGCGTCGTTTGGCAGTGGCAAGACCTTCCTTCAACCATGGATTGAGACGTTTTCTGAACACCTTGATGGGAAGAGAATGCAGGGACTGGTGTTGGGTGTTGGGCGCTGGCTGAGGCCGGGAGGCCCCTGCGGTCTGTGATGTCCAAGCAGTTCTGGCGCCTTCTCCCGCACTACTGCAGGGAGGCTGTGCGTCACCTGAGAGGCAGGTGAACAGTCTCTGGGAACACTTCCCAGCTGGTCCCCTTCCCCTGGATCAGGAAAGTGTTTCTCAAGATCTGGTTGCCTGACCACTGGCACAAGAAGGCCTTCAGGCTCTTAATAAAAATGTAGATTCTTGGGTCCTGTGCCAGGCCTGACGCAGTATTTTCGAAGGCCACAGGGCCCAGGAATCTGCATTTCCAACCAGTTCTGAGGAGAATTCTGTGTGCTCTTCCCTTTGAGAAATCCTGTTGGCGCAGACCTCTCGAGGTGGTAAAAGGTCTCCCGGGGAGAGGCCCACTCTGATCTTCCTTCAAGAACTGCTTCCCACAGCACCATGGTGGAGGCAGCTGTCAGGGGCTTCCCATGCCTGCCTCTTGCAGGGAAGGGAGAGGGGCTGGGCCATCCACAGGTGCTGCCACATCCTGGAGTCCACACCTAAGGCGCTGCCAGAGAGAAGAGGGGCTCTGCGTGCCCACTGGCTGGGGGCTACTTTGTCACCTGTGGCTGACCGGTACCTCCCATGTCCCTAGCGGGTGGTGCTCTAGGCTTCGCCTGTAGCTTCCTCTTAAGGTGGTGGTTGGGGGCTCTGAAGCTGCTGGTTGGGGGCTCTAGACCCCACAGCGTGCCAGCTCCCCGGAGAGGGCATCTCACTCTGGCCCCCGACTAGAGAGGAAGCTGGGGGCTTGCTGATGTCACTTCTCAAACCCGCTTCAACAGAGCTCATTAATCAGCCAGCTTGATATGCCGTCTCCCCTCTGTCCCGCCTCCAAGGTTACTCAGTTTCTTGTCTATTTCGAGGCCAGACGTCAGCAGAAAAGGGGTGGAGCCAGCTGGGCCTGTGCTGCCCTCTCTGCAGGGCACCCGTGTTCTGGGCACCTGACTTCCTTCCCTCCCTCGCTTCCTCCAGCTCCTGCTGGAGCGTTCCCACTGCCATTGCTCTTCCTGCACCGAGAGCATGGACCGAGGAAGGGAAGATGCCGAGAGCATCTCAAGTGATCACCTGGCACCTCTCCTTGAGTGACGCACAAGCTCCGGGCAACAGAGGGTGACGGCACTGCCTCCTCCTGTTCCCAGGGCAGGGCAGGGGATTGACAGCAAGACTCTGGGCACCAAAAGCCATCAGATGCCAGCTGGTTACTGGAGACGCAAGCAGCCTCACAGGTTCCGAGGCCCACGGGCATACTTGTCGCCACCAATGAATGTTCTGAGCAGTTCAATTCCTGGCAGAATCAGGTGGTTGGAGGTGTGGGTGTTTTTTCCCAAGGGAGCTGAGGGGCTAGATTGATGGCCCGGAGGGTCCCCCACCCTCTGTCACTTGCGACACAGCCTACCTGTTCCTCTCACGCTCTCTTGTTCTTAGGATCTGTGAGGACCAAGTTGACCCCTAGCCTGGCCCCAACAGTGGTAGCCCAGCCCTCAGCAGTTATGTGGCCAAGCAAGACATGCCCCAGCCTTCTCACTGGCATAAGATAGTGGTATACTGTGACCCCGGCTAACCCAGGCCCAGCCTCTCCAGGCACAGCCGTCGGGGAGAATAATGCCGTGCACCCATCCCCTCCCTCCTCCTTGACATCCAGCATAAATACTAAAAGAGCTGTTTTTGTAGAGAGATCTCAAAAGCTAAAACATGAGAGCCAGTAAGCCATGCCCGTAGTGCCTGGAGGAGTTTTGGTCCTTGCATCTGTTAACTCGGCCGAGGAGAGCTCGGAAGAGAGGTTATCATGCTCTAGAAGAGCCCTGCCTTTCCTCACAGTCCCCATTTTCTTCCTGCCGTGGGGAAGAAAGGCTTCTCTAGAGCCTGCCCTAGAAAGTGGGCATCTCTCGCTCTGTCTCCCATCAGGTTCCCTGGGAGGACCTAGGATGGCCTCTTCCCTCCTCTGTCCCGATAGGATGGGAATGAACTTCCCTGATCTCCCCCTACCCGTGTCTATACTCCTAGTTCAAAGGATCAAAGTCCCTTTTAAAAACCTCATCATGTTAGGAGGAGTGTCCCGCCCCAGGGCTCATGACGAGGGACAGCCTGTCACAGCCTCCTCCCTGGTGTGCAGACCCAGCGCCTCACAGCAGAACTGCCCCAGGGTCATGAAGGTTTTCTGTGTCAACCCTGATTTTAGGTCAGTCTGATTGCCATCTCCCTGCTTAAAACCCCATAGAAGCTCTTCTCCAGAAAGCAAAGTCTAAACTCCCTCACGTGGCATGGTCTGCCCCAGTCTCCTGGAGCCTTCTCTCTCCCCCAGACACCCCCCCGCCCCGCCGCCAGTGTCGTCCCCAGACGTCAAGTGTTTTCACTACCTGGCCCACCACGTGCCTGTGCCTTGCTTTGGAGTCAGAGGAGCATTCCCCTAGTCCACACTGAGCTCAGGGCCCCTCTTCCCCCACCCCCTGCCATGGCGTTAATTGGGCTTTTATGATTATTCCGTTCCTTGGCCTCATTGTGAGCTCCTCCAGGGCACGGGCTGCATCTGGTTCACCTTTCCGTCTAGAGCCAGCCTGGCCCATCGCAGTGCGGTTGCTCCCTGAAGGCTGGAATGAGGGAAACTGCTTACAGGTGGACGCCACTGCTGGGCCTGTGGCGGGGCTTTGGCACACAACCCTCCCCTGGGCCTTGGCCTGCTGATGGCCAGAGCCCACCACAGCTAGTGGCTGCTGCTCCAGCGAGACAGACTCCATGCACAGCCAACCCCTCCTTTCCCAGTGGGTGGGTCATCCTCTGGTCCTCGCTGCCAGGACAAGCTTCCCCTCCGCAAGTGCCAGGGCACCTTTGTCTTTGAGGGGCAGAAGTAGAAGGGAGCAGCTGGAATCCGTCCACTGCTATGAAGTCACAGACGGCTTGTCACCCGTCTCTTTCTCCACCACCACCAATTTGCATCTGAAATTCGGACAGTGATGGATTAGAGTAGGCGCCAGCTCCAGAGACAGGTCTGTTCCTCACGTCCCACAGCTTTGCGCACACATGCCCTCTGCCCCACCCCAGCTCCTCACGTAACATCTGTAAAGCTCTCGTAGGTCAAGGTCAGAACCCATGGTCTTTTCACCTGGACATGCGGGTGCTAGATTCCATGGTCCTCCGTCAGGCTTGTGAGGAGCCGGGCTGGCTCTGATATAAACCCTGATGGCTCATAATCATTAGGCAAATGACTGTGTGGGTTTTCCACAGTATTTATCTTCCCCTTCCCCCTAAACCACAAGGGTTGCAGCTCTGGCATCAAATACTTGGAACTCTGCCCACCATCAGGTACCATCTGGCTTTTCAGCCAAGAAAGAGCCCACACAGGCAGGCAGCTTGTCCTCCAGTGAGAGGCCAGGCCAAGGCCACTGGGCCAGCCCAATCCTCCTGCCCTGAAGGCTCCAGCCTTGAGGGGGCCACAGAGTGGATGGCAGAGGAGACAGCCCTTCCATCAGGGTGTAAGCAAAGGAGGCAATTGAGTGCTCTAAAGAGGCACTGGGTGCTCTAAAGAGGGACTGGGTGTTCTAAAGAGGGACTGGGCGCTCTAAAGAGGGACTGGGCGCTCTAAAGAGGCACTGGGCGCTCTCAAGAGGGACTGGGCGCTCTCAAGAGGGACTGGGTGCTCTAAAGAGGCACTGGGCACTCTAAAGAGGGACTGGGCACTCTAAAGAGGCACTGGGCGCTCTAAAGAGGGACTGGGCGCTCTAAAGAGGCACTGGGTGTGCTAAAGAGGGACTGGGCGCTCTCAAGAGGGACTGGGTGCTCTAAAGAGGCACTGGGCACTCTAAAGAGGGACTGGGCACTCTAAAGAGGCACTGGGCGCTCTAAAGAGGGACTGGGCGCTCTAAAGAGGCACTGGGTGTGCTAAAGAGGGACTGGGTGCTCTAAAGAGGCACTGGGTGCTCTAAAGAGGGACTGGGCTTTGACTGAAGATGACCTGTTTCGAATCCCTACCACATCTAAGTAGTGTGAGGTTTGGGACAAATGAATCTCTCAACCTGTTTTCTACCAAGTGGAGACAGTCACCAAGGCGCAGGTCACTGCGGGGAGGAGCTCTCCTTGGAAGATGCCGTCCTGCCTGGGCACTCTGGTCGTGCCTGGCAGTGCCAGTCCACTTGCTGGTTCTGAGCCTCATCTTCCCTGCCCCGGGGCAGAGCCTTCTCTGGAATGACAGACATCACTCTCAGGTGTCTCAGGAAGCTTGGAGAGCTTGGGAAGGGCTCCAGGTAGAGAAGGGTGTCATGTTCAGGGGCTGAGCTCTTGCCACCAGCATCCCCTCAGTGTGAGCCTAATACCAGCTCCCAGCTAGAAGCTTGGAGGCAACAGGCGGGGTATTGCCAGGTGTGTGGAGTCATCCTGGTTCCAAAGGTGGGTGGAGTTCACTGCCTGGGGGCCACAGCATGTGTTCTGGGCAGACATAGGCTCCCTCCTGCAGCGGCCACAGTGCGTGGACAGTTTCCTGGCAGGTCACAGCCAGGCTGCCCATCTGGTGCTGCAGGAGCCCCCAGTGGGTCATGGCACTAGGCTCCCTCCCAGGTGGCGCCTTCCCCCACATGCCTCCCACACACGGGCTCCTATGAGCCACACTCTGCCTGATAGGAAGTTTCCTGACGTTCCTTTTTCACCATCAAGGGGTTAGGGAGAAGATGCTCATTTTGTTGCCTCCCGGAGCTCCGGTAAAGATAGGTTACAAACCTCAGGTCCCTAACTAAGAAATTGAGCATGTCATTTACGTAGGGGTACGGGGTGTTCAGAGGAGGTGGTTCAGAAAAGGAAGTTATGTGGGTTTTTCTTGGCTCTGTTTCCACTTGCTTTGAAAAGGGGGAAGCAGAGGTTTGAGGAAGGGACCTGGGGAGGTTTTCTGCTGTCAAACATTCAAAGACAGCCCTTCAGCCAGTGTTCAGGGAGTAACAGCAAACCCAAGAACTGTCTTCCAGATGCCTCTGGTTCTCTCCTCGCTGACAGGGCTGAGCCTCAGAGCAGCCTCCCCCAGGCTCCTCAGGAGTCGTGAGCGGTGCTACAGTGGCTCTGGACTGTCCCTCCCGTGCTGTCCAGCTCTCCCTGTCTTTCTCAGAGTCAGCACAGGGGAGTCTAGGGAGCTCTCATCCCATGCAGTCTGCATCACAGCTGCCATGGGATGGCCAGACTCCTGGAGCGGGTGCTGCTTCAGTTCTGTGCAGGAAGCTCTCACGCATCCCCTTCATGCCGCCTCCTTCCCAGCCACAGGCTAATGTTGCATCCTGGGAGGTGGTGTTCTGGACCTGCAATAGCTCGGGCAGGCCGTGCACCAGGGCTGCTTGAGAGCCCTGGCCTCCCAGGTCCAAGGGGGCAACGTTGCATAAAAGAGAGCATCCATTTACCTTTCCCCTGGTTTCTTTCTCCCTGAAATCATTCTTCCAGGTTCCCCAGCATCAGAGTCGAATAACATTTTCACAAGTATCTGAGCAGAGGTAGCGCAGGTGCCCCACTGTTGGCCAGTCTGTACCTGTACCAAGAAAGTGCCCAGAGTTCATCCTTATCTCCGCTAGCCGGGCAGAGGGATGGGTCTTTCCTCCCGACCAGCCCCTGGTTGCTGAGCTCCTGCTGCATGGATTTGGTTTCTTTCCTCTGCTTTGTAGCTTGGTGGCCGCTTTAGAACACGCTGCTGGGACCTTCACTTTTGGCTCATGATTGCCTCTGCCTGGAGGCTCAGTGTCCTCCCGTCTTTGAGAAGAGCTGAAGATCTTCCGTCTCTCCACTCATTCAGAATGAGGCTGCCAGCTTGGCGGGAGCAGCTGTGGTTTTTTACTGAACAACATGGTGACCCAGTGACAAGGTGCATAGAGCTGGCCTCTAATGCACAAGGGGCACCTGCTTCTTTAGAGTCATCTAGGCATCAGCCGTCAGTTCTGTCTTCGGTCATCACCTGAATCTTTCAAACTTGGAGTCTATTCAGCAGGCATCTCCCAAGGACCTTCTAGTTGAGGGGTTTGGGAAGATCAGGGGGAGCCAGGAACAATGAGCCACGGTAACTTGTTCAAACAGTGCCTTATGGCAGTTGTTGGGCTGACACCAATCACTGCTGCAGAGAGGGACGTGCACTGAGGGAGGCAGCCAGCCTCCCCCTGTCCTCATCACTCACTCTGCACCAGGTACACAGTATTTGAGAATTGGCGGGGGCAAGATCGGCACTGTCTGTCATGCTTGGGTTGGTGTCTAGAACCCGACAGCCTGTCCTGGCACAAATGCCATCCCCTCCCAGTCTCTGGGTCAGCCCATTCCTGGGCTGGTCTTCAGGAGGGGAGGGGCAGTGCTCACCCTCTGCCCTGTTGAGAACATTTTAGGAAGCTCATCCTTACATAGTTCCTTGTGTAAGCGCGATCACCCGCAGAATTCGGACGACCTCCTCTAGATGGCATGGTGCCTCTCATCACAGAGTTTTGGCAAACAAGCTGTGACAGCGGTTCGTGGGATTGGGCGCACACAGGCTGCCGACATGGTTTCTGACACGGTTCCTGCTCTCTTTCTCTGGCAGACGTCTTCTGCATGGTGAATGATCCTTTGTGTTTGGTCGGGAAGAACTTGGACTGTCCTAAAGAGCATTTGTACTGTAGTTGAACTTGGGTGGAGGTCATGGAAGTCAAATAAGAATAGTACTGGGGCTGGGCACCGTGGCTTATGCCTGGAATCCTAGCACTTTGGGAGGCCAAGGAAGGCAGATTGCTCGAGCTCAGGAGTTTGAAACCAGCCTGGGCACTATGGTGAGACCCCGTCTCTACAAAAAATACAAAAATTAGCCAGGCGTGGTGGCACAACGCCTGTAGACTCAGCTATTCAAGAGGCTGAGGTGAGAGGATTGCTTGAGCCTGGGAGGTCAAGGCTGCAGTGAGTCATGATCATGCCACTGCACTCCAGCCTGGGCAACAGAGCGAGACCTTGTCTCAAAAAACAAAAAAAAAAAAAAAAAAAAAAAAAACACATTTGGACCATAGTTGAACTTGGGTGGACCTCATGGAAGTCAAATAAGAATAGTAGAATAGTATTGGGGATCAGGCATGGTGGCTCAGGCCTATAATCCCAGCATTTTGGGAGGCCAAGGCAGGCAGATCACTTGAGGTTGGGAGTTCATGACCAGCCTGGCCAACATGGTGAAATGTCATCTCTACTAAAAATACAAAAATTAGCAAAGCGTGGTGGCACACGCCTGTAGCCCCAGCTACCTGGGAGGCTGAGGCAGGACAATTGCTTGAGCCTGGGAGGTGGAGGTTGCCGCAAGCCAAGATCACACCTCTGCACTTCAGCCTGGGCGGCAGAGTGAGACTATCTCAAAAAAAGAAAAAAAAAAGAAGAGTATTGGGGCTAGGCATGGTGGCTCACGTCTGTAATCCTAGCACTTTGGGAGGCCAAGGCAGGAGGATCACTTGAGGCCAGGAGTTTGAGACCAGCCTGGGCAATATGGTGAGACCCCATCTCTGCAAAAAAAAAAAAAAAAAAAAAAAAAATTAATTAGCAGAATGTGTTGGCATGCATCTGTAGTCCTAGCTACTCAGGAGGCTTAGGCGAGCAAATCGCTTGAGCCTAGGAGTTTGGGGCTGCAGTGAGCTATGATCGCACCACTGCACTCCAGCCTGGGTGACAGTGCCTCAAAAAAAAAAAATAGTATTGACTTAACATTCTTTGGATGGAGCTCCTTGCTTGGCTTCAGGAGTGCTGCGTTCCCCCACCGAGATGTTTGGATGGGAATGATGACTTGGTGTGTGCTGACACGGGGTCAGGAAGCCGCACTCATATCTGTTGAGTGTCTTCTGTGCACATGCAGCATGCTTTGAGGGGTTCAGGAACTTGAAAGCTCTCGCAGTTAGAAGGGACATCAGGATGCAAATCCTGCCCTAGCCACGTGACCCTGAAGCCTGTGGTCCTTCCGCTGACCCACAGTGCCTCAGAACTCACCTTCCTGTGGGTGAATCCCCAGATACTGTAATTCAAGTTGAGAAAGTAAAAACTTCCAAACCAAAACGTTCACAGCCACTTGAGAAATAAAAATAGAATCCTTGAACGTTTCTTCACTACACTTCAAGGACGTGTTGAAAGTTCACTTCCCATTTAGGGACGGGTTCATGCTGAGTTGCCATTAACCCCAATTAACTCTTAACCCCTTGTGCCCACCAAGAGCAACCCTGGAGTCTGGGGGGGGGATGCTTTCTTTTATCGCTTGAAATAACCTCCAGGATCAGGGAGCTCAGCTGTGCGATTTATGCAACTCTGCCTCTGTCCAGATGAGCCCCCTGCACCCTCCTCACTCCAAGCCCGAGTGCTCCGTGGTCAGCCCCCACAGGTCTCTGTGCGTTTAAGGTAACCCTATTCAGCCTTTCAAGGCTTGCTGCTGTACGAGAAATGCCTCTGTCACCCCTGCTACCTTAACAGAGAAATCCCCATCAGCCCCCAGCCCTGGAGTGAGAAGGCTCGGAGTGGACCTGCTGGCCTCCTGTGTTGAAACTCCGGGAGCTGACAGCTGGAGTGAAGAGAAGGCTGCTGGTGCCTGAATTCTTGGCTCTAGAAACTCCGTCTCACTACACCGTGGAAGCCAAAACCAAAAAAGCCTCATATTTTTAGAGGGAAAGAAATAAGCACGCACTTAGAGAACTGCCCACATAGTAACCAACCAGTCTGCTGCCTCAGTAGCGTTCATGGGAGCCAGCAGTCACAGTGTCACTCCCCTGCCCCGCCCCACTTTGGTTCCAAGCCTTCTTGCCACTCCAGGATGAGAACAAAAGCATCGCCTGTGTGCTTCCCTGGTCACTGCTGGCCGCTTTGGCCACTGGCATTTGTCTCCATGGGCCACTGCCCGCTTTTAAAGTCTCAGGAGGCAGGGCTGGGAGGGACCCTCCCCTGGGCATCAACAGTCAGCTGATGGCTGCCCTTCCAAGTGTTTTCTCTGTCACTTGGTGCAGAGGGTAATTGTGTGTCACTGTTTGTCCCATGGGTTAGTTTTGGCGTGGAGTTGCTCAGAAAGTTCTTAGGACATTTGTCCTTTGTTGCAGCCCTCACTTCAGCCCCTCATTCTCCTGTCTCCCCTTTCTTGTGGGTTTTTTTGTTTTGTTTTGGTTTTTGAGACAGGGTCTCGCTCTGTCACCCAGGCTGGAATGCAATGGCGCGATCTCAGCTTACCACAACCTCACTACAACCTCTGCCTCCCGGGTTCAAGCCATTCTCCTGCCTCAGCTTCCTGAGTAGCTGGGATTACAGGCACCTGCCATCACGCCTGGCTAATTTGTGTATTTTTAGTAGAGATGGCGTTTTGCCATGTTGGCCAGGCTGGTCTTGAACTCCTGACCTCAGGTTATCTGCCCACCTTGGCCTCCCAAAGTGCTGGGATTACAGGTGTGAGCCACCATGCCCGGCCTCCTGTCTCCCCTTTCTACCAGGAAAGTAGCCCCTCTGTCTTCCTTCTCCTTTTTTGAGGGAACTGAGATGGAACTATGAGTGTTGTTGAATTTCATCAGTCTAAGTTCCAGTTGGAAGCTGCAGTCTGCTCTGTCTCCTTCCAGCCACAGGGAAGATGATGACCAGCAGCACGTGGGGTTTTAGTCTTGTCTTGTAAGCATTTTGGTTGGTGGCGGTGGATGACTATTAGGGACACTGACTCCACTGTCTCCAGAAAGTAGGGATGAAAAGGATCACTCCTTTGAAGAATTTGAGCTTCTTCACTTTAGGTGAAGATGTATTCTAAGACACCACCCCTCTGGGAGCCAAGCAGACTGAGAGTGGTCACAGTTCACCAGGGTCTGATCCCCTTCCTTGTGAGGATCTTGGAGGTGATGGTGATGGTGGGGAGCTGGGCACCCCAGGCCCCCTTCCTGTGGGGATCTTGGAGATTGCTGGTGATGGGGGGGAGTCGGGCACCCCAGGCCCTTCCTGGGTGCACTCTCTCCTTTATGGAGGGATGAATATCATTCTCCCTGAAGCCAGTGGGTAAACTCAGAGCCATGCTGTTTTGATTTGATGCGTGTTTCCTAAAATCATGACCTGTCGATTACTCAGCTGCATTGGGAAGAGTTATTCCCTGACTATGTGGTGTTTTAAGGCAGAGCAGGTGACTCTTGCCCACGTGCTGCTGGCTTTGCCAGGTCAGGCACTGCCCCCCGCAGGAGGCATGGAAAACATGTACAAGGCAGGTTGGCAAGACTGGGGCTGCCCCTTCACCCACTCTAACAGGCACTCCCCCGCCAAATGCAGTACATCCTACAAAGCTTTCGTGAGCATCCCACGTTTGAGAGCCTTCCTAGTTGCTGTGGCAAACGAGGATGCAGTCCTTGCCCTCAAAGCGGTTACACTCTGCCGGGTACACAAAATCAACCCAAGAGAAAGCAGCGGTTCAGAGCCTACTGGAGTGAAGTCAGGTGGTATCAACTGTGTGTTGGTAATTCAGTCAAGAGCCCCCAGGGAGGATTAAAATAACTTGCAGAGGAGATTGGCACTTGAGCAGGGCTCAGAAGGTCACAGGGGAAGATTCTTTGCCAGCAAGAGGGTGAAGGCATGAGGTTGAAAATTTGAGGATGGGGTGTCAGAGAGGGGGACCTTCCCTTCTCCCTCTGCCGCTTTCTAGCTGTGTCACTGAACCTCTCCAGCCCCCCAGTTTCCTTATCAGTAAGATGTAAGCATCGTTACCTGCACCAGTGACCTTGCAGCGGGCCATGAGCATGAAATGAAACCGTGTGCGTTAGCACTTGGCAGAGCGTGGAGGGGCTGCAGCTTGGGCAGCGATGTTATCATAGAGCAGCTTTGATAGCACAGGGCAGGGCCGATCAAAGGACCAGTGGCTGGGAAGATGCAGCCTTGGGATTGGCTATGACAGATATGCAGGCAGAGGTTGGGACCTGGAGACTGTACCACATGTTAAACAGGGTGTTTAATTTGAGATTGGCACCAAGTTTAAAATTTCTTTTTGTTTTTCTGACCAGCTAAACAGGCAGAGAAATTTGGGGATGGGGAGATAGTATCTACCCGCTTTACTTTTGTGCTCTGATGTTGACACCCTCACTCACATGCTCCTGTGTGGTGCAGTTAAACTAAGGACATAACACGTTGCCAGTCCTGGGCTCCTTTTGTATATGACACAGAAGCGCGCTGAGTTGGAGCCTTTCTTCTGTAAGTGCCGTGTGCCGTAGGGTTAGAATTGGAGAGGAGGGAGGCAGGTGGTGGACACGGCTCAGCCTCAGCAGGTGTGAGTTGAGCGTTCTTGGTTTAAAGATCCATTCTCAGAAGTAGCACAGCATTTGTTTCTCCCATTCCATGGCTGGCCAGCTGACTCCTCAGTCTGTTCCAAACCACTCCAAGAGGAAAGTGGAGGCTCCAGTTAGTGACCGAGCCTTTGGTACCCAGATGCCAGGCTGCTCAAGCAAGCACAAGTGTCAGTACTTCCGGGTCCTCAGCAAAGCCATGTCCTGTCCAGGAAATCTCCAGGCACAGCACACAACAGGCCCCTGTGAGGCTGCAGGGTCCCTTCCCCACATCTTTGAGTCACTGATTCTGAAGAGTAGATTTCCTTCCTATCCAGAGGACAGAAGGCTGGGTTTGAGATTAGGCGCTTTCTTTACTCCCTACTGTGTGCTTAAATCTCATTTCTGGTGGCATCTGGAGAAACGGCTCCTCCCTGTCAGCCCCATCCTTAATGTATGTGTAGGACTGGGCTCTGTCCCGTTGGGGGCGCTATTGGGAGCCTTGCCTTGCAAGAGGGCACTTCTGGCCTGGGAGAAACACACTTCTGTGGTTTGAAGCCCCCCAGTTTGTGGTCATCTGTGTTAGCAGCCCCAGGAACCTAATGTAGAGAGCAAGGAAGGAGTCAGAGATTGCTGGAAGTCTGCAGCCTGGGCAACTGGAGGTGGGCAGTGCATGTAAGGGACACAGGAGGACAGGCAGCCCTGTTGAGCTGTAGACTGCAGAACGTTCTAAAAGAGCTATGGCTGAGCATTGCCTGCAGTGCCCTGGGAATGTGAGCCTCCTTCTCTCCATCAAGACTTCAGCAAGGCTGCTGTGGGGCCCCTGGTGTCATCTAAACTCACTGACCCAAAAAGAAAGAGGATCTGAACAGACCCATTTGTACCCTCCTGGGTCCGTCCCGGACTTTATTCCCCATGACCAGTTTGAAGATTTTATTAGAAATCAGAGTTTTCTTTTTTCATTTTTTTTTTTTATTTTTTTTTTTTTTTTTAGAAATGTGCTTGGCTGCAGCGACTCGTGTCTCTGCCTCCTGTAATGAGTTGGGCTACAAGAGCCCTTGAGCAGAGGCTGAGTCTGAGCTGATCAATGGCATTTGGAGGTTGGAAGATTGCTCAGGAGCCAGCTAATTTCTAATGTCATATGGGCTAGACTGGAAGACCCAAGAGAGTAGGCTGTCTCTTTTGGCTTTTTATCTCTCCTTTTTTTTTAAAAAAAGGAAAGAAAACACAAAGTGCCATGCCTGGCTGTTGAGCATTCAGAGATGGACGCTGCCCCTGCTAGACCATCTGGAGACGGGGGCTCTTGCTTCTCCCGCCCCCCTCCCTCCCCAAGACCTCAGCGGCCACACCGTGGCGTGGCAGCGCATGCCACTGCCTCCGTCCTCATGCTTTGTCACTCCGGATGCCTGCTCCTGCAGTTGCTGAGTTCTGGCTCTAACTAATTTGCAGACGACACCTGTTCCTTAATTAGCCCCAGCTCGCAGTCTGCGTCTTCATCTGGGTGCTCTCTGATGCGTGAGCTTGCAGCCCCATGGAAGGGCTGCTGTTTGGCAGTCTGTGCGTGTCTGCTGTGCCTAAGTGGGCCCTGAGCCTTCCCAAGCGTTAAGGTCGGTCTGTACTCCTGAGCATTAAACGAAAAAGGAGCCACATTCCAACCATCATCCATCTATGGATGTTGCAGCCATTGGCCAGATCTTCCAGAAGAGTCCTTCATTGCCAGTTCCCATGCTGAGAACAGACCTACTGTCCCCAGAACTGGGTCTGGGAACAATAAGAGGGTATGAACCCTCGTTTCGACTCCTCTAGAGTCATATTCCTGATCACTCAAGTGGCACCTCACACATACCACTTACGATACCTTTCAGAGGTACATCTGATTAAATAGAGAGATTCTCTCAGCGGGCTGGGATTCATCCATACAGGGTTTTACAGAATGGAGCCTTCTGTGTCCTAGGATCTTGACAAGCATCTGCCGGGGACAAGGACAGAGATGGACAGGGCCCCTGGAGGACAGGACCCAGGCAGCCTGCAGGAGCATTCTCTGCCTGCCCTTGGGAGTGGTTCTCTTGTCCCTCTATTTTTATGGTGTAAAACCTTCTAAAAATCACTCTTTAGGTTTCTGAGATCAGATCTGACCTCCCACATAAGCCACCCCTAAGATCTCCAGCCCCCACAGCTGGAGGACCGTAATTTCAGCGGGAAGTCAGAGGCGAACCACCCAAACACCCGGGCACACCAGGAGTCCAGTTTCCAGCAGACCACAGTTACTTGGAAACATTTGTGGCAGGTGGCTCTGTGTTTATGCATTCTTCTACCTGACATCTCCCTCTTCATCCTTCAAAAGAGAAATTCATCAGTGGAAAGTTTCCCTGAAGTGGTAATTTTCCTAAATGACTTACTGATGGTGCTGCGTACAGACCTGCTCCGCCAGAGTCAACGTTCTGCATGCGTTACTGTGTCCCCAGCTCCTCTCCCTGGGCTGAGGGGACGGCGGAGGCTGTCCATTGCTTTTGTGAGGAGAGCCCTTTCCTCTGCCTTCCCCTGCCCCACCGCATCCCCCAAGCCTGATAGACTTCTTTCCCCTCTCCTGAGTGGAAGCAGGGCCAGTTCTGAGGCCCCCAGCAGGAAGCTTTTCTTTCCAAAGCCCTCCGTGCCTGTGACTGCCAGGTCGCCTTCTCTAAGCCAGCTAATTAGAGCCTTTCCTTAAGCAGCACTTCAGCCCTCCGCGTCACTCATCCTCACAGTGATAATGGACTTGGATAAGAGGTCACAGCTTCTCCCACATCCTGCCCTCCTTATGGCCAGAGGTGGGGAGCGGGGGGGCGGGACGGGCTCAGCCCCTCCTTCTGCGGGGCTCCCACCTGCCAGTCACAGGGGCTGGCCGAGGGCTGAGCAGCTGTGATGGATTCACCATGACAGGCCAGAGCCCGACTCCCCGAGTGGGCCCGCTCCCCACATTCGTTCGGGCTTCTGAGGCGCCTGCCGCGTCTCTGGTGAGCGTCATTAGCATTAACGTGATAAAATGGCACTGTGTAAATGTTAATAAGATCTGATGCCTCACGCTGCTTCCGAGTGGCACATTGGAAATGGTACTATCATCTTAACTGCAATGAGCAGCTCTCAATTCCTCTACTCCCTGAGTAACCAATTTGGCATGGAAATCCTAACCTTCCCCACACTTCAGTCTCTGCTCTGTCACGTTTACCCCCATTTGCCTTTGCAAAGAAGGTTCTCATTTCCCGCAGACCAGTTTTCTGAGACAGAGTTTGACTTTTGTTTTTTGAGTCAACACTTTCCCCTGTTCTCCAAAGAGAAACGAGAGGACCCATGCCCACCAGCACCCCCTTCTCTGCCTGGGTCCCATCCTCAGCCCAGAGCTTCTTTACCCTGGTTTTCCTAGATGCAGCTCCTTTCCTTGGTCATCCCGGATACTTCCAAGGGTCCTGCCCTGGAAGCCAGGGGCTCTCGTTCTCCAGACTTCTCCTTCTCTCGAAGCCAAAAACGTGGCCCATGCACATCCCGATCACTCCTCTCCAAGCCCTTCAGAAGAGGTGTCCTCTCCCGCCAGGCTTCGTCAGGGCTCTTGGGGCCCCTCCCCACTGTGTCCTTTCTTCCCAGTAAACTGAGAGTCAGAGACGTGGCTGGTGCTTCTTTTGGATCCTTTTTGCCATTACGTCTCTAGCCCATGCTCATGGGCAGTTCGAGGGTGGGCACGTCATGGATCTTCAATCTGTGTTTGCTGAAGACAGCAGGATGCATGGGGTCCCTGGAACAATACCTGGGCCCTGCCTAGGAGGCTCAGCATTGTCGGGACAGTACATGTGAGCAGCAGCAGGGAAGCATGGCTCTGGAGCTCTTGTTCCACCCGCAGCACTGGCCCTTACCCAAGGTGACCCCAGGGAGCCTCTTGCCAGTCCAGGTGTGCCCAAGTTAGGCCCAGCCTTAGCTATGGGCGGAGGCCACATGAACAGCAGCATCTTCCGCGTGCAGACGGTCTGCTGGTGCGGCCTGCACCCCCCTCACTCTTGTTTCCATCCCCCAGGCGATCTTCACTCTCCTCCTCGGACCGTTCACCTTCTTTGATGTCCAGAAGACCAAGTACCTGCAGATCCTGACCTCTCTGATGAGATGGATCGGTGAGTCTGAGAAACAGCTCGAGTCTCTGTGCTTTCTCCTCTCGTCCCTTCCCTCTCCTTTCGCGAGAGGCCATGCAGGGCCCCCAGCCGTAGCTGGAGTGTGGTGGTGGTTTCCATTGACTCAGGCCTGTCTGGTCCTCCCACCTTTCCAAAGGATAAGAAGGGAGCAGATACTCAGCTTGCCTTTTGCTGTTGGGGAAGTTTAGCACCAAAACAAGATGATTTTTTCAAGGTCACATAGTGTGGATGGAGCTGGGGCTAGAGCCCAGGACTGTTGATTCTAGGACCAGCTTCTTTGTCATACAACCATGCTGGGTGTCCACTGACCCAGAGGCTGGCAGGGGGGCTCCCAAAGGCCTGGGTTGGGCTGTGCCCTGCAGGGCACTAGAGCGGCGCGGCTCTGCATTCTCATGAGTGTGCTATGTGGCATAACCATAAAAGCCAGCGGGCCATGGCAGCAGCCACTCTCTGCCTCTGGGTCTCTGGCCACCAGGGCATGAAAAGACACTCCCTCCACAGCATCTTCTAAATGACGGACACCACGCTGAGCATGAGTGCCATTGTCCTCAGCTGCAGTCTGGGAGTCTGTTCCCCCAAACAGGTTGGTGGTTGGGGGCTGGTCTATTTCCGCCACACCATCCTGCCAGCCACCTCAGGGAAAGGGCCGGCTGCCGATCCACCTGGACGGAGGACAGGAGCAGGTGGGGCCCTTTGTGGCCAGCACGGCTTTGGGTGTCCGTTGGACACCTCTTCTGCTCAATCTAAAAACAAAGAAGGCTGTTGCTGTTCTGAGAGAGGGGCCTGGACAGAGTGGCTGTGTCCAGGCTCCAGGAGCTTGCCTGTCTCTCAGCACAGAGGCACTTGGCTCTGGAGAAACCCAGGTTGGGGCTCCTCCTTCCTGACCACCTTCCCCAGCCCCCTTTCCCACTGCGCTCGCCCATTCTACCCTCATCCAGACTCTGGGAGTGCACGCTGATCCTGATTCCATGCCAGGACTCAGCAGTGGGTCATGGTCGCCGAGGACACTTTCTGATCTAAATGACTTCCAGCAGCTTGACATCTGCAATTCCCCTGGTTCCCCAGACTCAGGGGATTATGAGATGTCAGTGTAAGGAGCCTCTGTACACGGCAGTCTTGGCATCTTTAGTTGGAAGGGGCCACAGCAGTCGGGTAGCCCCACCTCGCCCCTGTGGGAGCAGGCTGTACAGGACAGGGGACAGGATGGCCTCCGGGGCCCAGAGCTCACGACTGGGTGAGGCTCCCACTCCACTCTGAGGGGTTGTATGTCAGTGCTGGAAAGTTTTTTCTTGTCTTGAGCCACGCTCACCAGTCTGTAACTTCCTTGCCCTCTTGGTTTGTCCTTGCAAGGAGATGAGAGCAGGATGGAGATGAGTTGTGAGGCCCCCACAGGGGCACATCATCTGGGCCGAGCCCGTCCTTGGCCATCAAGCTGACATGAGGGAGCGGGAGGACACCTGTCCATCCCTGGACAGGGTGGAAGTCTGCATCTGCCCCATTCAGTCTGTCTGGTCACGTACTCACCAGTGAGTGCTGTTCCCAAATTGCACTCAGAAGTTCCAAAGCCCCAGGTTAAATTAACGTGACTGCCTGGGGGAAGATGGGAATTGTTACTTAGAACCTGGGGATCCCACCAGCTCCAAGGATGGATTTAGAATGGAGCCTCCCTGGGTGCCAGGAGGGATTGTGTCCAGAAGTCGGAGTCAGCAGGGATCAGAAACACCAGGGCTCTGCCGTCCACCCTTCCTATTTCTCTGCTTATATGAAGTATTTGAGAGCTCTGGGTAAGGCCGAGTGGGTAAGACCTGGTGGTCTCAGAAGGAGTTTTCTCAGTAAAGCAGGATTTGGAGAAAACTGTTCTCCCTCCTTGGCTTACTGGCCTAAGTCTGGTGCTCCAGCTCCTGTGGCTCCGTGCAGCCACATCTGTAGCCCCAAGGTCTGGCCCCTACCCTGTGTGGGACTGGCTGTACTTGATCTGCCCCTCAGCACTGGGGAGGGGGAAAGGGCCCCTTGGGTGCTGGCATGGAGAAAGCTGAGCTGATTCCCATCCTTTCCCCTCGTCCAGGAGGACAGGAACAGGCTGGGGAGAGGTGGAGGGGACGCTCCTGCTTTAGCCAGCATGACAGCCCAAGAGGGGATGACACCCAGGATAGTGACAGTTAATGGCTTCCGAAGACCTCTGCACTTGTTTAGGGTAACAGATTCCTCCCCGTGTCTGGGGAGCAATACATTTGTTGAAAGGGAGAAGATTGTAAAAAAGGAGAAGAGGAGGCTGAGGGCAAATAAAGAGCGATTGTCTCAGAGTAGGAGACCAGCTGTACCCCTGCATCAGTCGGAGGAGAAGCCAAATTCTGTGGCCAGCAGGGCCCCGGGGTCCTGGAAGGCGGCTGGGGACAGCCCGGGCCCCTTGCCATTCTGCTGTTGGAGACCCTACTTCCCCAGAGTCAGGCTCGCCGTAGACTTGGCTTTAGAAAATCAACTCCTGTTTCCCCCAGCCCCTTCCCACCCCCAGGTCTCCCACCCTGAGGCTCCTGGGGCCCTGCAGTGCTGCAGAACAGGTGATAGTGACCTCAAGAGAGGCTTTTGGCAGCATCAGGAGCCGGAGGTGGAGACCAGCTCGGGAAGATCCACAGCACTTGTTTTTTTGGTGGTGACGTTGTCTTAGCAAGTCATCTGCCTCTTTTCCTTTTGATCCAAGAGATAATCAAGTGTCAGGAGCCTCTCAGGCGAACCTTTTCTCCAGAGTGCTGCTGGGGGCGACAGCAAAGGCAGTGATTTTTTCTCCATGAGACACTCAGACCTCTGGGATTAAAAAGCAAACCTTTCTGTGGCACAGCCCTCTCGCCAGAAGAAAAATTACCCAGTTAAGTAAACTCTGAAGCACAGCTGGGTCTAGGGTTCCATCCCCAACAGCCAGCACTGGAGCCAGCGGGGTGTTTTTCTTCCCAGTGCTGGCGGAAGGTGTGTTCCCCTTCCAGCCCCGGGCAGCAGCGTGGCTCAGGAGGGGACGAAGGGGATGGAGGTCCCCCTGGAGCCACCAAACAAAACAAAACTGGCAGCCCCTTTTGTGGGAGGGACCCCACGAGGGTTTCTTGCCTCTGGGCCAAGCTCACCCCAGGCAGATTTTCGAGAACCACCCTAAAGGCAGTGACCTCAGAAGCCTATTTGTCCTCTCAAGTCTGTGCCAAGTTGTCAGTTCGCCACAAACTCCCTTTTCATTCGGTCTTAAAAGCAGCTGTGTGACCGAGTCCCACACAGCCCCCCTCCCTCCTTCCCACACTCCCGCCGCACCCCTTCCTCTCCCCTCTCCCCAGATGAGGCCATGCTTTCCCAATAACCAAGTGGGGAGCTCGGGGTTGGAAATAAGCTGGCTTGGGTTCCAGGAAGACAAAGGGGAAGAATAAGCACCAAAGGGACCGGAAAATCATAAATAAATGTGCTGAGCCGGAAACTTTCTTGGGCTTAATTAGGAATTAGTTCTGCCATCTGTTGAAACGAGGCTGGAGGAGACTGCAGGCCCTGGAGCTGTGCTGAGGAGCCTTCGGGCCAGCTCCTCTGAGGGGCTCTGCTCTGCTCTCCTCCCCTTTAGTCGCCTCGGAAGCCCCATCGTTCTGCCAGAATGGCACTGAAAGGGTTAAATGGCCTTTGTGAATAGCCACTTGTCCAGGAAAACTCAAAGCATGGATGACGTGTGACAGTGTCTGTTCATTTCTTGTGCTCCCCAAATAAGTTCTGGGGAGACTGGGCTGGTCAGTGTGGGATGCCTGGGTGGCAGATACCTCTGAACCCACATGGGGAACGAAGGTCTTGGTGTGCTGTCCCCCGCAGTGAGGCTGTTGTTCAGGTCCGGGCAGACCTGACTGGCTCACCCCCAGGTGGCCACCGCAGATTCCTGAGCAATCAGGTCTCCGGTGGCTGCTCTGCCCCAGGTGGCGTACCTACTGGAGGTCACGCCGGACCTCCTTGCCTTGATCCCCCCGCCCCGTGTGGGACAGGCGGCGTTTACTCCCGATGTGCACAGATGGATCGAGGCTTCTCCGCCAAGTTTCTTGTCTGTGCGGTGGCAGCGAGGCCTTGAATGGGACCGTGTTGTTAGCACAGCACCTATGCAGTGTGCAGAGGGGAGCCACAGTGAGCGTGACTGTCCTCAGCATCATCTTGGTCAGCCGCCACATCCCAAGAGTGGCCTCAAGATGAGCCTCTCTGGGGACTGGCCATGAGACTGGGGACATGACCTCAGCTACCTCAAGAGAGCATGGCACTGGGTGTCCACACTGGTGTCACGGTGAGATCTAGAAGCACCCAGGTTTGCTCTGTGCAGCCTCTCCTCTGCCACATCCCAGCTGTGGTGCCTGGAGAGGAGCCCTCTCTGCTCCGCCGCCCCCAGCATCTACTCCCACCCACTTTGAGGAAGCTCTGAGCTGGGAGAATGAAAGTCAGGCCCATCTCACAGAGGGGCAGGGGCTCTAGCCTCTGCCAGTCACAGGTAGACCGGGGATGCTGAGGGGAGACGCAGCACAGAGGATGTTCTTTGTGCTCAGAGGCCCAGCGCAGGGACTTCAGATCCCAAATCTGAGCACCTAAGCTGATGGCGGGAGGCTGCCCCCGCCCCGCCGCAGGGAGCTCTCGAGCTGAAGTAATGGCAGCTTCATTACTTCAGTCCCATTACCAACTTTCCCTGGCAGACGCCTGTAGACGCCTCCCATGAACAGCTGGCTTGGTGTGGGGCGTCCCATTTGGGGTTATTAAAATCCCGATCCTTTTTAACAAAGGCTGCCCTGGAGTACCACAGCCCTCCTCGGGCCTGGGCTGCCGAGGACCGCAGGGTTCCCTTCCCTCTGATTGTGTATGCAGAGCAGACGCTGCACACGCTCTTTTTGCATCTGTGTTCCCCTCAAAGTGGGTCAGACACCGTCCTCTCCAGGCGTTTGTGGATGAACGTGAGCCTGTCTCATGAAGTTCTCGGCCCCGCTGTCTCCACCTCCCTGAGCAACTGCCCCAGATTTGTTTTCCAAGCTGACAGGGAGAGGTGGGACGTGGTGGTGGTGGTGGCAGGTGAGGCCCCCAGGAGGAAGCCATCACCTGGGGACATGAGGCTTTCCGGTGTTTACCTGTCCCCAAACCCATGACTGATCCCTGCAGACAGCCTCCCAGTAGGACTGCGCTGATCCGTCACCACCGGCAGCCAGTGGTCTCGTGTCTGGGCCATCTGGTGCCCACTGCTGCCAGCTTGGCATTGGAATTCCTCCACAGCCACTCAACTAGTGCCTCTCAGAGGTCCCAGAAGGACCCCCCAAAATGCCCCCTGTGCCTCCATCCAGACAGCCTCATGTGCCAGCACCACGCCACCCTGCTGCTGCTGTCAGCAGCCCTGCACGGCCCAGGTCTCTGCGGCAGCCCTGCCCACCCTCCGACTGGGCCACTGTCCAGGGCTCTCCTGGACTGTTCCGTGTCCAGCCATGACTGGTTACACTCCTAGTGGAGGGAATCTTGAAAAACCTTTTGTATATGTTTCGTTTTGGTCTTAATTTTATTCTTGGTTTTCTAGAAGTTCTTTTTGCAAATGCACAGAGGCCCATTTATAGGAGAGGAACCCAGTGTTTCTGTTTTAAGGTAAAGTGGGCAGTTAATGAACGCTTGATGGTGAACAGCCAGCCATGTGCCGCCAAATGACTCCCTTCCTTAGCATCAGTCAGGACTGACCTGAGAGTTCACTTGGCCCCGAGCAAAGGGTGTTGCCCTTTCGGCCGCACCTCTCCTCTAAGCAGCCTTCGTTATCAGCTCTGATCTGTGTACAGCCGAGATGGGCAGATCCAGCTGCCAGACAAAGACTCCTGCAGTGCCCAGGAGGTCGGTGGCCCAGCTCTCCGGGCACTGACAAGGCAAGGAAACTAAGTCCCAGATCACTTGTGGTCGTGGGTCGAGTCTGGCCTGACGATGGTGACAGGCGTGGCCTCTGCAGAACTGGGCTTCACGTGGGAGGGTGAGTCTTAACCTTGCAGCAAGTCAGGCCGTTATATACACCTGCAGGGCTGCCACGGCCCACGGCAACCCTGGAGCTCCAGAGTTACGTTCAGACCCAGGAGGGGCCGCCCATCCTGGCTCGGTACCACCTCTCCTCATCTTCCTCACTCTCTCCTTCCCGTCTCTCTCTGCATCTAGCTGGCTGCTGGAGAGGAAAGGGCTGAGCAGCCTGCAGGAAAGGTGACAGCGCCTGAAATTTTATGTTTCCAATCTCCAGGAAGGAGATTAATCAGCCAGCAGCCAGAGGCCCTGCCTTGCCAATGATGGCACACTGAGCTTGCTCTGACAACTTAAGAATGAAAAATTGAGACCCTGCCCTCCCAGGCGCCACCTGCCAGGCTCCGAGGGTGTGGGGAAGTGGAAGGATGAAAGGCCAGAGCCCGTGATTTCTGACCGAAGGCTTGATTGCTCCAGAGGCTCAGACACTTGCCCTTCACCAGGCTGCCGCTGCCTCCTGCCACCCTGGGGAGAGGGGGACTCTGCTCTCAGTCCTTTGGGCTAAATAATTTAGCCCCAGGATAGAACCTCGTCCTACAAAGCTGGTTGTTTCAGCTCTCTTCTCTTCTCCTGGGGTGAGGAGTGAATGAAGCTAGAATCCTCCAGAAAGCACAGGAGCTGGCCCACATGGGAAGATCAGTTGGCTTTAGAGTCCCTCCTTTCAGCAGAAACCCAAGTGCATGGTGGGTGAGTTGCTAGGCAAAGCTGGCATATGCTGGATGCCCTACAGGTCTGAAATGAAAACCAGACCCAGGGTCGAGATGCTTTCGGTGCCTGGCACATCCGTGTGGGGGCCTCCCGTAGTCCCCAAAGGGAACTCCTACCAGGCAGAGCCCTCACCCACACCACAGCCCAAGTGCAGGTAGGTGCCACCCCAGGAAGGATGGGCCAGCTCAGGCTCCAAAGACCCTGTCTCCTTTAGCCCCTCCCGGAGAGGGCACATACCCGGAGGCCCCAGAGCTGGGGTAGTGGGGATTGCCTGGCCTCGAGGGGCCTTAAAAGATGCTGGTGGTGGTGGGGGTGGGCAGGGGCGTAAGAGGAGGAACTGAGGGTCACTCTGGTTGGCAGAGCAGGGGTGAGCAGCCTGTTGGGGTCCTCCTTGCCCCCCTCCCCATCCCTGACCCCCAGAGCCCCAAAGGTTAGCGGAGGCCAGTGATGAGGTGTTCCTGGGATCTGTTCTACAGCAGCTTGACCTGGCCAGGAAGGCGGGGTCACTAGTATCATCCAGTCCCCCTCGTTGGAGCACAAGGGGAGCTAGATGAGAACTCAGCGCTGACACAGTTTTTCCTGCTTGCCTGGGAACTGGGCTTTCAGCAGGGGCAGTGGGTTTCTGCAATGTTAGAAGGCATGTGCAGCTTCCTGAGCAATTGCTGCGAGGCAGGTTTTACCAGCACGGCACTGCCCTGTCTCACTCCAACCCTTCAGCGTCCCTACAGTCGTCTCCCTTTTTTTTTTTTTTTTTTTTTTAAAGACAGAGTCTCGGTCTGTCGCCCACGCCGGAGTGCAACGGCACAATCTCGGCTCACTCCAACCTCCATCTCCTAGGCTCAAGTGATACTCCTGCCTCAGCTTTCCGAGTAGCTGGGATTACAGGCATGGGCCACCACGCCCAGCTAATTTTTGTATTTTTAGTAGAGATGGGTTTTCTCCATGTTGGCTAGGCTGGTCTCGAACTTCTGACCTCAGGTGATCCACCCACCTCGGCCTCCCAAAGTGGTGGGATTACAGGCATGAACCACCGTGCCTGGCCTCATCTGCATTTTTAAAGGTGATGAAACAGTTCGCCCCAAGGTTACACAGTTAAGTGGCAGATTCAGGAGCTGTGCCCAGTGTAACTTGGCCATTTCCAAGCCAGGACTGTGTCCTAGTGTCGCTCACACCTCTGGGCTGCAGGATCCTTGGGCTCTTCCACCTCCAGCCTGCAAATGTGGGTCTCCTTCTGCCGAAGTCAGTCCCGTTATTTAAGGAACAAATGCCCAATCACCTCCCCCTGTTTTAGGGCCAAGAGGCTGGTCTCCAGTTGCTCACCCACCCCTTCCGATGGCCCAGCTAAAGCCAGAGAGCCCTGCAGCCCGGCACCTTCCAAGGGCTAAGTGGTGGTGAAGGAGGGAGCTGGCGCCAAGTCCTCCGCTAGTCCTGTTCCCCGCCTGGAGTGCTGGTGCCTGAGCTGGTGATAGGCACACTGCCGGCCATTCATTATCATTAGCCCCGGCATGTTGATTCTCTGCTTGGAAAAGAGAGTGCCGCTCCCAGACAGCCGCCCTGACGCATGGCCTCCACCTCACAGTGTCAGAGCCAGAGCACACATGGGGAGCAGGGAATGGCACGGGGCTTGGGGCGCCCTGGCCTTAGGGACATCTGGAGCCAGGTTCAGAGGTCAGAGAGTTGCGGGAGCAGCTCTCCAGGAAGCAGCCCTGCCGAGGCATAGCTCAGCACTGGCGTGTGGGAAAGGCCTGGGGGCCCATGCCTGGAGGAAGACCCCTCACCCTTGGTCCTCAGGGTCTTGGCTCTGAGTATGTGTGCACAACTCGGGCACCTAAAGGGATCAGGGAGGAATAGTGTGCTGCGTGCGGTCTGGCCCTAGTGGATGCGTGTCTTCATACTCCTCATCCCTTCCAGGCCCTGTAGAAAGGGATGAGCGGGCTGGGGGAGCCCTGTCATGGGCAGGGCCCTCTATGGCTCCCGAGAGCCTCTGTTCCAGCTCACACCCTTATGGAGATGTCCCTCTGATGGTGGCCCAGGACCACAGGCCAGTTCCATAGCACCCCAGACCCAGCCAGTGCCTCCCTCACCAGATCAGGCTGCCCTGGGGGTCACAGCCTGGGGGTACTCAGAGCCCATTTGTCCTTGGGCTTTTCGAGAAGGATTGGTGCAGCGTCTCAGCTCCACCCTAGGTCTTCAGCGTCCCCATGCAAATCAGGGCAGACGACAGGGTTAGAGTGAGGAGTCCTGGACCGAGGTTGGTGGCAGGAGGCAGAAATCTTTCAAATCCTTAGCATCTCAGGTGCTTCCCAGGTACGCACACATCCACACAGCCCACAGACCCCCAGCACAGGAAACCCCCACTGAGACACCCATAGAAATACAATGCCAGCCACCTGGGGAAGTTTTCAATTTTTAGTAGCGACATCTTGAAATTCAGTTCATTTTGATAAAATACTTAACATATCAAAAATATCTTTCAACATGTAATCATGAAAAAATGACGAGTGGGATACTTTATGTTCCTTTTCCACGCTAAGTCTTTTTTTTCCTTTTTGAGACAGAGTCTCGCTCTGTCACCCAGGGTGGAGCGCGGTGGCGCAATCTCAGCTCTCTGAAACTTCTGCCGCCTGGGTTCAAGCGATTCTCCTGCCTCAGCCTCCCTAGTAGCTGGGATTACAGGCACCTGCCACCACGTCCCGCTAATTTTTGTATTTTTAGTAAGGACTGGGTTTTGCCATGTTGGCCAGGCTGGTCTCAAACTCTTGGGCTCAAGTAATCCGCCCACCTCAGCACTGGGCCACACACCAAGTCTTTGAAACCCGGTGTGTTTTACACTTGAGCACACCTGAGTTTGAGCCAGCCATGTTCCAGTGCTCAGGAGCCTTGGCCTTGTGTGGCCCTGGTGGTCAGCACGGCTCTAGATGCTTCTCAGTGCTTCTCCGTCAGAGCCCAATGGGTTTGTTGCCACCTTCAGGGAGAGCATGGGCAGAATTCAGGCTGCCCAGAAGTAGCCCTTGCTTAATTCCAGAGCCAGTCATGGGGATGAGGAAAACAGGAAGGCCACCAAGACGGACTCAGTGCCTCAGCATCGCATGCCCATGGGGAGAGGTTCATGTGTGACCCCAGAGCGGAGGTGGGGGCTCCTGGGAGGGCTCTTTCTGCTCCACCCCTCCCCGCCCAGGCCTGGAGAGCTCTGGCCCCTGTGCGCCAACTCCAGTGGTGCCTGGGAAGGTCACCCAACTCTCTCCAGCCCCACACAGACTCCAGCATTCTGTAAGGAAGGCGGAGTCCTGCCCAGGCCTCACATGGCTCAGAGACCAAGGCAGCGCTGCCTGGGAGGACCTGGAAGGAGCTCGTCCCTCTCCATACCTGCAGCTCAGCCAGCCCTTATGTTGATGCCCAAGGGTGTGTGTTCAGCACAGGAAGGAAGGGGCTGGCTACTGACCATTCTGATCTTCCTGTCCCTGCCCACAGAGACCCAAGAGAGGTGAGCTGGGGGTGCTGGTAGGATTCGCCGAACATGAGCATCAGGGCCCTGGGCCCCAACTCCAGACACCTGCTCATCCCCCTCTGGGCCCAAGAACAAGTCACCTTCAGCTGCTACAAGGGCTTGGCCCAATCACGGCTTCATCCCTCCAATAAGGCCCCCTTGTTTCCCCAGGCCCCCAGGGTGAGGCTCCAGGAGGGCAGGGATATTCTGAAAGGGAGGGAGAGATGTTGACTTTCATCCCCTTATAAACCAGCGCCAACTTTGCCGTTTGGCAGGTGTTCAAAGTGGGTGGGTTCACCCGTCCTCCTCCCTGCCAAGGAGACAGGCCGTGAGGACAGACGTGGAAGCAGTGCCTGCAGGGACTTCTTATCTGGTTCTTGCCAGGCTGAGGCTGTCTGGGGAAAGGCTGCTTCTCTTCGCTTCTCTTCTGACTGCTTTAGGAGCCTGAGGACTCGGGTGTTGTAAGAGCGTATCTTGAGGTGAAATTGCTCCCTGACCGCCACGCTTGAGGTTGCGGCAAAGCCGATATTAACAAGAACCTTGGCTTGTTCAGATGCCCGTACACTGGATGTGCCTCCTGGCAGCCCAGTCTTTGTGTCAATTTTACTTCTAGCCTCCTCAGAAAGGGAAGGGAGGTGCCTTCTCTGACTGGCCTCTGGCAGCTCAGGATTCCAAGACAATGACTTCCTGTGCCTTCGCTCTGTCTTCCTCACTCCCTTCCCAGGTGTCAGTGTGCGAGGGAGGGGAGTGGCTATGGCCCAGGTGAATCAGTGTGGAGCTGAGATCCACTATCGGGATGAGCCTGTGAGCAGCCAGCAGCCTTGGCAGGCGACCTCACGGGGCCTCGATGAGGCTCTGCCTATGGGTGTCCTCGGGGGCCCCCCTCGTCTCCATCCCACATTGAGCTGCTCCTCCTAAACCGTGAGGAGTCACAGCAGCCACAGACCTATAGGGTCGGAACGGCCCCGAAAGGTCCTCCACATCCCGTCTGACACCTGCTTCCCCTCTGGGACCCCCACCTCGTGGCCTCCTACCCTCAGGCTTGGCCGCCTCCCGCGACGGGGATCTCATCATGTACCCCACAGCTAGTGTGCCTGATAACCAGCCCGTTCTTTGGTTATAATTTGTCCCCTGTACCTTCCACCTGGACTCTGGTCCCCTGGACTCTGGGCTCCAGAAGGACAGGACCCCTGTCTCAGTGTGCTGTCCCCAGATGGCCAGCATAGTGCCCAGCACCCAGGGGAAACTCCGTCCATTGTTGTTGAATGAAGGAATGAACAGTCCAGTTGGGCCCATGGGTGACACAAGACAAATGCGGTGGCTTTTGCGTTGGCTTTTACTCAGATATTAAGAGAGAAGTCTCCTGCCTCCCCTTGTCATTTTGTAGCTGAGCCTTCCGAGACCCAGCAGCTGCTTGTGTGACCTGTGTTCGCCTCCTCCTGTGTCCTCCCCTCTGCCTCCTCCCGGCTTCTCACTGCTGCTCTCCACCACTCAGAGCGGGACTCCGGGTGTGGAATTGTGGGTGGATGTGGACGCGGATGTTCTGGGCACTGCCTGTGATAGGCTCTTGGGGGAACTGCAGGCCCTGCTGGGGGCTGACCCCCCTGCACATCTGACTGAAGTCCTGGGTGTCTGGTCCTTAGCGTGTCTGGGGAGCACCTTCTGCTCTGTCCCGCCTCCGCGCCCGTCTGGCCTCCCACGCAGCCTCCATGAGGTGGGCGCAGGCTGTCTTGGCGGCTGTGGCCGAGCCCCGGGTGTCGGTGTGGCTCTTGGAGCCCTGCTCCCCACCGCGCGTCCTGGCAGAGTCTCCATAACCTGTCATCCTCGTTTCATCTTGATTTATGATCAGACCTAGTGAGTTTTTGGAGCAGCTGTCTCCCAGGGATGTGGCGATCAATCTAGGAGATGGCTGTTGAACTCCGCTCCTCCCCCAGCCAGGAGAGGCAGGGAGGGGCCAGACAAAGGGGTGGGGCCACAGGGGCCTCACCAGGTGGGCAATGGGGGTTAAGCCTCGGGCCATGGTCCCAGGACTCTGCAAGATCAGGGCCCTGACCTCCCCTCCGTCCCTCCCTTCCTTCCTTTTCTCCCTTCCCTCCCTTTCCTCCATCTCCCAGGGGAATTTGAGGTTCTAGATGGTGCTAGTTTCTTTTGAATTTGCTGGTTTGGAGACCAGGCTGGAACAGTTCCCTTCACTCTCCACTCCCAGGGGACGGATCCCAGCACCCACCTTCATATCCTCATGGTGGTACTGAACCGGAGTGCCCTGCCCCCTCCCCAGATAGCTGGGTTCACCCTCTGCCTCAACTGGGGCCATTTCCATTGGGAAGCTGCTCCTCACCCCTGTTTTGGGGGCGTGGCTCTTCTAGAACCACCTGCCCTTCCCATAGTGTTCCTCACCATGGCAGCCTCTCCCACTCCTGGTGTGTGAGTGCCCTGAGTGCAGGTCGGGATTCACGGGTGAATGACCCACCTCTGCTGGGTGCGCACTCGGTCTGCTCAGCCCCAGAGCTGGTGGCGTCTCCATGCAGCTGAGCTGCCACACAGCTGGGTGAGCTTTTGACAGCAGCGCAGGGTGTGACCAAGGGGAGTTCACGAAGGCCCGCATGGCCCTGCAGCTGCGCCTGCCCAGTCAGGTGTTTATCCTACTTTCTAATGCTCTGGAATCACCTCCCAAGAGCTTCTAGCATCTGCTTCTGACTCCTAGGTGGCAGCAAACATCCAGCCCATAAAGGTAGACTTGGTTTTTGCAAATAGACTTGTTTAAGACAATCAAAAGAACGAAATGGGTGACTAATCTAGGTAATCTAGGTAGTGGCATTACGAGGTGAAACTAATTCCGGCTAGAAGATCATGAAGTCGTTTTTTTAATCACCTATAGCCATGGCTTTGTTCTTTTTTTTTTTTTCGGTGGTGGAGTCTTGCTCTGTTGCCCAGGCTGGAGTGCAGTGGCACAATCTCAGCTCACTGCAACCTCTGCCTCTCGGGTTCAAGCGATTCTCCTACCTCAGCCTCCCGAGTAGCTGGGATTGCAGGTGCGTGCCACCAAGCCCAGCTAATTTTTAGTAGAGATGGGGTTTCACCATGTTGGCCAGGCTGGTCTCAAACTCCTGACCTCAGGTGATCCGCCTGCCTCAGCCTCCCAAAGTCCTGGGATTACAGGTGTGAGCCGCCGTGCCCAGCCGCTGTGGCTTTGTTCTAGCTGAAGGTTCTGAAGTTGTTCCACATCATTGTTGGTGTCAAAGGCGCCTCTTCCCAAGACAGCTGCTCTGGAGGATGCCAGCTAGAAGGTGTATATTTCAGGGGTGTGTGTGTGTGTGTGTGTGTGTGTACAGCTGTCTCATTTCTCTGGAAACCTACTTCGTAAATTGGTTTATTTACCATGAGGAAATCCCACAGTCGGCTGTAAGGAGAGCTGCCTTTCTTTGGAGATGTGAGTTTGGGGAGTTAGAGGAGCAGAGAAGCACGAGCTGTGTCCAGGGCAGGAGGGAGCAGTGGCAGGGATGCTCATATCCAGACAGCTGACCTCTTCCTGCCTTCTTGCCTGCTTGCTCACCAGACCAGGGCCCAGGGCCGAGTGACAGCTAGAGGAATTCTCCACTTGCCTTTTTCTAAGTTCATGCCAGCCTTGGCCAGGGCCAAATGCCAGGTCTCAAGGTGGTGCCTCAAGATGGCAGTGGCAGTGCAGGATTTGAATCTTGCCCTACAGCAGCTGCCCCCGTTGCCCTGACCCTTGCGCCCCACTTATGGTGGCAGAACAGTCTGCTGCAGCCTCCTGAATAACAAATCACCAGGTGCCCCTGAGCCCAGTCTGGCCTCTGTACCCCCACCCCATCCTGCTCAGCTCTGCTCTGTAGCCCTTTCTGGCTCACAGGGACTCTGCCTCCAGCCTGTCTGCTCTCTCCCCGGTACCCCTCCTGCACGTCCTGCCCTGGCACAACTCGTGTGGGGTGGATCTCTCACATAGGCACTGCTGTGCACACCCCCTCTACCCACCCTCAGAAATCTCTGGGGCAAGCAGATTGCTCAGAGTCCTGGGCTGTCCCACAGGTGTCCTGTGCCATCCACCCCCAGTGGGTGAAGCTGGAGGCAGCTCCCTGGGCTGAGACTGGAAGGAGGAACTAGGCCGCCGCTTCCGCCTGACTGACCAGGGTGGACGATTTGTGATGTCAGGGGAGGAGGAGTCCCCAGGCCCTCAGAGTCAGGAGTGGCGGGGACTGGAGCGGGTGGTGAGAGGCAGAAACAAATCATCTTCTTTACTGGCAATTTTCTCAGGCCGGTTTCCACGCTCCCCTCCTCCCCTCCTGTCCCCGACAGTGTCAGGCAGTTCTGATTAAAAGTAATAGATGAAGATTCCATCTCACTCCCAAGTGTCATTGTGGGAAAACATTGCCTGGTTTCCTGTGGGTCCCATCAGAACCACCTCTTCCTTCCAGGAGTCAGGGAGTGGGCCTGGCCCAAAGGGGACCGTAGGGTACCCAGCCTCACACCTGCAAAAGAGCCCTGGGGCTCTGCGGGGGCCCCCAGACAGGAGCCTCCAAGCTGTGAGCTGACCTCTTTGGCCACTGCCCCTTCACACTTGCCTGTGCTGCTCACCAAGAAATGTCACGTGTCCCCGTGGGCTTCACCTGAGGGGTGAGGGCACAGGCTAGAGAGGCTGTCAGATATGTTCTGAACAGAGAGAGCAGGGCTTGGTCAGCTTCAGAACAGACACGGACACCGGTGGTCTCCGTGTGTGAGTAGCTAACCGTGGTTCTGGGTAGCCCGGAGAGCAGAAGCGAGAGACACAGAAAGATCTAAGAGTGCCATCTCCTCAGAGCGCTGGAAACGCAGCCCCTTGTCCCTGCAGTGCGCAGGCTGCCTCTGGGGAACTCAGCCTGGAGGGCGTGCTGTGAGCCCATCTCCAGTGGCAGCCCAGAAGGAGGGTCCCCGTAAAGAGCTGCGAAGTGAAGCCAGCCTGGTCTCCATCAGCAATGCCAGCTGTTTGCTCTGAACAGATAGGGCCACAGGCCCCCTTCCACTTCCACAGATGGTCCCCTGTCCCCTAGCTGTGCTGCCAGGCCCAGGAAAACAGAGCCACATCCCACCTGCCTCCAGCCTCGGTGTCAGCAGCCCAGGACTCGGCAGTCCGCAGCTTTGGTCCTTGGTGCCATTTCTGCCCTGGCGTGACCGCTGGCAACTTCCTGCCTGCCCTCGGCCCAGGAGGACACCTCCTCCCAAACACTCCGTGCCCTTCTGCGTCTACCCCCCAGCTCTCCAGCCTCACATTCCTTAAACCAAGGGAGAGAGGGTGACCCTGTGTCCTGACTCAGCCTGCTCCCTGCCAGGAAGCTGGCAGAGCCCCTGAGAGCCCTGGGGATCTGATGAGGGAGCCAGGCAGTGCCTGCCCAGGACTGGCCCTCCTCTAAGAAGACAGAGTTGCTACCTCTGCAAAGCCGGACCACCCTGCCACTGGCCCCACTGCAGCCCTGTCCCCACATACCCAGGCCTCCTGCTCAGCAGGGAGAGGGGAGAACAGGACAGAGAGGGATGCGGGACCTTCCTCTGATGAGCAGCCACTGTTGAGCCACCCAAGAACAGGGCTGCATGAATGTGCATTTAATGACTCTTTCTCACGGGGCTCTAGTCCCCACAAAGCTGCCCCCCAGACCGGAAACTCAAGGTAGGGCCCTGCCTGTCCCCACGGGGTGACTCCTCTCTCTCGTTTCCCAGCTTTTGCCGTCATGATTGTGCTGGCCCTGGTCCGCATTGGGCATGGACAAGGGGAGGGGCACCCGCCCCTGGCCGACTTCTCGGGGGTCCGAAACCTGTTTGGGGTGTGCGTCTACTCCTTCATGTGCCAGCACTCTCTGCCGTCCCTCATTACCCCCGTCTCCTCCAAGCGCCACCTCACAAGTCTGGTGTTCCTGGACTACGTGCTGATCCTGGCCTTCTACGGCCTCCTCTCCTTCACCGCCATCTTCTGCTTCCGCGGCGACAGCCTCATGGACATGTACACACTCAACTTCGCGCGCTGTGACGTCGTGGGCCTGGCCGCTGTGCGCTTTTTCCTGGGCCTCTTCCCCGTCTTCACCATCAGCACCAACTTTCCCATCATTGCCGTGACTCTGCGCAACAACTGGAAGACACTCTTCCACCGCGAGGGCGGCACGTACCCGTGGGTGGTGGACCGCGTCGTGTTTCCCACCATCACCCTGGTGCCGCCTGTGCTGGTGGCCTTCTGCACCCACGACCTGGAGTCCCTGGTGGGCATCACAGGGGCCTACGCGGGCACCGGCATCCAGTACGTCATCCCCGCCTTCCTGGTGTACCACTGCCGCAGGGACACCCAGCTGGCCTTTGGCTGTGGGGTCACCAACAAGCACAGGTCCCCTTTCCGCCACACCTTCTGGGTGGGCTTCGTGCTGCTCTGGGCTTTCTCCTGCTTCATCTTCGTCACGGCCAATATCGTCCTCAGCGAGACCAAGCTCTGACAGCAGGACAGGCAGGTCTAGTGACGGGAGGCATAGGGGCCCCAGCCCCGCTCCTCGCCCGCAGAGCCCAGATTTAGTTGCTTCCAGGTGTTCATGGGGCAGGTGGGACTGTGGCTCTAGGGGAAACCCCCTGTCCAGCTGGGGGTCTTCACCCCACCTTCCACCCAGTCCACACCTGTCCTCACTCCCCCGGGCAGCTCTCCCACCAGGTCCTTCTACCTGGGTGACACGTGGCTGCTCCCAAGTTCTAAGACTCATTACTGGAATCACACCTCTGCCACATCTTCCAACACGCTTCACCCCCCACCCCACCTCCAGGGCGGGCTACTCCCTGCACGGTGGGAGATGCAGTGCTGGCACTGCCATCATTTGTCCCAGACCCATGCCCCTGCCCTCTCCTCCCCCGTCCTGCGTCCTTGTCTAAGAAACCTCCACTAGCAGCTGCGGCCTCTTCAGAGGCGAATCCCAGGCTGGAAGCATCCTAGCCAGGTCTGCCTGTGATGGCAGGGCCCACCCTCCCACCAGGCCTGGGAGGCGGTAGGTGCCACCTCAGAGAGGGCCTGGCTGGCCGCATGACAAGAACAAGAAGTGCTAACTGGTACCAGAGTCCCCAGATAGAGCTGTGAGGGCCCTCGCTGTGGGTGCGAGCTCCGGAGTAGCAGGCTGGATGGAGCATCCCTTCTACAGGGACACAGCCGCCCGCCAGCTGGGCCTAAAGTCTGGAGCTGGTCCCTGAAAGGGACCGTCTGCTGCCCTCGCTGCCCCGCTGGAGCCCTCAGGGCCTCCTGCAGTGCAGTGCAGGTGGTCCTACTAGAGGGAAGCCATCTCCACCTGGCACCTCAGCAGCTTGGCAGTGACACGGCAGTGGGAGGGCTCTGAGGCTCCCAACCCCAACACTGAAGGCGGCTCCCTTAGGGGCTGGGCGTGGGTGCTCAGCGTTCGCACTGTGTCCCTTGGGCAATGTGGGGTTGGATGGGGCCCCCACTGCCATTCCCATGGAAGGAGGCTAGGTCCCCAGCCACCTCCCACTCGGCCATGCACGCACTTGCTGGGCTGGCCTCCTGGGAAACACAGGTGACTCGAATGAACTCTGCATTTTCAACGTGCCTTCTACTGCTTCAGGACCTGGGGGTCCCCCTGACCCTCACTGGCTTGCCCCCAGCCCTGGGCCTGGTCCCACCTGGCCTGGAGCTGCCTCTCTGGGGTGGGTCTCAGGCCCCACCCCTCCCTCTTTTGAGTTCAGTGCCTTGCTCAGCCCCTCCCCTGTATCTAAGCGTCTTCAGACCTCTCACAGAGCGACGATGTAGGGTCTCCTGGGGCCCAAGGTGGTCTCAGGGTCAGGGGTGGGATTTGCGGGGAACGCGGGGAGCCCACGGGCTGCGCCACCTCTGCCCTGGCAGCTGAAGCCTGGGAGAGTCCCTGCGTGGTGTGATCGGCCTCAGCCCGCTTTCTCTCTGCCGTCGCACCTCAGTGGTTCTCATAGCTTGTCCCCACGTGTCATTTTCCATCCACGGGAAAAACAAATGCCCCTTCTCCATCTGCCATTGTGGCTTCCTCCCAGGAGGCCTCTCAGGTTGGGTAGAGCAGGGGCCTGCAGTGGTCAGGCCAAGAGCAAGGAAGGCCTGGCTACACCCCTGTGGCTGAAAACTCAAAACATCTGGAATTACCCTTCTCCAGTTACGTTCCCTCTTGCTTAAAGACAAAGCTGATTAAATCATCCTGCCACCCGAGGCTCCAAACCAAATCTTGGATGCAAATTCATTAGCTTCATAAAGCCCAGATTGATTTATGTGACAGTCTGGAACCGCCCAGCCATGGGGTTGGTGGCCGTGTTCCCCGCCACCTCTGAGCTGGGGCAGCCCCAGCCCTGGAGGGAACTGGCCAGCAGTGACCACATCGCTGATACCAAGTGGGGACCCTCACCACTGCCATTGTCTAACTGCTTTGCTCCTCGGTGTCCTGCTATAAGTCAGATGAGGTCACCTTCCTCTCCATCGATGCCAGGCTTCTGCCGTTGACGGCCAATGGGTCTTGGGGCCAGGGGCAGAGAACCCCAACAGCAAGACAGCCCCGGGTGATGCTGGCTCTCCACGTGCATCAGTCACGTTTCACTGCAGCCATCATCAACTTGGCAAAGTAGGCAAGTTCAGCTTGTGGTTTCCATTTTGCAGATGGGCCCCCAGGGTCAGTGGTGGGGAGAGCAGAAGAGGATGCCAGCCCAGCCTGGCCCAGGAGCAGGTGTCGCTGTGAAGGAAAGCTTAAACTCAGCAGCCTCTACCCAACATCTGCCACCTGCATGGCCCCAGATGCCCCTGGGGCAGGCCAGGTCAAGGTGGGAGTAAACTTTCTTTGCCTCCCTCCCCGCAGAAGCACCAGACCCACCTGAGCCCCAGAGCCTCATGCCAGCAGCTCCTGGCTGTTCCTCACCTGAGGCTAGAGCAGCAGCTGCCGGCTTATAGATGGGGCAGATGGCAGGTGATAGACTGGGAAGCACTGCTGGGTGGTGGAGGTGGGCAGTGGCACCGTGATGGGCCCCTAGCCACACAGCTGTCCTCACCACGGGGCAGGAAGCAGCCTCGGTAACAGGCAGCGGCCAGAGTCAGAGTGGTGGGGAGGACAGGGGCTGCTGCCCCGCTCCTGGAAAGCCCCTGCAGAGGGGCAGTGGCTGGCAGTGCCAGGCCTGGGGGGAAGTGGAAGCGTCCTGTCTGGGGGCAGATTCCCAAGCAAAGGTGACCCATGGTTAAGGGCCACTGGAAAGCTGGAGAGAGCTTGGGATCCCTTCCACCTGGGGCCAGTGGTGTTGACTGCATACTGGAGGGGTAACCTCCGCTGAGGGTCATTATGTGCCAGGCATGGCATTGGGTAGTTTCTGCATGGACCAGGCAGCCGGGCCTGCCATTTGCAGGCAGCGAGCCTCTGTGACCTGTCCTTCCTCATTTGTAAAGTGGGGTAACAGTAGCGATGTCACTGGCCAGTTGTGGGGATTAAAGTGCTGAGCTTAGTGCCCAGCACAAAATGCTCAATAAAGCTATTCAGTGACACCTGTTCCCCACGTCACTCACCAGCCATAACTACTTGTAGCCAGGGACCCCCGACTCATTAGGACTCCAGACACCTACTTGGTTTCATAGCCTCCTAACGAGCTGTCGCCGGATTGCAATTCAGAAACACAAAATTGGTCTGAATTCTCTGGAGTCTAGAGGGCTTTGGGGATAGGGGTTGTCTCTGGTTCTCCAGCCCTTAGGAAACTTGAGGACAGTCCTCCCCTTTCAAAGAGCAGGACAGGCTAGGCTGGAGGGTCCTGGCTGAAGACAGCAGCCTGCCCTTTTGCAAGCTCTGCCCTCCTCCCCCACACGCACCTGGCTCCCTGCAAAAAGCTGGCTTAGACCACAAGCCGCTCAGCTAGACACGAGGAAAAACAGCTACAGCAGCAACAGAAGGGACCCCAGTTAGTAAGATTTTCCTGCTCTGAGGCCAGCCACAAGGGCCTCCCTCTTTCTGTATCTCACCCAAAGAAAACAACGGTATTCGAGCATGTGGGTCACCAGGCCCTTGTTTATGATGCTTTCACATCTACAGCCTGACTTCTCTCTCCTCTCCCCTGCCACGCTTTCTTCCCTTCCCTTGGTGGTGCAGGAAGCCAGGCCAAGCTAGTTCTGAACTCAGGATGCAGCCTTCCTGCTACCTGTCCCCCAGGACTCATATCCTCCTGCCCCCCCAAATATATTCCTAGAGAAGGAACAAGGCAGCCAGCGCCTGGCCCAGGAGCAGGAGTGGCCCTCCTCAGAGCCAGCAGCAGGCTCAGCTCCACACTGGAGGCTCAGCTCTTAATGATCTTTCCAGTTCTTGGTTATTAATGATCTTGGGCAGAGAGCAGAGCAGCCCTGTCCTCACAGCTCCTCCAGGCTGCCTCACCTCCCACAGCCTTCCTCCCTGGGCCAAAGGCAGACCCTGACTCCAGGAGGAGGAGGGGCTCAGTTCCAGGGGCTGGTGGCCAACAGTTAACCCTCTCACCACTAGTAGCTGCAACCAAGGTCAAGCTCCCTTCCAGAGTGAAGCCTGCTGTCCTGAACCTGAATCCAGCCCATAAAAACCCATAGGGTAGACAGCGTGAAATTGTATAGACAGGGCCACCCACTCTTGGGGTACTCTCCTCCCAAGAATGGAGGTGTATCCCCCCCACCATTTCAGCTGCCTTCACCCCTAAAACTAACCGAAAAAAAAGTCCAGTTCTCATGGCCCCAACCCAAACAGTGGGGTCTTCAGGACTAAAGAGGCAGCCTGGCTTCCTGGGAACCAGCAAGGAGCTATGGGGGAGGGCACTGGCAGAGACAGCCAGCACCGCCCCTCGAGGCTTCCGCTCTGTCACATGGAATTAGCCTCTGACCTGCCTCCACCCAGCTTGTCAGGACAGCCAGGGCTTGGCCTTTACATCCTCAGCCGTTAGAAAAGGGTCTGACAGAATCAATAGTGCTGTTTGTGGAACGGAGAGAAGAACGAATGCCTGCTTGTTCCACAGTCATTGTAGGGGGGATAAGTGTAATTGCAGATGTGAAAACATTGAAAATGGTAAAAGCAAAAGCCATCTTTTCAGATGGGCCAGAGGCGAAGATGTGTGATAGAAAAAGGAAGTGGGCTAGAAGCCCCAGAGGGAGGAGAGGATGAGACCGCAGGCAGATTCTCCCACCACAGGAGTCCTGGCACCAGCGAGGCCAAGCTGTGCCTGACCCTGGCAGCCACCTGCACCAAGATTCCAGAGCCCAGGCAGTTCCGAGCCTCGCATGTCAGCCACGGAGAGAACGCGGCCAGCCAGGGTTTAGCAAGCCTACAAGCTCCACACCTTTCTCTGCCTCTGCTACCATGGCGCTGTCAGGCTCCCCGGGGCGTCCCTGGCAGGGCAGGACAGGACAGCCACCACCCCTGGCACAAGCCTCCCTTTTCAAGGAGACTGAGGGATAAACGCCATCCATCATCACCAGAGCCCCCGTGCTAAGCACACGTGTTACATCTGGTGCCAGGATGGGTGGGAGCTGGTCCTGAATACCAAGTGGCTTCTGCTGCCTAGAGCCCCCTCTCGGCCTCACCTCCTTCCCACATCCCTCCCAGACACAGTCCCAAGGCTCCGCCTCCCCGAGAGGGACCTGCCACCGGCTTTAGGCAAACATCCCACCTGGGATACTCCCATGATGCCCTGTTGTCTACAGCCTGTGCTGTGCCCCTTCCACAATGCAGAATGAAGCAGCCAGGACCAATGTGCTGTAAAAGGTTGGTTTAATGTCCCAGTGCTCTGATGAGAAGAAACTCCAGCCAGGTAGAGCAAGGATCAGGATGGCCCTGCCTCAACCACAAGTTCCAGCCTCCATGCCCACAGCTGCCGTGACCAATAACTGGCTAGCCCCAGGGCAGGGAGAACCTCAGGAGTCTGACCCCCACAGCACACCCTCCTGGCAGAACTCTGCATGATAAGAGGACAGCAAAAGCCCAGCCCTCACCATGATTTGAGGCTACTGAGGCCACTGATGATCATGGAAGACATCATCTGTCATTGGGGTCCCATGGCCAGGATTTCATGGTAGAAGCCAGAAAAGCCCAATCCTGCCTGCCGCTTAACCCTGACAGTGGCAGCAGAGAATCCAGCTGGCTCGGAGCCTGAGTGGCTGATAACTCACACTTCTGACTCCAGACTGGAGATCCGTCTCCAGGTGCAGGGTCCCGGGAAGCCTTGCGTCCCACAGGCTACCCTGCTGACCTCGTCCAGTCCCCCACTGTCTCTGTAGCCTGTGCCCAGCCCCAGAGTCCTGCCCCTGTGCCCCAGAGACCCCCAGGCTCCAGGGAGCCAGGAGCCGTGGCTGGCACAGGGTGGAAGGTGAGGACAGACAGCCCCCCAGCAAAATGGCAGGTGGGCGTGGGCGTGCAGACAGACGTGCTGTCTGTGCTGCCAGGCGGGGGCCCCTGCCTGCTCGCCCTCCTGGCAGGCCTCCCGGTAGATCGGCAGGCACATCGACTGCGCCTGCGCCTGCGCCAAGCGCCTGCAGGCCGAGTGGCCGTCGGGGCGGGCGCAGGCGGGGCCGGTGCACCCAGCGGGTAGCGAGCTGGGCCGAGCGAAGGCCTCGGCCACGCAGCTGGGCAGGGAAGCGTGGCGCGGGCGCGAGCCCCGGGCCCAGGCCGCGTGCAGCAGGGCCTCCCGCCGGGCCAGCTGCTCTGCCCCGAGCAGCAGCAGGTCCTCCGGCTCCGGGGGCTCCGGGAAGAGCGGGAGGAAGGGGCGGCCGGATCGGTCGGCTCGAGGAAAGGAGCTGTAGTGACAGCGCGTGAGCGACAGGGGTCGCTCTGGGAGGGCGCGCCGCTCGGAGGCCGAGAGGTGCCTCCCGCAGTGCCCGGCCCGCACCGGCCACCGCGCCTCCCAGGCTGGGCGGCGCGACACTCGGGAGACGTCGGACAGGGGCGGCCCCGGCGTCGGGGGGCGGCCCGGGGGCTGCTGAGCCCTGCGCACAAGCGCCGCGCGACCCCCGCCTGGCGGTCCCCTGCCCGTGGGGCTCGGCTGTGGGGGCGGACCGGGGGTGGGCAGGCATGGGCTGGGGCCAGACCGCGGGGTCGTGCAGGGAGGCGGTGGGGGCGCACGGCGGCCGCCACCCCAATTCTCGATGGTGCGAGTGGCGCGGTCCAGGGAGCTGCTCACGCCCGCCGTGGTCACCATGTCGCGGGCCGCCTGCAGCATCTTGAGCACGCTGGCCTGGGCCGAGCTGGCCGTGAGGTCCGGGCTGGGCTGCCGCGGTGGGCTGGCGAGGCTCTGCACCCCGCTGAAGCAGCTGTAGATGCCCTGGGCAGTAGGGAGATGACAGGCCGTGAGCAGCGCCCTCCGCTCAGGGACCCGCCACGATTGTCCCCACCTGGTCCCAAGGCATCATCAGCCTTCTCGAAGTCTCAGGAAGCAGCTGTGAAGCATCTCCCATGCGCCAGGCACTGTGCTTTGCAGATGAATGAGTGGTTGACTCATTCTCCTAATCACTCCAGCTAGCACCTGGCACATGAAGATTCCAACCTGGGCACACCTGTGGGGGGAGGGCTCTGACCCTCTTCAACCCTGCCACCTTGGTGAGCCATGCCACCTCTCAGGACTTTGTCTTTTTTTTTTTTTTTTTTTTTTTTTTTTTTTTTTTTTTAGAAACAGGATCTCACTCTGCCTCCCAGGCTGGAGTGCAGTGGTGCCATCTCGGCTCACTGCAACTTCTGCCTTCTTGGCTCAAGTGATCCTCCCAACTCACCCTCCTGAGTAGCTGGGACTGCAGGTGCACACCACCACACCCAGCTAATTCTTTTATTTTCTGTAGAGATGGGGTTTCGCCATGTTGCCCAGGCTGGTCTCGAACTTCTGGACTCAAGGGATCCACTGACCTAAGCCTCTCAAAGCGTTGAGATTACAGGCGTGAGCCATGAGCCGGGTCAGAACCTTTGTTTTACCTCTGGAAATGGGCCATGGGCAGCGCGGACTTATCTGGGTAGGTGCCCTTAAAACTTTGGCCTGCGTGGGGAGGGGTGGGCACCCACCCTGCTGAAAGCCAGCAGGAAGTCCAGCTGGGATGTGTTGGGCATCGAGTGGCGCAGCTTCCAGTAGACCAGGTGCTCCCAGGCGAAGACCAGCAGGGCCAGCCCCATGGCCACCAGCAGCATGTAGAAGACGCCTGCCATGTTGTCGATGTCCAGCTTGCTGCTCATCACCTCATTCTTCTCATTCTGGCAGATCCCCGAGAGCCACACTGTCTCCAGTTTCTGTGTCTCTCCTGGAGTTGGGGGGTGTACACATCTGGCTCAGGAAACCCCCCTATAAGCAACCCCCTCACAAAGCTCACCACAAGCCTGGAGTAAGAAGGAATCTGGGGCCAGGGCGCCACCCACTTCTTCCTCAAGCCGACCACATGGGGATCCAGCCTGGCTGGAGCAGGATGGTGGGGCAGGGAGTGGAGGGTCAGTGAGCAAGGAAATAGGAAAGCAGGGTGGAGGCTGGGGTGGGCAATGCTGGCCTTTGGGTCCTCCCCCTGTGTACCCCCAGTAAAGGCTTGTTGATTTGGTAAATGTTAGCATTCATTGAGTCACTCCTCTTCATATACTATTAACCATCTACATGCCACTCATGGAGCTGGGCACACAGAGACAAAAGGCTTAGGCTCCTAAGAGACACACATTTTGATCGCTCTTATTATTATTGTTATTATTATTATATGGAGACAGTCGTGCTCTGTCCCCCAGGCTGGAGTGCAGTGGTGTGACCATGACTCGCTGCAGCCTGGATCTCCTAGGTTCAAGCGATCCTTCCACCTCAGCCCCCTGAGTAGCTGGGACTACAGGCACACCACCACACCTAGCTAATTTTTGTATCTTTTGTAGAGACAGGGTATCCCCATGTTGTCCAAGCTGATCCCAATCTCCTAGACTTAAGCAATCCTCACACCTTGGCCTCCCAAAGTGCTGGGATTACAGGTACGAGCCACCTCACCTGGCCGCTCTCATTATTATATGGTTTGAGGAATCAGATTTTTTTTTTTTTGAGACAGGGCCTCACTCTGTTGCCCAGGCTGGAGTGCGGTGGCACAGTCATGGCGCACTGCAGCCTCAAACTCCTGGACTCAAGGGATCCTCCTGCCTCAGCCTCCCAAGTAGCTGGGATTATAGGTGTGTGCCACCATGCCTGGCTAATTTTTTAAAAATTGTATTTATAGAGACAGGATCTTGCTGTGTTGCCCAGGCTGGTCTCAAACTCTTGACTTCAAGTGATCCTCCCACCTCAGCCTCCCAAAGTGCTGGGGTTATAGCCATGAGCTACCACACCCAGTCTAGACCATATCTTATCTAACAAGAATGGAACTCCTCTCAACAGAAAGCTCTCTCTGGGTTGGGGGCAGGCTGGGCTGGACCACTCACACATGTGGGACTGGGCAGATCCATAATCTCAAGATGGCCATGGAGATACTATACTGAGCGAAGGAGGTGCTCATCTGGGAGAGATCATGGGAGGGGTCTTAGGGAAGAAGAAAGGAGTTCAGCCACTCCACCCATCCCCACCTCCACCATGAGGCCTGAGCCCCTTCCTGTCTTCCTGCCCTTAAGGGACTCTCTAGCCCAGTTCTTGCTCCCTCCCTGCACACCTATCCCTTCCTCAAGTCTCTCTCCAGTTGCTCCTAGTACCTGCCCACCTCAACTGCCCCAACATCTCACCCCCCAGAGACCTCTCCCTGCCCACAGGCCTTGGGAACTTGAGTGGTGGTGGAAATGCTGACAGCCTTGGGCTCCACAGCCCACCCTGGGCATCCCAGCAGGGGCAGTACCCACCATCCCCCAGGAACTGCAAGAGCGCCAGGTCTATGGCCCGCTTCCAGTGGGAGTCCTTCTGCATGGCGATGCCGTAGCCAGTGGTGGCAAAGACCTTGCCAGACCCAATGGTGACCAGCTTGCAGCCCTCGTCCTTGCCTGCCATGTAGTTGAGGACAGCAGCATCATAGATGAAGGCATCCAGCTTCCTGGGGACAGGCTGAGCCTCAGAGCTAGGGACCACATGGGAGGGGAGGGGACACCGACACTGGGGCGTGGCAGGGGTCTAAACCACATGAGCCTGCTGGGCACCCCCGGGACGGACCAATGGACAGAGCCTTGTCTGGTTCTCTTGGGTCCTGGATGGAGTGAGGACCCCTCCCACCCTCCTCTGCACAGTGGCCAGGGGACTGTCTGTTCCCAGAAGCCACACCACCCTTTCTGCCCACCCTCTCCGTGCTCCTAAGACTCAGAGAATGTCCCAACCACCACCTCAGGCTGAGGCTAAACTTTGATCGGCACCACAGCTGTGTTCTGAGACACATGGTGGCCTTCCATTTTTGCCTCAAGCTCCACTCTGCTCCAAGACCTCCTCCCTCCACCCCCCAGGAGTCCTGCAGGACAGCCCAGTCCCACTGTCCCTACATTGAGAGCTAAGGCTGGTCACTGGGGAGACACATGGATGGAGACAGCGGGTGCAGGGCTGGGGACCCACCCCATCTTGAGGCTGGTGAGCGCGTCCTCCACCGAGCGCTGGTTGAACTTGACCATGTGGGTGTGCATGTCACGGTAGTTACTGCGGATGTTACGCTCTGTGCTGCCGTTGGGCACCGTGCCGAAGCGGAAAGGTGGGTACTGATCTTGAGGCCGCTGAAACTGCAGGCGGAGGGCGGCAGCCAGTCACAACCCTTCCTCCAGCCTTCCAGGCACCAAAGCCCCAAACTCACCCCAGAGCCCAGCCCCAGTGTGGACTTGCATAGTCAGAGCAGAAGGTCTTAAAGGCTGTCCAGGCCACTCCTGTGTTTTCCAAATGGAGACTCTGAGGCCTGAGACAGGGAGAGGCTTACCCAAGGCCTCTCAGTCGGTGGCCCTGAGCCATCTCTTGCCCCAGCCCCCAGCCCCCCCTCAGCAGGCCCTGAAGCTTCTTCCTGCCCCAGCCTCCAGGTCAAATTGCCCAGACTCTGACTGTCCTGGGTCTACCCACTCACAGCCTGTCCCCACCCTCAGTGTCCCCCCCCCACCACCAGCCATGGCCCCACAACCTTCTTGTCACTGAGGCCCGACACAGTGTCGATGTATTGCTCTTGGATCATGAAGGCGGCCAGGTTGGCCGTGTAGCTGGCGAGGAAGATGACAGCAAAGAAGGCCCAGACCAGAACCATGATCTTGCTGGTGGTGCCCCGCGGGTTCTCGATGGGCACTGAGTTGTTGAAGACCAGTGCCCACAGTAGCCACACGGACTTGCCGATAGTGAAAGATGGGCCCCCGGACTCTGGGGGCAAGAGGGGGATGCTGGAGCTCCTCCTGCCCACCATGAAAGGGCTCAGGGCTCAGCCCACCCGACTGCACAGCTCCGGTCTCAGTCTGGCCTTCGCGGGGACCCGTCCTGGCCATTTCCTCACCAGGTCAAGTGAGCTCACGTGTGTGTGTGTGTGTGTGTGTGTGTGTGTGTGATCTGACTGGCCCCCAGCGTGTGCCATCCAAAGGCAAGGGATCTCCCAAAGGTATTCTCTGGAGGACCCGTTGCCCCTGAGCCCAGCCCTCAGGGTGCCCAGGCCCACCCCTCCTGCCAGGCCCAGGCAAGGCTTACTCTTGCCTCTGGTGAGGTTCTGGTTGTAGCTGACGGGGCTGAAGTACTCGAACATGAAGACGGTGATGGCCACCACAGTGAGGCACATGACAAACATCATCACCCACACCGCAGGGCTATATGGCTCTGGGGACAGAGGGAGGCAGCTCAGAGGCCTCAGCATGTTCCCTGCCCCAACCCAGAAGCACTGGGTGGAGACAGGTAGGTCCATGTGATCAAAGTAAGGGCCCACCAGCTCTGCGGACCCAGCCAAGCGGGCCCCTGACTCAGAGCAGCAGAGCCCCAGGAGAGGCCCCCAAAAGAGGTCAGGCTCTCCAGCATCCTTGGTCTCCCCCCGCCCCCCACTTCCCTGGGACAGGTACAAGTCACCCACCCCATGAAACATTCCTTTGACTTCACAACCCCTGCCTGGCCCCACATGGATGATCTGGTGGTTCCGCCTAGAATCAGAGCCCCTGAGGCCAAGTCTTATTCCTCATCCCACCAACATGGAAATCCGCGCCTAGGGAACTGGGGAGACCCACCCCAGGCCTCGGACAAGGCTGTTTCTATCTCCTAGAGTAAGAAATCACTACTGCTGGCCGCACTTGGTGGCTCTCGCCAAGCACTTTGGGAGGATGAGGCGGGTGGATCACCTGAGATCAGGAGTTCGAGACCAGCCTGGCCAATGTGGTGAAACCCCTGTCTCTACTAAAAATACAAAAATTAGCCAGGCGTGGTGGCACATGCCTATAGTCCCAGCTACTCAGGAGGCTGAGGCAGGAGAATCACTTGAACCCAGGAGGCGGCAGTTGCAGTGAGATGAGAGTGCACCACTGCACTCCAGCCTGGGCAACAGAGCGAGACTCAGTCTCAAAAAAAAGGAAAGAAAAGAAATCACTACTACTGGCCAGGTGCAGTAGCTCACACCTGTAATCCCAGCATTTTGGGGGGCTGAGGCAGGCGGACTGCTTGAGTCCAGGAGTTCGGAGACCAGCCTGGGCAACATAGTGAAACCCTGTCTCTACACAAAATACAAAAATTAGCCAGGTGTGGCGGCATGCACCTGTGGTCCCAGCTGCTCAGGAGGCTGAGGTGGGAGGATCACTTGAGCCCAGGAGTTCCAGGCTGTAGTGAGCCAAGATGGCACCATTGCACTCCAGCCTGTGTGACAGAGGAAGACGCCGTCTCAAAAAAAAAAAAAAAAAAAGGAAGGAAAGAGGAAAGGAAGAGTGGGAATGGGGGGAGGGAGGGAGGGAAATCACTCCTGCCATCATGAGCACTTGCTATGCTATGAAGTGGGTTTTTTTTCCTCTCTTCCGTGGCTGAGGAGCCTGCTCAGAGAGGTTCTGTGACTTGCCCAAGGCCACACAGCAGGACAGGGCAGAGCCGGGGTTTCCACTCCTGTCTGGCCAGCCTCAGCTCTTCCCCTGCCGCTCGCCTGTCCTCACAGCTCTCTGCCACCTCACACTTCATGTCCCACGTGGGCTCTGACTGGGCACTTTGGGAAGGCAAAGACTACGGCTGTAGCCCCAGCACCCAGCATGGGACCTGGCTGCCCAACCAATGCCAGACTTCTCACCCAGGAAACAACACACCTCTTCCCACACTACACTCGCTCCTCAACTCCCCACGGGCCTCCCCACTTGTTCCACCATCCTGGGCAATGGCCCATCCTGAGGCGAGCCTGCCTGCCGGGTTTTCCTGCCACTCACAGTGGCACCACGACCCATCCCACACCCCCAACCCCACCCTCACCTGGCAGCCATACCTAGAACCGAACACTGACTTCACTTCTCCTGTCTCCTTTCCACTCACCTCCAGCCAACCTCCAAGACCCAAGGCTGCTGTGCTTGGCCTCTGAGAGCCCACCCAACTCCCCATCTCCACCCAAGCTGTACACACCCTCCTTGTGGGCCCCTCTGCCCCGGAGCCGTCTCTGCCCACCCTGGGCCTCACCCAAGAAGGCCGAGGGGGAGACAGTGCCATTGCTGCGAGCCACCATCACACTGATGCCCGTCTCCACGAAGGGCACAGAGAAGTCTACGATCTCGGAGCGCTCCTCATTGATGGTGAGGGAGCCGATGGCCATGTCTGCCCGCTTGTAGTACACCTGGTGGCCGGACGCCATGGAGGTTTGAAAAAGGGATTCCTGAGGGGTGGACACGCTGCACAAGCACCTCCGGGCACCCCTTCTAGCACCCACGGGCTGAGTCAATCGTTCCCTCTGGGGCCCTCAGAGCTCAGCTTTCAGTATTGACCACCCCAGGAGTCATCATTGGTGACAGCCCATGCCCCCCTCTAGAGGGCATCTGAGAGCCACATGGGGCCTGGGCAGCAGGCAGGCAGGCAGGACAGGTGAGGAGGGAGTGGGTGGGGCCTACCTCCCCAATCATGCCGTTCCATACGCCGCGCACCCGCTTGCCATGCTTGCCGTTGGTCACCAGGTACAGGTCGTAGGAGAATTTGACCACCCTGGCCAGCTTCTTGAGGATGTCGATGCAGAATCCCTTACAGCAGAGCTTGGTGTAGGGGGCCATGTCCCCGCTGCTGCAGCCATGCCGTCATGAGACCACCAGGAGTCAGAGCACGTCGTGGCCCAGCCCCGCCCCAGCCACTCCTCCCAGCCTGGCACGTGGACCCCTGCCCCACACCCAAGCAGGAGACATACACGACACCTGCCCATCACACGGCAGCACCCAGCTCTCACTAGCCTCCCAGGGCACTCCGCAGACCTGAAGGTGTGGTTGCTGTGCCTGCGGCAGGGCACGGTGTTGGGGACACAGCCTCCTGTGCCAGGGTCAGGGCTCTCCACGATGACAAAGGGCCGCTCTTCCAGCGTGGCCACCGTCAGGTGCGACTGTCCACCACAGGCTGCAGAGAGGCACTGTAGCGAGGCCACACGGGGTACTTCATGTATAGGACGCCATGCTCCCAGCGCCCCACCTGTAGAGGGTGACAGCCTCAGCCTGGGGCCTTCAGCGCTACAGCCCCACCCTCTAGGTGGAGCCTGCCAGGGCCAAGAATCCCCTCTCTCACCTAGGGACTCTGGGGCAGGTCAGAGTAGTGCTGCTCCCGGCAGCCTCCCCCAGCCTTGGGTCCCTGTGTTCTCCATACAGCTCCACGCTGACCCACGCTGACCCACGCTGACCCACAGCATCATCCTAAAGCCCAGACCTGACCCTGTGTCACTCACTGTACTGGTCCCCCTGACTTTGACAGCAAGTCCTTAGCTGAGCACTCAAGGCCCTTCATGCTCCAAACCCTTCTGTCCCTCTGTCTCTTCCAGGCTAGCACCTCTTCCTGGTGGGCTCCTACTCAAACCTCCACAGCCCAGCTCAAATATCCCATCTTCTGTGACCTCTTCCCCAGTTTCTTCCTTTGCAGGCAGAACTAATTCCTGTTCCTTATCTCCAATCCCACAATCTTTCGCACATGTCTACTCAAGCACTGGTCTCTCCATATTGTTTACAAGCCTGTCTGGCCAGCATGGTCATGGGTTACTCCTGCAGGGGCAGGACCAGGAGATAGGAGCGCTTGAAAAGTTCTATGGTGGAGGGAAGCCGGGGTGTTATGGGAGCCCAGAGCAGGGCACCTCACCCACCCTGGGCACCTGGAGGCTTCCCAATGGAGGAGATGTTTGTTTCAGCTGAGACCTGGAAGATGAGGGGTTGGATAAGGGACAGAGGGACTCTCTGCTCAGCTGTGGGCACAAGAGGAGGCGGGGACTAAATGAGAGGACACTGAGGGCCCCTGGGCTCACCCCCTTCTCACCATCTCCCAGAGGCGGTGCCGGTTGAGGGCGATCACCACCATGGTGGGCTGGACCAGGTAGCCACCAGGACTGAAGGAGAAGTCTCGGCCCTCCCAGGTGACATTCAGTAGGTTCCTGCCAGAGGGAGAGATGCCTGCAGCCTGCCAAAGACCAGGCACCCCCTGCCTCTGCCTCACCGCCGCCACCGACAGCAGGTGGCATTGATTGCGTTATTGTTCAAAGTGCTTCCCTATATTGGCCCCACAATCCTTGCCACACCCGACACCTGCTGTTTGTTAGATGAGGACGCTAAGGCCCAGACAGGTGGGGGTAATGTGGCCCCAGGCACGCAGCTAGTGGGAGGTGTGGCTGGCCAGCCCAAGTTCACTGCCACCCAGGTCCCCCGAAGCGCTCCCCACCTCCCCACCCCTATGCCCCAGGCAGGTGCCCACCTGTAGAAGGCCTCCCGGGCAGGGCTGACGGGCCCAGGGTGAGCACGGCAGTCCCCCGCGGGGCTGGCAGGGTTCCGTGCTGGCGCCAGTAGCTGTGGGCGCCCAGGGCCAGAATGGCCACGCCGTCGCGGACCTTCTGGCGCAGGCTGAGGCGCCAGCTCTCGGTGACGACGCTGATGAGGCCCACGGGGAAGGTGGCGGGGGGCGCATCGGTGCTGCCCAGCGCCAGGTTGGGCACCAGCCACACGTGGCCGGGCCCCACCAGGCCGGCCTGCGCCGCCTCGGCGAAGAGCACCTCGGCCTCCTCGCGCGAGCAGTAGGCCACGAACACGGGCGCGTCGAGCTGGCGCAGCAGGCGCTGGATGCGCGCGCGCGGCCCTCCGGGCCCAGCTCCAGCGTGACCGCGTCCAGCAGCCGCCAGCTCACGTGGCTGGCGTCGGCGACGGCGCGCACGCCCTCCAGGAAGAGCGCGTGGCCCGGGTGCAGGCTGGTGATGACGGCGAAGGCGCTCCAGTCGTACTCCTCCAGCACTTTAAACAGCACCTGCAGCTGCTGCTCCAGGGACACGCCCAGCTGCAGGAAGGCGGAGCCCGGCTCCTGGGGGCGGGGCGGGGCGGGGCCTGAGCCTGGGCGGGGCCTGAGCCGGGGGCGGGGCCTGAGCCGGGGCGGGGCCTGAGCCGGGCGGGGCTGGGGGGGGGCCTGAGCCGGGGCGGGGCGGGCCGAGCCCCTCCTCGCGCCCCTTCCCGACCTCGGCCCCTTCCCCGACCTCGGCCCTCCATCAGCTCCCAGGCGCCCTTGCGCCGGTGGATGCTCCGCGTCCCGGAAGCCCTCTGGCCTGCCCTCCCTCCTGCCCCAGCGTGGTTCCCCGCTGCCTATTAGCATGGTCATGGCCGGCCCCCGGCCCACCACGCTGGCCTGCGGACCCGCAGCATCAGCACCACTGGGGAGTTTGTCAGAAATGCAGATTCTCAGGCCGCACCCCACACCGACTGGATCGGAGTCGCTGGGTATGGCGCCTGGCATCTGTATTCTAACAAGTTCTTCAGCCAATCCTTGAGCCCGCTAGACTGGGAAGCGCTGCCCCAGACCAACTGAATCTGAATTCCAGAGTTGCAAAGCCAGGCGTCTGTATTTCCTAAGAGCACGATGAGGGTTGAGAGCCAATGTCCTGAGATCTTATGCCTGGGCCCCAAGAGGATGGGGAAACACATCCTGGTTGGAGCCCTGAGGGTGGGAAAGTTCCTCCTCTCCATCCCTCTCCCACCACAAAAGCCCAAGGCACTGCCGGCTGGCACCGGGGGCCAGCGCAGTCCCCTCCTAACTGGTCTCACTGCTGTCACTGTCCCAGTCTTTTAAAAAAGCAAATAAGGGAAAATTCAGAGGCCAAGCAACGCAGTTTCTTCAGCAACAAATTGCAAGGAAAAAAGAGGGAGAGACAGAGGAGGGCCCAGAGGTTGAGAGAAACTTAGAAGCCACACCAAACCAACCGGCACGTGTGGACCTGATTTGGCTCTTGATTCGAGCAAACAGGCTGCAGAATAAACATTTATGACAGTTATGAGACAATGGGGAAATGTGAACACTGCCTGGATATTTGAAGGAATTTTTATTATTTTTTAGACGTGATAATGTATGGTGGTTTTACTTTCTTAAGCTCTTATCTGCCAGGGATACATACTGAAATATTTATGGATGGAATAAGAGGATGCCTGGGCTTTGCTTCAAATTAACACAGAAGAAGGAGAAGGGGTCCTGGTGAGGCTGGGGTGGATGGCCAGGGTGAATGGGGGACATATGAGCCTTCCTTATACTTTTTAATGTATACTCAAAATTTTCATATAAAAATTAATGAAACAAAGGCAAATCAGATCAGTCTCTTCCTCGACTCTCTTCCGCTCTTCCCTGAGTGGGTAGATCACCAGGGGCAGGGCCAGGAAGCTCACAGGGCTAAGGCAGGCACAGACCACGGCCACTGTCACAGCCGGCTTGCGCTGCTCTGGCTGCCCACTTGCTTAAGGAAAAGCCCAAATGTCTTCCCGGGTGGCCAGGTCCCTGCCTCCTTCTCCAGGCTTTTCCCTCTATTCCTCCAAAGCTCTGAGGTCCTTCCCGCCTTGGGACCTTCATCCCACCTGCTCCTCTGCCTGGGCCTCTCCCCCTCCCCACCAGCTCGCCCTTAAGCCCTCAGCCTAGACGTCATTTCTCCAGAGACCTTCCCTGGCCAACACGCTATGCATGAGCCATGCGTGAGCTCCCTAATAGCATCCTGTGTCTTTCCTTCAGAACGCTTGTCCCAGTTGTAACTGCTGAAGAATGTGTGTTTGGAACGTTCTCCCCCAGCCCTGCAAGGGCAGGGCCTGCCTCCCCCAGGGCTCCCAGGGTTCCCTGGAGTGCTCACCCTACAGGTCAACTACCAGTGCCCAGAGGGCATGGCACCACCTCCATGCCCGGCTGGCCCTCTGGGTCTTCACCCTGACCTAGGAAGCTATGGGAAGCAGAGAGGAGGAGGGCTGGGGCCTGCACCCTGCCCACCCCTTGTCCAGACACAATGTGAGGGCAGCCCAGAATATCTCTCCTCTAGAACATGGAATGTCATTCCCATTGCCATCTCCCCATCACCCACATCACGCCCTCAGCCCCCACCTCCCTGCCCATCCATCTAATCCCAGCTTCCCAGAACCGAAGCACCCCCTCCACCCCAGCCTGGCTCCAGGCCTGAGGCATGAGGGGACATGAGTTTGGACATGCACCTTGGGGGTGAGGACCACAGCAGAGCCTCCACTGATGCTGAGGATGGGCACATGGGTCTGGGAGGAGATGAAGTCAAGGATCTGGGCCACCGCCTCGGTGCCCACGTTGTCCTCAAAGACAATACCGTGGATGCGGGCAGCACCCAGGAGGCCGCAGATGTGGGTGAGAAGGCTGCTGGGGTTGGTGGTGTTGACCCCCACTGTGAGCGGCTGGATCTCCAGGGGCAGGTCCAGGAAGCTCTGGGGGTGAGGCGGGCACGGACCTGGGCCTGGGGCAGCCCTGAGCTGCCAAACACCACGGCCACCGTCATTCCCTGCTCGCCCTGCCCCCGACCTGGCCCACCCAGGCACCGAAGAGCGAGGTGAGCAACAGGGCCGGCCCCAGGGCCCACCCATGTCCACCGGAGGGTCCTGTGGAGAGACCAGGACAGCACAGGGAGGGAGACAGAGAGGCAGATGGACAGACAGGAGGGACAGAGGGACACACATCAGAAGATGAAAGAGAAGAGGGGAAAACCTCCCTCCCGAAGAGAGGTGGAGAGAGAGGGAGACAGACAGACACAGACAAAGAGAAAGAGACAGAGGTTAGTTGAGCATCCCAAGGGCATCCCAGAAGAGCAAGGGCTGGGGAAGAACAGGAGCCATGCGCGGCACCCAGCCCTCCAGTCTACTGATGCCTTCCAAAACTCAGCCAGCGGGTTCCTGCCCTAGAAAGTCATATTGAAAATGCTAGTCTGGGGTTCAAGTGCGTGGATTTGAGTCAGACAGATCTGAGTTCATGTCCCAGTTCTGCCACAACTCGCTGTGTGATCTTAGGGAAGTCGCTTAGCCTCTCTGAGCCATGTTTTCTTGCCTGAAATAATCACAGCAGTGTGAGGACTTAGATGAGCTAACAGGCTATTTGCTGGGATTAGTGACCTTATCCCACAGGTGACAGGCCCCAGCCAGGTGAAGGAAGACAGCTCTTGCATCACCCCCAACCCCGCCACCAACCCGCCAGTCCTCTCTGCAGTCTAAACTGGATCTTCCATCTGTCTCTCACCAGGGCCTGTGCTACTGGTCAGCGTGCCCTGCTTGCCATGGGGCCAGCCCCGAGGGCCCTCCTCTGCATGGCTCTGCCTGGCACAGAGCCCCTCCTCCTGGGCACTGGACATCACTACAGCCCTTCCTTCTGTGGCCTCAGCTAGTAGCAGCTCTTCTGCAGCAGGGTACAGTGACTTGTTCAGAGCTCAGGGATACCCGAAAACCCAAGGTGGTGATCTGGCGTTTGGTCTCGTTAGACATGAGCTGGTGAGCTGGCCTCTCGGGCCATCACTGGTGTGCAGGATCTTTTGAACCCAACCCAGGGGCCTGACATGTATGCTTGCTAAATGGCATTATTTTGGATTGGGACCAAGAGCCACAGCAGTGAGGGTAACACAAAAGCCTGAGTGGAGTGGTGCCCACGGATGTCACTTTCCCTCCCAGCTGGTCATCGGCCACAGCATTGCCGTCTCTTCCATCTTCATCACATCCCCAACAAAACTTCAGAGCAGGGGAGAGCTAAAGGGTGGACAGGGTGAGCCTGCCACTGCAGCCCTCCCACCTCCCCAGGATCTGCACATCTCTGCTACAGAAATGCTCACGAAAATCAAGCAGTTGCCAGAAACCACCCTCCGAAAGGCAGAGGCCCTTCAGGGCTGGGGCCCGAGACAATGGCTGGGCAGGCTCCAGCTTTCTCACAGGGCCTTCCTTTTGCCTGCCACGAAATTTCTTTTTTTTTTTTTTTTGAGATAGAGTCTTGCTCTGTTGCCCAGACTGGAGTGCAATGGTGCGATCTTGGCTCATGCAAGCTCCACCTCCCAGGTTCACACCATCCTCCTGCCTCAGCCTCCCAAGTAGCTGGACTACAGGTGCCCACCACCATGCCCGGCTAATTTTTTGTATTTTTTAGTAGAGATGGGGTTTCACCGTGTTAGCCAGGATGGTCTCGAACTCCTGACCTTGTGCTCTGCCCACCTCAGCCTCCCAAAGTGCTGGGATTACAGGCGTGAGCCACCACGCCCAGCCATCTTTCTCTTTTTTTTATCCAAAGCCGAATGTCTTACAGACATATGGGCCTTCTTGGATCTCTAGTTCTCTCTAAGGAATCCAGAGAGCAGGGAAGTGCAAGAGGCTACAAGAACATTCAGGAAAGTTCCTCTTCTCCCCAGGGTGGCACTGAAAGGATCCTTCTAGGGGAACCCACTAGACCGACTTTAATGTAGAAACATAAATTGGCCCATGTGTGCTGAGCCCTTCCTGCAGTAGGTACTGGATGATGGAATGTCCCTATGGGTGAGACATGGTCCCTGCCCTCCAGGAACTTAGAGTCAAATCTGCAGAATGAGCATGCTGCTGTTAGCACCTCCAACCTCCTTTTTTCTAAATATATTCTTCTTTCCTACTTCCCTCTCTCTACTTCCTACTTCTTCTCTCCCTACTTCCCTCAACTCCCCAGCCTCCCCCTCAAGACCTTCTCTTAGCTGAGGGTCTAGAGCTCATTCACAGGAAGGTATAAGGGATGATAATAGCTGAAAGGGTTTTCATTCCCCAGAGAGATGTAGTTTAACCACAGTCAGAGCCCTAAGCTACGTACCAGGTGGTAGAATTTCAGGCCAAGAAGACAGAGTTTTGGCAAGGAAGGGAATATTGTTCTCACGGTGCGCCCTTGAAATCTTCCCATGTATATGGTTTCCTAGTACAGTGACACAGAAGTGACAGAACTGACAGCCCAGAGACATGTTTGAGTCTGGCAAGGGATCGATCCTAGCCATGCCGTGCCATGCCTCAGCTACCACCACCAATCGGGGATGTCAGATCTCGACCACAAAGGACACTGACATGCACGTCGCTCCCCTGTGCAGCCTCCGTCTGCTCGACCTCTGCCCCACACCTCCAGGTCCTAGAGGTTCCTTGCCCCTCTGGGGAGCCCCAAACCTCCTACCGTCCCCTGCCTCCCCGGTAATGAGCTCTAGATCTGTGCTGCCAGTATAGGAGCCGCCAGTCATACCGACTATTGGGTACCAGAAACATCTCTCACCCAAACGGAGTTTGCTATCAGTGTAAAAATTTCATCCCACACTGCACATTGAAGACAATAGGGAAAAAGAATGTAAAAATCTCATAAACATTTGTATCTTGATTACATGTTGAAATAATAACATTTGGGGTATGTTTAGTTCAAAGAAAAATATATGGTTAAAATTAATGTCACCTGTTTCTATTTGTTTTAATGTGGTTACTAGAAATTTTAAATTGGCACCTTGTGGCTCCCCATTTTATTTCTTTGGACAGTGTGACCCTGGATGAAGGGGCCCGGCTTCCCTCAACTGTAAGGGGCAGAATAAGCATCTTCCATTAGCATCTCCAACCTCCTTTTTCTAAATGTATTTCTCTTTCCACTAATAGCCTCTGCCCTCCCTACCCCTCAAGCTTCCACCCTCCCCATCAAGACCTTTTCTTAGCCAAGGACCTAGAGCTCATTCACATGAAGGAATAAGGGTCTGGTAATAGCTGAAAGTGTTCTCATTCCCACTCTCTCCAACAGGAAGGCATCCTCACGGGCTGGGGACACCAGAGACTCTCCAAGGGAAGGTGTCCTCCTGTGTTGGGGGTCGGGGGGTGGGGGAGGTGAGGCAGGTTGTGCCTCTTAACCAAAGGGCCTAAAATGGGGGAGGGGATCCCAGAATACCTCCAGAGGGAGGGGCCAAACTAGGTAAGTCCCTGGGCCTCCAAATAGCAAGGGGCAGACTCGAGGAGCTTCTGAAGTCTGTCTCATCACCCCGTCTAACCCAGCCGCCCTACACAGGTAGGAGGGAAAACTCCACTTTACCCCGCCACAATCTCCTCCCTTGCCTCCCCTCCCCCCCTCCCATCTACCCACCCGCGCCAGCCCCACTGCACTGCTGAAGCCTTCCTCCAGCCACTGCCCCTCCTCACACAGGACAGCTACTCCCTGGTGCCCACAAATGAAGTCCAGACAGCTTAGTCCCATAGACAGAGCCCTCTGCACCCTCTGCAACCAACTGTCCTCCCATCCCTGGAACCCACAGCTCTGCCAGTCTGCTGGCCAAACAGCCCCATTCTGCTCTCAACTCCAGGCCTTGTTCCAGCATCCCCCAGGCTGGAATGTCCTCATCCCAACAGAAGTCTACTCTCCTTCGGGGCCCAGCTGAAATCCCTCTCCCACAGGCACCTGCCTTGATGCCTCAGGCTCCAGGAGCAGGGTCTGCGGCCAGGCTGGGGGCACCTGCCCTTCTTCCCCCTGCCCTGGCTTCCCCTCCTGGGTGGGGAGCTCTGTGCAGTGGTCCCCTCCACCCCTCCATTCTGCCCTGCAGCAGGTGTGTGTGCACTCATGAACACCCTGCCCCAACACTGGACTTCGGGCTCCTTGAGGGCAGACACATCGTCTCAGAGACCTCTGCCCACCCACCCACTCAGGGTCTCACCCCTTCCACAAACAGCCCTTAAACTAATGTTTGACAAACACAGAGATCCCCCAAAGAGCCCCGGAGAGGATGGCAGTGGTCAGTCCTGCAGGACACAGCAGCATCTGGAAGGGTCTGAGCACCTTCCCAGGCTGGAGGCCTTCTCCTTCCCGGGTCCTCACAACTCAGCCAGACCCCCTGACACGCACCTGCACACACATGCACACTCCTGCACTCACACCCGCTCACATCCGAGATACCGATGGCTCTCCCTCTCCCAGGCTAGGAAACTCGGTCACAGGAGTCCTCCCCACCCACCAGCAGAGCCCCCCACCCCCTGCCCTTCCGGGGAGCCGCCCCTCCTTTGCCGTCGGGTTTCCCTCCCTCCCTTTTGCCCAGCCAAAA